>NC_142114.1:26035000-26635000 GCF_056152115.1 Neolamprologus brichardi | reverse complement strand
CCTCTGACAGGCCAAGTAGTTCTTGTGACAAGTGAAATGACTTTGATATGTGAAACCACTGAAGTGCCCCTTTAATTAGGAGTTCTTAACCCACTCGTGAGCACGATGACTTGAAATATAGATTTAAAGGGAGCGGATGAAAAATAGATCAGAACTTTACGATTCAGATTAGCTCTCAAGGGGGGTTTAATAACAATTAAGAAAAGAGCAGACACAAAAGCATCTCTCCTTCAATTGGTTTAAAGCCCAGAAGTCAATTTGTCTTTGACTGCATCATCCTTTCCTTTGTTCTTTCAATAAAGGGTAGTACTTGTGTTGCTGCAATATTTCATTTTCTTGTGATGCAGACATTCTGCAGGGCTGTACCTTCATAGAGAAATCAATCTCTAAGCACATTTTGCTGAACCCCCGTGGGCACCGCTATTGGTTTGGAAAGCCTCCGTCGGCTGGTGTGTTAGGTCAGGTCTTATATTGTTGTGTGTGTGTATGTGTGTGACAGAGTGGCTGTGTTCAGGAAAGAGAAAGAGAACAGCACAAGCCCTCTGTTCTGTGTGTTTAATAATGCCACAGTAGGGTTTTTTCACCCTCTAAGGAAAGCCTCTTTCCAGGTAAACAACACAATACGCTGTCAGGAAACACGGACCAGAAAGGACAGCGTGTCTCATTTGGTCTGAGTCGATGACAAAATGATTTCTGCCATTTGGAAGTGACAGAAGTGTGAAAACCAGTGCAGGAGAGTCTGAACTTCAAGTGTCACATGGCATCAAGTCACAGAGAAGCTGCACAGAATCTGGAAAAATAAGGTCTATAATGGACCTTGAAGCATTTTCATAAACCGATTCTTCTGTCCATTAATGCAAGCTTGCAAAGGCGAGACAGAAAAATAAGCACTAATAATGGCTTTCCATAGGAGCTGGAAATGAAATTGATCATTCTGCGTGACCCCCCTGAAATTGGATTTTTATGAAAGCCTCCTAGGACTCTATAGTGTACCCATTCTCTATAAAATGGCGAGAGGAAATATGCTTTTAAAGAGAGAGAGCCGCAACTCTTTTAAAGTACTTGTCACTTGTGCGTGAAGTCGATATGAACAGGGGTCTGGGCTGTTGTGTGCTATAGGCACGGTGCGGCATCTTCTTCTAAATTTGAGCGAGAGATATTCGATTAAAATTGCATGACAAGAGCCCGAGGTGGAAAAAAAAAGCCAGAAGTGAAACAAGCCAAGCTGTCAAACAAGTCTCAAGAGGAGGATGATAAGGTGTGAGCACATTTCCTTCCCAAACTCTAGAGGATTACAAATAAATAAAAAAATAAAAATAAAAACAACTGGAGGAAAAAAGTAAAAAGAAGAAAAATATCTTTTACTGCTAATGTTTATAGGAGTGTCATCTTCAGTTTGGGCCACGTTGTGTGAGTGGGAGGATTTGATGTGTACTCTAACTAAATTGGCCTATTCTCCAAACGTTGGCACATCCATCTGCTGCTTCATGGCTGGGCTCCAGAGGCTCCGCAATGAGCAAAAATTTAATTTAGGGTGATTAGGAATGGCTCAGGGACGGTGCAGGGGGAAACAGGGGACGGAGAGATTTGTTTCTATACCTCGTGTTTGAAGCCCTGGTCCACAGGTCTCTTGTGCACCCGGAGTGTCCTGTCTGAGAAACCAGGTGACCAGCTGGCACTTCCTCCATTTGTGGGTTTTCCACCTAGAATAAATAAAATAAGTACATACATATAATTGCTACAATAATATTCATTAACACAGCAGCATCTTGTAAAGCACCAGGTCAGAGTCTGAATAGAATAAACTCATTTACAGTAATGCTGTGTTCTGCCCACACAGTATCAGCCCAGTTAAGGCCACATCTGGATGAGGTATTGCATTGGAAATAGAAAGCATGTCCCACTTGACAGCTAACGGTTTTGTCCTGCATGACATGTCATCATGAATGAAAACCAACTCTGCATCTGGAAAACCTCATGACTTTCCAACAGAAAGACAAACATGCTATGAGGTTGACCAAAAGGAGCAATAAGTGCTGCACCAGCTGTCTCGTTGTACAGGCGTAAACATGATAAAATACAACTGAAGCGATGCAGTGTAGCTAGGCAGAACTGTGAAAAGCAAAACAGCCTTTATGATACGCACTGCTTTGGTTGCTATGGTTGGTTTACATTATTTCCGTTAATTATCACCTACTTCTTAATGATTAGCACACCGTGAAAGCACACAGGACTGATCTGGAAACATCACTTGTCGTGTCTCTCAGCACTGAAAAGAAAAAATTGCACATCTAGGAAATGTGTTGTGAAAATAAGAGAAAAGGTCTGCCTGACAAGACAGGTAACAGTGATTTGTGCTGATAAAACAATTACACTAATGAAAAGGCACGATTATGACTCACACAGCCACAGCAGCTGTTCTACAGGTACAAATCTAATCAAGTCTGAGCACAATGAGGCTGAGTGATTTGAGAAAAATATGCCATTTCCAACTTTTCAGATATAGTGCACACATCATTAAATGTTATCTGGTCACTACTTCAAACAAGGAAAATGTACATAACCTATTTTTATTTATTTACTTTTTAAATCTGAACATTTAAATATATTGAAAATAATCCGTTTTGGTTGAAAATAACCATTACATCCGATTGTGGGCCTTGAGGCAACATTTTGGCACTTATATTGGCACCATATAAATGAATCTGAACTGAAAGCCTTACACACAGTGTGCCTGCACGAATAAAAGTGAAATTCATAGACGGATGCAGAGTGGCTGCAGAATAACCAACTTAGAATAACATAGGATTGCTGGATAGCAATTGGCAGTAAAATAAACACTGGTGTTGCTGACTGTGCCGTATGAAAAGAGAAAGTCTAAATAAAGAGTAAAGTATAAAGGGGTCTGTGCTGTTGGTTGAATTTGTATTCTTCACACAGTATCAGGGAAGGGTCTCATTAAACAACCATGCACATACATCCAGAGTCTTGCAACAGGTATGTCTGCTGCCACCACCTAACCATGATGTCACCATCAGAGAGTTAATCTGGAATTACATGAAGAGACAGAAGACAAAGACAGTCTAAACCCACAGAAGACCTGCGGTGCTGCTTCAAAGGAAAAAGGATAGATGCTGATCTTTTGGGGTCTTTTTTGTCTACATATGATGTTTATTCATCAATAACAGCTACTTGCAGCAGCACTTTTGAACTACTTTTAATCCTGCCTTTGCTTTTTGTCTTTTTTGTGTAATGCATTCTTGTATTGACCATGAAATCATGCTTCATCATCACTGTAATATGCACATGCAAAACAAAAAAGCGCATGGCTATTAAATATGAACAAGCTTAAAATATGTTATTGTATTTTGCATAACAACCTCCTTTGCATAGGTCCTGTTATACTCGACTATGTTATCACAAGTGTCAGCTTTTCCGCATATTGTGCAGGCCAATACACAGGAGTGCCCAAACCTACTTCCTTTGTAAGACTTCAAAAGTATGGTAGTGATCAAACATTTATTTTGCAAAATTAGAAATTTTTGGGCAGCACAGATGGAGGACATTTTTCTAAAAAGTCCACCCCTTTTGTCCTCAGACACAGCAATCCAATCTGTCCGTTTCAATTTTACGTAGTACACGCAACAAATAAAAAATGCCTCTCCTCCTCTGATATTGTGTGTCTTTTGGGCTAACGGTTCCTGAACATAAGTTTGCACACAGGGATCTTTGTCTTTTGTTAAAATTGCACTCGACATGACATTTTCAATCTGTGACAGCTGAGATAGGCTCCCCCTCCCCCCGTGACCTTGACGTGGATAACAAGGAGAAAACAAATGGATGAGCTTCTATAATGAAACTCTTCTTTTTGCTTCACAATTTTTCTTTATATCATAAGTCAACCTAACATTTTACACTATATGCAGGTGATAAATTGCTTCTAATTCCCTCAGTATCACAAAGTAATCTGTTCTGGAGAATGAATGACAAGTTGCTTGAATAAAATACCAATTTTAACTCATGACCCCAGAGATGTCAATGTGCAATGTCCCGGTATCTTTTAAGTAAGTTTCTGATCTCGATAATTCTGCTCTGAGGCATTCGACGCTTCCCTTTGCACACACTTGCCTTTATTCACTGCAGAGCCCAATGCTCTAACCAGTGATTGGACTAGAAAACTGACAGTTTCTTTAAATGTCACGTGCTCATCCAGCCTTAAGACAACATATTTTTACTTCTAATCAGAACACGACAGCTCCATTGATCCAAGATTACAATGTACTCACTTCTCTCCAACTATTTATTTTTTAGAATCTAAAACATACTATTTGTTTTTTAACTTCTATTTCCAGCACATTCCACAAAAATGCAGCATGAGCTGTCAAGTGCATCTAAGCCATTTGTTATGTCGCACTCACATCCTGAGTAAGCACAATGTTGCTCATGTCAGCCCATGTTTTTTATAGATATGCCCATAAAAGTCTTTATAACAATATATCTTTTTTTTTTATAAAGACAAAGAAACACCTTAAAGTCAGATATGATAATAAAAACTATGTTAATGATGTTGGCTAATAGTGCTAACATTAGCTTTACAAGCTAAAAAGATGAACAACTTAAAAGCCATAAAAATCTGAAGATTTGTTTGTTTTTAGGGCTTAAAACATTAAAATGAAGTGGGAATGAAGTTTAATCAACGACTTTACCAACCCCTTTCTAACTAGTGATCCAAACACCTTGATACAGTCGATGTATATTCATTGACTGTATTCAAGCCAGTAAAAATCAATTCTGGGTTAAATAAATCAATAAATGATTAAAAAAAAATAAAATAAAATAATTTATGTCCCAGATATGGAGGTATAATAAGAAACAAACAAAATAAATAAAAATGCAAAAATCAAGTAAAAAAAAAAATTGGTTGCACAACAGCTGACAAGAAGAGACTACAGAGGGTCATCAGAACTGCAGAGAAGGTGATCGGCTGTCCACTCCCCTCCCTGGACTTAATTGCCAGCTCAAGATGTCTCTCCAGAGCCAGGGCAATTATAAAGGACCACCTCCATCCTAACCACCACTTCTTCAACATCCTGCCCTCTGGAAAAAGGCTCAGATCCATCAGGTGCAAAACCAACAGACTAAAAAACAGCTTCTTCCGGTGGGCTGTCAGAACTCTTAATGCAAACTAAGAGTGTGTAAAGACTTCCCCAACACATCCACCCTGACACTGCTGTTGATCACCTATGTGCAATATCTCAGTCTTTCCATGTTCTGTGCAATAGTTTTGGCTCATGTGCAATTATGTTGGTCCCAGTCTGTTTCAATGTTTCCTACACATACACCATGTATATAGTTCCACTCACATATGTATACATATGTGAGTGGAATGTGTGCGTGAATGGGTGGATGACTGGATATGTAAAGCGCTTTGGGGTCCTTAGGGACTAGTAAGGCGCTATATAAATACAGGCCATTTACCATATACACGTTTTTTTATTTTATTCTATTTATTTAATTATTTATTTATTTTCCGCCTTCGTTGTATATTGGTTTCTCTTCTTACTTTAGCACCTTTGTGGTTCAGCTACCCAATTTCGCTGTGCAAGAAACTGCACAATGACAATAAAAAGCTCTAAGTCTCTAAACAGGTGAAGTTCAGTTAGGATCTGTAAGCAAACTAACACTTGGGAGTTTTCAAGAGCTGCATATTAAATCATATAAAAGTTACATCGTTGTGAAATAAAACATCAGGTTGTCATAGCTAGAGCGGTTACATGTCTAGTCAAGCATCATAGTCCCTCTTCAGTTATAGTTACATGATGCAAAGTGCTGCATATTTCAATGGCATTTTAAACATGATTTCACTGATAACTTATTAAACACAAAACATGTGTTATAGTTTTGTTTTTTGTTTTTTTAGCTTTTTAAAGGCTCTTAAACTACACACAAACTATTTGTTTGGCCAGTATTTACAGTCATCCATTACAGTGTGCTCAGTTTAGAAACGTTTTTTTCTGTTGTTTAATCAACGAGTCACCAGGACGATACCTGCTCACCACAAAGATAGAATCAAGATGGTTGCAGCACCTTGTCACCATAATAAAGGATAGCACAGCTACATGGCACAGCTCGGTTTATATAACCAGAATATCCAGGTTTCTTTATCACAGAGTAAAACCCTGCTACCACTTATTGCTTTTTTGTCATATTTAATCAAACTGTGTAGACTTTCACCTTTATTTTCACACTTTTTTGAATAACATTTATTAGAAAAATGTAAAGGAAAAAAGTTAAATTGCGGTGGAAAAAAGATTTCCATTTATATTCTAAGATAAACTCTCGGCACCACAGAAAGGTCACAGTCTGAAATTAATAAACTGGATTATTGGATTCCCCCCCCCTAATTTTTCCTGATAAAACAACCTCGTTCTCAGTTTTCATCACTAAACTATTCATTTCTGACCAAAGGCTTTGATTTGAACACAAATTAAAGCCAAAGAGACTGATGAGACTGGCATAGATATCCAATAAGACAAAACACGGACATTATTTTACTTTATCTCATTAGTTAGTCCATAACTTACATTTATTTTGTCTCTCATGGTGGCAAACAAGGAGTTAACAAGAAAGTGTGCACCTATAAATAAACACATGCAGCTGGTATTTTGAGAGGTGGGAGCAGAAAGTCAGACTGACAGCATTTGCAGGTGTAGAGAAAATCTGTATCTTTATATCATAGTTGAATCTTTTGATGTTTGTTAAATATTCTAATAAATTATTAAATAAAAACTTGGCTGTTTGGGCTGTTGGTTTGTATTTTGGCTTTTTAGGGCTGCAAGTGAAAACCATTTAAACACAAAAGTAGAGCATAGAACAAAAAAACAACAACAACAAAAATGTGTGCAATGAGCCTCAAGGTTTAAACATTTTAAAACCCACGGGTACATTGTCCATGTGACAAAACATTCAAACAGCAACAACAGTGTTTGTCGACACCTGAAGGCGGCTGTCGTGCGCTTACCTGAAACCGGGACAGATTTTGGGGACCTCGCAGTCCCTCTCTTCTTCGAGCACCTCTGGACATTCCTGCCCTCCGTTGGATGGCATCTGGATGATAAGACGTTTCCTTGATTGCTTTTTCTTCACAGCAACACCAGCTGAAGGGACGCAGACAATTAATGAATTAAATTAAGAAATATGTATGGAAAAGTGATGAGAAAAATGTCAAAATGATAAGCTGACTGCTCTGTTAATAGTCCTTGAAGAATGGACTCGGAGATTGCAACTGCCAATTCTAATTGGACAGCTAGCGTCAAAAGCGCACACTTGTGATTACTGGGGAGATCAAGCCAACAACGATGATGCGGAAAAATCCCATTAGACCTTGGAACTGACTCAGATTAAATTTATGGTATTTACATGTGTGGCGATGCCCTCGAGTAGTTCATTAAGTTGAAACAAGCCTCTGGATAGCCCTATACCCTGCTTCAAACCTTTCTACGTGGGCGGCGTGTAATTCTCTGCACAAGGTTAAGATATCAACAGCATCAAATTAAAATGCACTGCCACCAGTAAAGCATGCTTAGACCAAAGCGATTTATGCCACCGTGTCACAGGTGGAGGTCATCAAAATACGGATGATAATGATTTTCAGTCGTAAATCAACTTAATGTTTTTGCCACCACTCAACAGCTTGGGCAATGGCCGCCTGACGAAGGTGACTTCATCTGAAAACGTCTTCCTTTCACCGCTTCAAAACAACAACACCGACCACTCTCTGGCAAGCAGACTTGCCAGGCCCACTAACGGAGGTCAGCCCAAATGTTGTCCTACATGCCAGTCTATCAAATTAATGATCTGTAACGAGGCATGAGTGCATGTGTTTATGTGACAGTCATTGTCTTCAGCTCAGTGTAGGCCAACCCAACTCTAGAGTTGTTGCACTTAGTCAATTAAAATTAGCTTCTGTGTTTTCCATTTTGTTATCTTTTATTATTATGTTATTACCGGCATATTATTGTCACCTCTCAACTATGATTGGAAATGTTGTGACTATCCTGAAACCACCAAGGCCTGACTGACTGACTGTTTGGCACAACTTCACCCACTTCCAAGAAAATCTAAAGAGGTCCAGCAACATTTTCAGTATAAAGAACAATTTAATGATTTGACCACTTTATTTCAGCTTGCAGCCTTCATCAGGGCAAAACATATTACAGACCACATTTTAAAAAGCAAAAAAAATAAACAACCAATCACATGTGTTCAACGTGCTCATCCACCAACCAACTATAAAACATAAAACCTGGGTCACACCCTGTTTAGCATTTAAACAGGACAAATCTAAATGAAGGGCAGTGTTTTAAGTTTTCCCCATCAATGTCATATACAACCAGTACAAGTGACACAAAAACAAAAAATAGAATGAATAAAAGTAACATGTATGTAGATGCTTATTATTTAAAAGTACAAGCTAAGAAAATGTAAAAAAAATAAGAGAAAAAAAACATGAGAATGAAATTAAGGATACATCATGAAAATACAATACCATAAATAATTGAAAAATGGTTTAATGGGAAAGTTGTCGGAGAGGACTTAACTTCTTTAGACTTTATGTTCTTCTGTGTGTGCAAAGAAGCAGGGAAGTTGTGCCGGAAACTTTGTTTCTTCAATACTCTTGAATTTTTTAACAGCAGCAACAAAAGTTATCTCTGAGCATGAATCTTTGTCTTTTCCTTCATACCTGCATCACATGTAATTGGACACGTTGCCCAGTCACTGAATGGGGTCATGATACAGTCCTTCTTACAGGGCAGCTGGCATGGTCTCATTGTGCTTGGGCGAGGACCGTCTGGACACCTAAGCAAAAACAAAATCTCTTTATACATTCATCAAAACACGAGAGCAAGAAGTGTCCGTGAAGGTTCTCAGTCATCCAGGTCATCGTAGTCAAAGGAGCTTGCAAAGAAAAGCGTCTGGACTTCTTTAAGTTGCTTGAAGACGTTTCACCTCTCATCCAAGAAGCTTCTTCAGTTCTAAGGTCAAATGGTGGGGAGTCCCAGATTTAAACCTAGTGGGAGTATCCCCCCACAGAGGGACAAAAGGACCCCCTGATGATCCTCTAATCGCTTGAGCCAAGGTGTGGAACTGGGTGTGGGTCCCAATCAGCCAGAGTTTCGGGTGAGCTCGTTGTGAAACCTGGCCCCAACTTATCATGCGAATTCCTGAGGTCAGATGGCCCAGGATGTGAGTGGGCGTTAAGGCGTCTGGGAAGGGATCTCACCCAGTTCCACACCTTGGCTCAGGTGATTAGAGGATCATCACGGGGTCCTTTTGTCCCTCTGTGGGGGGAAACTCCCACTAGGTTTAAATCTGGGACTCTCCACCATTTGACCTTAGAACTGAAGAAGCTTCTCGGATGAAGGTGAAACGTCTTCAAGCAACTTAAAGAAGTCCAGTCTTTGCAAGCTCCTTTGACGAGAGCATGAAGTCTAAACCTAAAAAGTTTTACTCCTAAGAAAATAGTAATTTTGATAAAACCAATGTATCTGACTAAATCTTTAATCTGTGGGTGCTGAGCAAGAACACTTCTTATGGACTCTTTCCCTGCACTGGTTGTGTTACGTTGCCACAGCTCTCTACCAAACGGGCAGAGAAGCAGACGCCCATGTGGACCTTCACGCTCACCCTCCAATTAAATTTATATCACTCAAACCTAAGCACACTCACAGACACCAAGAGTATAATCAAGGGCAGACTCTGTGGCGTGTGGGTTAGAATTTAAACCATTGATTTTCATTATTATCAAAAATCACAACATTTTATAGCAGGGGAATCCTTTAAACTCACTTAATGTGAATCCCTGTGAATAAAAGAAAAGAATTCATTTGCAGTAATCATAGCAGAGCAGTGGTTCTCAAAGAAGGGTCTGGAAGCTTCTGGGAGACAACAGCCACAAGGTCCATAAAAATCATTTAGCTATAAATTATAAAATTGTGCTCTATTATTTAAAAAGGGTTACAAAGAATAAAGGAAGCACTCTTCAGTGAGGCAAATTTTAGTGTTCAAAAAGCTAAATCCAGGAAATATTGCTAAATGTCTCGGGTGTCAGCATAACCCAAGACAAACAACTAAGACACTCTGTTTTCAAGTGGAATTGTATTTTTAGTTTGCTCTTTGATCATAGTGGAGAAAAAACACAAGACAGATGACAGGTGCAAATCTACAGATGGGACCAATTTATACCAAAACAAGCATACTGTGTCCTTTACTCCCACCCACGTTATCTTTGAGCCAACAGAAACTCTGCTTACACAAATCACATTAATGTGTCTCATTGTATTTAGAATGAAAAACTTCAGAATATCAATCGTTTCAGTAGTATCTTGCATTAAAAATTGTATCAGAAATAATATTTATAATTTTGAGAGATCTCTGGAAAATTGGATCCCCTGCAAAAAGTCATTGGCTACAGATAATTGAGTATGCCTGGTACTGTAGACGTAAAGAGAACCGCAGGATGAAGATAAAACAATATACGAATGTTATCACACGATGGTCCCATAAAAATATAACACGGATCTTTCATTAGCACTCATATAAACATCATGCTTTTGTCCAGTGTTTCATTTGGCTTTCTAATAGGGTTTCTTTTCAAAATAAAAGAGCTTTAAAATATATTTTTATTGACTGCGTGCGTGATCACTGCTGCAAAACATGATGGTTTATTTAAGATATCAGAACTTGTAATGAGGGAAAAATTGAACTGGGTAACATTTAGATCTTCATGGCTCTTTTGATCTTTTGGCGAAGCATTTTACAGATATCAAAGGAGTTGCCAAACATGTGATTTTGTGATTTCTGGAATTGAATTTAACATATTTGCAGGCCTATAACCAAAAAATATAGTGTGTAGATTTAGCTGTATTATTTTTACCCCAACTTAAACCCACCCCCTATAGATTTTGGCATTTGTACCTAAAAAGACCAAGCTGACACTTAACCATGACAGTTAAAAATATAAACCATGCACTCACGCTTTAATAAATATCAACTGAGAGGCTTGATGCAGCAATCATCTGGGTAGTGCTCGAATACACAATGTAATTATTCTCGCCTCAATCTAGGGCAATAAAAACCTCTGTAATTACTTTCACTTTATGACTGATGTATGCCATCTGGATGACACATAGGAAAGGGATGGTTGTGTAACCCACCAGAGCATTGTTAGCATCCCAGGTTTGTTTTACAGTAATATATCTCTGTGAGGAAACTTTAACTCACTGAGCTAAAGTCAGCCAACAGGCCTGAGGATAAAACGTCCAGTTTAAATGGATTCAGCTATCAGTGAGTAATAATCCTCGTGGTCAAGCCGAGGTTTTTCAAAACAGAGGTTATGTTTAATCTTCAGGTCCCCTGTGCATAAACGAGACAAAGATAAATAGGTCACGACAAACCTGCTGGAAGACATCTTATCTGATCTCTCGCTGCTCTTGCAGTTGGACGTTATGACTATGTTTCCTCATCCCACTGCTGACTTCTGATCATCTGGGTCAGGTTTAACGCTCTTTTGAATTAGTGTTCTCCACTGGGTGTTTCATACTCGTTAGCATGGTGTTATCAGAGAAATGATAGGGAGCCTCCCTGGCAAAATGTAATATTGCAACAGCAACACAAGGAGAGATTTATTTTTAATACCAATAGACAGAGCTAAATCCCTCTTGAGCGGAACAAATCCTCGGTTGTCTTCATAAAAGTGAATGGTCCCCAGGAAAAAAACAGCTGTGGGGAGGATACATTTATGTCTTCTGTTTTTAACTGATAGCCGGGTCCATAAAGAAGGAAATAAACAGGTGTCTCTCTTGAGAACACTTCAACACGATGGGAAGCTGTTAAGAACTAGTGAACCTGCTCCCGCAAAACAATCTCCACACTCGACCCCAGCATGAACAAGGGTTTTATCATTTTCTCAAGAGCCTGTAGGGATCAACACGTTCTCCATCAAGGGAGACCTGGCACAGAGAAAACACAAGCAGCATAAAGATATCTTCAAGATCTAAATAGAATCAAAGTGTATATAGAAACCAACACCAGCATAATAATCAAGTACTAGATCTCAAACATGTACCAACCCAAATTAATCAATAAAATAAGTACTTCTTATTTGGTTAGGAGGAACTCACCAAAACAAAGTGCTGATTATGACACCATTAAACAAGCACTTAATGTGAAGGTGTGGAAACATTTCTCAAAAAGAAACAGGAGGAAAAAGGGGAGCTGGGAAGGAAGAGGGCTGCAAAGAGGTGCTATGGAAGCTGCACCAACATCCTCCTTGCAGTTGATTTGGCAGCTAGCACTTTGTTGTGGACGGTCATAGCTTGCATGAAAGATGTTGACTTGTCTGCAAACACTGTTCAGAAGGTACATCTTTTACTCTAGAATTACTCTAGAAACAGTCTGCATTTCTGGTTTGTGTTGTACTTTTTACAGTTTCTGTACTGCATGGTGAGTACTGACAGATACGTGGATGTCTTCCATTCAAAGTGTGAGAAGCTGTGGCAAGTTTTTGCTAATTACCAAAGCAATTTCAAGGAGGTTTCAGGGCAGCACTGTAACCAACAACTTCCTGCAACCATTTCCCAACTAACTGCTAGGGAAACATTATTTCTTACCAGAGCTAGAGGGTCGTTATTTGGGCTTGTGTGACTGCAGTCTTAAATAGCATTCCTCATTATGAAATTTGCCAATAGAAAGGTTATGGAACTGATCAGTTGCTCAGTTATTGGTTAACTTGACTTTTGTGGCCTCCCTGAATTCAAGCTATGTTCAAACTAGACGCAGTTTGCAGAAACATAGTGACCAGAGACCATAGAACAGCAATGACATTTTATGACTTCAAGCGACTATGGGAAAAATAACCACTGGCAATGGGAAGAGGGAGAGCAAGAAAATATTTTTCTCAATTTCCAGGCGAGTGGCTAAAGTGATTACCAATTAGAGAGAAGAATACTGTTGATTGATATGTGACCTGGGAGTAACTACATTACAGGGTCACCTAGGCAACTGGGGCCAGGGATGTTTGCAAGCAACCACCCGTCTTTTTCTAAGCAATGGGTGATGAGTGTACCACTTCCAGTGTGTATGCAGTTCAATAGCATGCATGAATTATTGGACTTCTTCTGTTTACTTATTGATTCCTTGAATATGTGTCAAAGACAACCCTCTCTCTATCTCATTTGGGATTTCTTTAATACTGTGACACAAACACAAAAGTCTTAAACAGATGAGATTAAACCTCTGATCTTGTTAAATTCTTCTCATACTCAAAAATGATAAAAGTCAGAGCATGAATTATAGTTTAACCCTTTTGGGATTGTGAAATCTGAAAAAGCCATGATAGTTCTGTTTAAGGTTAAATACTACAACTTAAATACAACTTCAGTTTTGCCTTCGATCGAGGAGAAACACTGTGAATACTAAGAGAGACCTTAGAGGACGAAACAACTCCTTTCTGAATTGCAGACTGCTTGCCTTTTCGATTTCACCTTTTCAGTGTTCCCTTTGGGTCTCAACACACAAACAAGCGAGCGTATGTTCTGGTGAAGGCGGCCTTTACCGGAACAACAATCTTGATTGGTGTTTCAAATGCCTCAAACAACTCGTGTTTACATTTTCCTGTGAGAATGAACTATGGCTGTTGTTTCTCAGAAGCAGGTGGAGTCTGTGATTAAAAAAACGTGCGTTCACATCTCATTTTGAGTCAACACTGAAGGCTTTTTTCAACCAAAACTATGATCTTTTCTAAACTATAACAAAGATGCCCTGCTTCCCCCAGCAAACAAAACCTAAACAAGCAATCACTGCTTCCTGTCAAAACTTGGACAGCACTGCAAACACAACACTCGCATAGAGTACCAGCTCAATTTATAGGACAAATCAGGAAAAGTTACTTTAATCATGTAAAGGCGTATATATGAATATTGTGGGACACATTTTTAGACCATTAAGTGTCTACAAAAGGCACATTGGAACATACAGGACGGACTTTTATCCTGCAGTTACATGAGACGTAACCTTTACAATACTACCCAACTCCAGGTTGAAGTTAGTTCAGGAGATTTAGGCTCTAACTGTAGTTACTTACAAGGTAAGGTAGGTCCACTCGGCATTGCAATTGCATAAATAAGGATTCATTCTTAAGATAGAGAGAGGATGTATACAAATGAATTCAGGGAATGGGATTTAAGTTTGAATTTGGTTCATCTGGTTCTGCCAGATGTTTCCTTCTATTGAAAGCAAGTTTTTCCACCATCGCCTAACGCTTGCTCCTAGTGGACTGTGTGATTGTTGTGGTTTTCTCTCTAATATTGTAGATTCCTTGACTCTCTAGTTTACATTACATGCATGTTTGTGAGTTCTTGTCAGCAAACAGAACTGGTTTGCTTTCCATCTGTGAATAAAATGTTGAGCTCTATTATTTTTCAATTCAGTTTATCAATGTAGTAATCACAAGTGGCCTCTCTGTGATGCAAGGTGAACTCCTAGACTGGTATAAAAGTGGGACTGTGTTTAGGTGTTCGGAGAATCTTAATCAAATGTCAGTGAAAGGTCACTTCTGATAGCCTTCATGTTTGAGATTTCAATTTGTGAGTTTAGAATGACTGGGAGAACACATTTATCTTTTACAATAAAAAATAAAAATGCTCTACATATAGGGCAATGAGTGGACTCATAGCATGTCTCTGTCTGCAGAGAAAACAAACCTGTGTGCCACCCACTCCCAATCCCCTCACTTATGTCTAATTATATTGTAGCCTCGCTAATGGCGGATATTATCCAAATTTAGACAATTAAAATTCAATTAAAATCCAGTTTCCAGAAAGAAAGAACGGGCAATGTTTGTTGGCAAAGCACAACACCAGCCAGAATACTTACAGCACTATGCCTGGCTGGGAGATTCACTCTGTGTGGGTGTGAAATCAAGCTATAATATTGTTATTTATGCATTTTTCTATCATGTGTACATTTTATCATTCCAGTGTGTTTTCTTTCGTTTTTCTCCTGGTGTCATTGTTGTCTTTAATATTCAATTTATTTATCCTTGCTTGTCACGTTGATTTTATTGTTCGTTCGAGGAATAAAATTCTTATTTACTAGGTGCTTGGGGTATAATATCCCAGCCGCACAATTTCCTATTCTAGTCTTTCCTCTTTCTGTGTCTTCACTTGCGTATATCACTGGGGAAATGCTCTTCACTGAAATGAATCCAATAATAGCATCTGGTTTAAACTGACTTGCTGGTTCCAGTCAGTGTCACAAACTCATTATGATGTTTAAACGTAATGATTTGTAGTGAGCCGAAGACATAGCACTGGGAGCTTGTCCCAAAGCACGACATCAAGATGAGCAGCCAGGCTAATGCTCATGTTTTGCTTGCCGCTATTAACGCGATGAGTAATCTGTTCAGCGAGAGGCTGTTTTCAAAAAACGAGCAGATGGTTGAACAGGATGAAGATTCAAAGCAAAGAAATGTCAGTAGCTTTAAGTGTACGCACACAAAAACATGGTCTGGTGGGAAAAGATAAGGCCTAATTAATTTCATTATCAAAACTATGGACAACAAACAAGAACATCATTAGTTTAATTTAGCATAAAAGTAGTGCAGTTCTTCAAGGACCCTTTCACTAGCATCTTATGGCCCTCCGTCTCGAGGGCTTTTAGCTATCTATCATAGTCAGAACCAGAGTAAACACAACCTCCGTTAGAAAACATGGCAGGAAGATGATTGACTGGGCTTAATACAGCTACTGTCCAACATCATAATCATGAATCATTCATTTTCACAAATTCCACAGCATCAATGTGATTATACAAACGCACAGTCGGTGTGTGTCAGCACACACTGTCAGAATCAATAAGCAGACGTTATTGTTTTTTTCCCCTCACACCACAACAGCTTTCTCAATAGGGATGATCGCAGCCCAAGCCCGAGGCACTGACATATTTGTCTCTGTTGTGTCTTTGGGCTTTGACAGTCACTGTTTGTGTATGTGTTGCTTGCGCATGTGCGACTGTGTGTACGAGGGTGACATGCACTCTGTGAGGTTCGCTGCCTGAGACTGTGGGAGGAAGATAGCACAGATCCATCTGTGAATGAGACGGGGCACATCTGCATATGGAGGGTTCGGGCGGCCATGTTTGTTTGTTTTGCTGGGATCCCATGGGTGCACTGATCAAGAGTACCTGCCAGTTACATTGTGCCAGATGAAGACATGTAGAGCAGGAAAAAACACAAACAACAACAACAAAAAAAACATCCGTGTCTACTTACTCCTAGGAAAAAAATGCCAGCGATGAAAACAAGGCCTGGAAACCAGAGCCGTCACAACATTCTGGACAAGGAAAAAGTGGTGTAAAATAACGTGCTTTTATAAAACAGTTAATTTAATCTCGAGGGGTTATTATAAAATAACAAGGGCAGACTACAACAACGTGACAAGTTAAGGGAAAAATTGGATAAATAATTGGAAAAAAAGGAATGCAAATGGCTAAAGGCATGAGAGATTAAAAAAATGTTATGGTCTTTGAAATTTCATCACATCACAACTAGGGATGGGTACCGGTATCCGGTGCCATGATGGCACCAGTTCTGACATAAACGGTAGTAACCAGACCGAAAAGCAGCGCACATTTCGGTGCTTTATTTCGGTGCTTTTTTTTCCTGAGATGTCATACACTTTAGATTCTAGCCAATCATTTTACCTTTCCGAGGACAGTAGGCGGGTCCAGGTACATACATTCCTGGGCTACAGATTAAAAATGCCCAAGGCGAAGCGGTCAAATTCTGTCTTTACTTCACAGCAAAAGATGCAAACTCAGCAGCCTGCAACAAGTGCTTTAAGCTGATACTGTGATACTGTGCAAAGGAGATAACACCTCGAATCTGATGAAACACCTGGCGACGTATAGCATTTTGTTAAAAGCCGAGGAATGCGCCGTATTTGATAGCTTGCTGCGAGACCTCACACCGGGCACATCTATTGCAGGTGGGTTGCCTGTTATCGGACCCGGAGTTAGCAACATCCCCCAAAAACCCGAAGAGGAGAGTCCTGGCCCCTAGCCCTGCCAGTGTAGCAGAAATGATGACGGATGATGATGCAGCAGCAGCCGTTCTTCTCTGCGTGAGTAGCTTAATGTTGTTCGTGTGTAATTTACGTTGAGTAGGCTAACCACGTTATTACATTAATGCATGAAAGGTGAACTAGCAAACACCGTCGTAGTTACATGCGGCTGTCTTCTTGTTTGATGGCAGATACTCCCTTCACCCTGGCCAAAAAGGCTAAAATGACCAAAGAAAAAGAGGGAAACAGCTAAACATGAGAGGTTTTTGGACAAAGTTGGTGTTTTTTCCATTGATTAAGCACTGCTTCCAGCCAAGAGTGATACCATAAATCCCCTATAGCTGCAGAAAAGGCTAACATTGTTATCTTTTTACAAGAAAACAGCTAAACATGAGAGGTTTTTGTTCAAAGTTTGTGTTCTTCATTCTTTAAGCACCGGTTCGAGCACCGTTTAAGCACCGGCACCGTTTCAAAAGTACCAGTTTGGTACTGGTATCGGATAAAACCTAAACGATACCCATCCCTAATCACAACATAAATGAACATATAAGGGAAAATGATGGAGCAATTATTTTTAATTATTAAACAGTTTTCCACCATCGTAAATCAGGCATTCTCTCCAACTGTTTGACTGGCGTGTAGGCTCTATAAAGGGTCACCTTGTAGGCCTTGTAGTGAGTAAATTCCCACTGTACACACTGCTATTGCACGTCTCATGATTCATCACTAGGACACATTGTCACTTATATGTGAAGGGAAATAGAGTTGTGGCTTGATTTGTATCTATGATTATATGGGAGAGAAAATGGTGTCACCTCCTTATCTGAGGGGATTAAATCAGATAAATTAATTCTTTTCAAAGTCAAAAGAAGATTGTTATTTCCACCTGCAGTTATAAGTACGGTATCGCCGTTATTTTGAGTTGTAGAATCTATAACAAGCGTCACTGAAGCTTTTTCTCAGTCCATGTGCTGGGTAAATCACACACTGCTACTAATATGTGTTTTATTAAAAGTAGACCTGATGAATCTTCTCTTGCTGAACTAATCGTTTGATTTATAGAACAAAAAGGTCAGAATTCTTTAAGCAGTGAATGGGAGGCTGTAAGGTGCTTGTACAAGCCCAAGAAAGAATCAGCGTATTAGAAAACCATAATTTGAAGCAACCGGCAACAAGAGAGAAGGAACTCGTGACAATAGATACTATACTGATAGAAAAAAGAACTGAGGTGTGTTGCGGGTTGCCAAGTGGCAGAAGCAAAGTGGCTGTGAGCAGGCTAAAGCAGCTTAAATAATGCATCCAGCAGTATAGCAGTATTTGATATTCGGATGCACTAAAGTACTTTAGCCAGGATTGTAGCTGAGCTTGACTTTTTGGCCTGTCTGAACTGACACTAGGCTTATTTTCTGCATCCCCCCCCCCCACCACACACACACACACACACACACACACACAGTAATGGATTAAAGGATTGTCCGACTAACAGAACAGCAACTGCTCGATTTTCAGTCCACACACTAATGAATGAATCTAACTTTCTCAACTCTACTAACAAGCTGTCTCACTTTAGTCTTTTCCTGTTGTTATCTCAGGGTGGTAAATATGACATAAAGTGTGGAACCATTATAAAAGATCAATTAAGTTATTTTATCTTTGTTTCATTTTTCATGTTTGTCAGAGCACATTTGATGTTTGGATTAGGAGCGGGGTCCTATAAGGTTTGATTGAGAAAAAACAGTCTCCAGAACATTAACAGAAAGAAAAGGTGGTGGTGATGGTGGTGGAGGGTGGGGGCATTTCTCTGTGTGTACTGTAAGTCGTTTTCAGTAAAATACATTGCAAATAAATAAATGAAAACCAGTGAAACTTCATCTCTTGTCACCTCTCTATGCTGTATGTGTCATATCCTTTTTTATTACTGCTGACGTCTGACTAGTGCTCGTTCCAGCTGACTCTGATTGTCTTTGTTAGGTACTTGTCACTTTTCATACAGTTTCTCTTCAAATCTGCAGTGTACAAGTTTGAGTTTGTCTTCTCATCGTGTAACACTTTTGGAGAAGCATCTGATTGTTTCTAAGTTTATACTGGATGATAACAACACCCCACATAAAGAGATAGTCTCTGAAAAAACAATACAACAAGGAACCATGAAAGGCACGGAAGCTGATTACCAAACACATGATTTCTGATAAGATCTTAACGACACGTCTCCTGCCTAAATCTGTCCTCGGGGCGACCGTGGCTCAGGGGGTTGGGAAGCGTATCTGTAACCGGAAGGTCGCCGGTTCGATCATCGGGCTCTCTGTCCTGGTCGTTGTGTCCTTGGGCAAGACACTTCACCTACCGCCTACTGGTGTTGGCCAGAGGGGCCGATGGCGCGATATGGCAGCCTCGCTTCTGTCAGTCTGCTCCAGGGAAGCTGTGGCTACAATCGTAGCTTGCCTCCACCAGTGTGTGAATGCGAGAGTGAATGAATAGTGGCATTGTAAAGCGCTTTGGGTGCCTTGAAAAGCGCTAAATAAATCCAATCCATTATTAGCAAAGCTAATTAGTGATGACCCAGAGAATAAGACAATCCATTACTGTATATCACATGTATGGGGTTGGAAGAAAGAAAGAATAATGCATTACGTTAGCATTAAGCTGCTGCTCAACCTGGTTTAACCTGGATTCAGGCACTAATGTCACCAAATTTCTTAACTTCCTTATTTGTGCTACTGATCACCTTTGTAACTGTGATATGTGATCAGTGGAAGTTCCTATTATATCTGTGCTCTTCCTGAAATATTGAAAAAGTTTCATATGCTTCTTCTTTCTGTTTTGACCAAAAACTCCTGATGCCTTTCCACCCTGTTAATTTTCTTGTGTTTCTTTAGAAACTTGCTTCAGTTAAAGTGTTGATTGCCAGTCTTTATAGCAGAGAATGTGCTGGTTGGTATATGTTAATTGGCAATTGCATTAGAAGAAGCCATCTCGGTGGCAGTGTTTGCCGCAGTAAAGTGCAAAGTCAAAGTAATTTCCGAGTGAAGAGTGAAAGTTGAGGGCAGCATCCAAAACTTTTAAGTGTTCAAGGCTAAGAAAAAGGGCAAAGTTGTGCAGTCACAGAGCCTTTTTCTGCAGTGCAATAAAGCTTGGACCCCTTCCAGTGACTGTGGCTTGAGATAAATCAACCTCAAGACTTTGAACAAGATACCGGTTTAATTATTATAATGTAACAAAAAATGTTCAATGAAATTACAGATGAAATCTCATTATGTTACTCACAAAAAAATTATAATTGAATGAATAAGTAACCAAGTCGGAAAACTATTTTTGTGCAGGAGTGTGGAGGATGAATTTAATAATTTCATAGCCAATAACAGAAACTGCTCTGAAGTCTGGTGCTAGAGCACTGAACACATCTGCGTTGCTTGCCAGATGGCAGCTGAGTGAACAGACTGCGCGGCTGTGGTGGGTATTGTCTTCTTGTATCCTTTGGGCTCTGCGGAGAAACCGCACCTCGCCGA
Source organism: Neolamprologus brichardi (assembly GCF_056152115.1). Lineage (NCBI taxonomy): Eukaryota > Metazoa > Chordata > Actinopteri > Cichliformes > Cichlidae > Neolamprologus > Neolamprologus brichardi. The sequence continues at coordinate 26,614,374 of NC_142114.1, read as the reverse complement.
TCTCACTGATGTGGCTGAATGATTTTAATCACCCGTTGCAAATCCTTCATATACTGGCAGTGTTGGGAAGGTTACTTTTAAAATGTATTCCATTACAGATTACAGAATACATGCCCCAAAATGTATTCTGTAACGTATTCCGTTACGTTACTCAATGAGAGTAACGTATTCTGAATACTTTGGATTACTTAATATATTATCATGCTGTTTACAACTACATGAATGTACTATTGCTGTGATTTATTACTGTTACTGAAGGTCCGCGGCTCCGAACCGTAGTAAAGGGACCTCTGGCTAATACGGTGGGTTCTGTGTCGGGCTCGTAGCTGAAAATTACCTTTACTTTGTTGTCTGGGTCAAGTTTGCTTGCGAGAGACAGAGAGAGGCGTTGAAAGGCTGCTCCAAAGGAGCTTATTGTTTCGGAGGAAAACACGAACACGGTGTACAGTCGAGTTTTAATAGCTTACTTACAACTGGGCTCGTCAGGCTCTCTTCTTGGCTGCAGTGGTTATTATTATATTTACATGCTTCCAGCTCCCGTTTTTGCTCGATGACAACTCGTAATTTTCGACTCTCCTTTTTCTCCCTCCCTCGCTCACAGACACATATCGAGTATGGCAGTCCATTCTCCCTGCAGCACGGACTACACTGCCCATGATGCTACATTCTGCCTATTAGCTTAGCACAACAACAACAACAACAGGCGCTCTCTCACCCAGGAAACACGCAGAGAGAGAGCGTCACCCTGTAACCATGGCAACCGTAACGCTGCCACCTGGAACAACAGAACGTAGCTGTCAAACAAAACCCAAACAGGCCTGACCCGCCACAATATGAAACAGGGAAGTACCGCCGTGTAATCCATTTATTTCAACAAAGTAACTGTATTCTAAATACCACCTTTTTAAACGGTAACTGTAACGGAATACAGTTACTTATATTTTGTATTTTAAATACGTAACGGCGGTACATGTATTCCGTTACTCCCCAACACTGTATACTGGGCCATCCATATCCCATTCTTTGTGTCTGTGATGGTTCCAGTTAGGGTGCCTTCTACTGTTCCTCTGTAAAAGTTGACAAAAACTACTTCCGAAATTTCCTGGAGTAGTTCTCTTCCATTGAAGCTTTCTTCACCAGAGTGGAGATCTGTGAGGAGTATGGCTTTTTAGTTGTCTTTGCATCCTCTTTACTAAATGAAACAACTGTTTTGTTTTTTTTAACATGACTCTGCACTAGTTTTGATTCAACTTCTTGATTTTAACTCGCATTATTGGTTGTAATATGGTGGACGATGCTGGTGTTTTTTCACCTTAAAGTTCTCTTCATGCCTGCAAGTGCAGTCATGACTGTACAGCATGAACTGGAAGGAACTGAGCACACTGTTAAGGAATAGAGTGGAGGAGGTGTGACTGCCAATTCATACTGTCTGGATTCTGTTTGGGAGGAAGTTCAATATCCAGTTGCAAAGCACGGTATCGAATCCTGGAGTGCAGAGTTTGCCAGTCAGCTTCATGGGGGAGTATTGAATACTGAGCTGAAATTGACAAACAGAATTGTTATGTAGGTGTTTTCATTTTCAAGCTTTTTGAAGACAAGTGGACACAGCACCTTCTGTGGTTCTGTTGGTTCTCAACGTAATCTAGTGAGGGGCGAGGCTGGCACAGAAGAACCACCCTCTCAAAGCACTACTTCAGAATGGGGATCAGTGCTGGAGGGCATTCAGACTACACACTACGCACCTTTGGATAATTGCGCATGTCTTGAAACAGTGACAAAATGATATGCTAAAAATGTTAGTAATAGCGTGTTTTAGTGCATGGCCAGGTTATCAGGCCAAACAGCTTTACTCATATTCATCCTCAGGAGGATTCATCTCACAGCCTCTGTGGATACTGATAGTGGCAGGTCCTCTGGAGGTAGAGTCGACTTTACAGCTGACTCTTTGTTGAGGAGATCAAAGCGAGGGTAATATGCAGCCCATCTGGCAACGTGGGCTCACACATGGTGGGGGCGCTCCTGCTTTTGTAGCCTGTGATGCTCTGAATCGCCTGCCACGTATCCTTGGTGTTGCTGGTGTTGAGATCTCTCTCCAGTGTCTGCTTTGCCTCCTCGCCCATCGAGTACAAAAGCTTGATGCAGGCTATTGTGATGGAGCTCAGTCTCTGTGAAGATGTGGGCGCAACAATCTCTTGTATCCTATTGCTAAGCACACCTGAGACATTTTATTTTCCTAGACGTGAGCTGGAAGGAAGTTGGGTAGAGGAATAGCCTTAGGTCAAGCTTTTCTCTTTTTATTGCACTGCTTGAAGTAATCTTTGCTTTGGCTGATCTGACTGGCTGCCCTGAGAATACCAAGGGCAGAGATCATCTTAAGGTCGGCTAAACTTAATCCAATCCATGCATTTACTCTGCCATCAGTGTATTTCTGTCAAAACTAATCATGAACGTTTTTCGATGAGTGTCTTTTAGAATTAATGATTTTTTTGTGCAATAACTTGAGTGTATTTATTTACCTCATGTAAAATTCTACCTTTACTATGAAAACTCTGAGTTGCAAGTCCTTGACACACATAGGAGTGGGTCTAAATTTGGCACAGAGAAATAGAAAAACATATATATAGATTCTCTTAAAAGCTCAAATCAAATAAGCATTTTGGCTCAGAACCATTTTTCTATACCTAACTTTGAGGATCAATAACATTTGATATACTTAATATTAGTTTTTCAGTATTAAAACTGCACCAATGCACCAAAAACGAGAGAGAATAAAACAAAAATGTGGTCAAATTCAGGGGAGCTACTTTGCATCACACATACATACAGGAGATCAGAAAATGTCTTCAGCACCATGGACAGCATGACACTTCAATGATGAGAGGTGAAAACAGCTAGCGGGAAAAATGGGAAAGGCACAACGACTTTAGGAATTCAGAGCTAGTATGTGGAAAGATTTATACACGGGACTGGGGTTCATGTTATGTGTATTATTAATTGAATTATTTTCACTTATTTTCCACCAAATATCCTGCCACAGATTTGTAAGGTTAACAAAAGTCACCAAGGCTTAGCGTGTGCGTTTCCCGTGTTTCTAGTACGAACCAAGAAGACGTTCTCCAAGAATGCTTTCTAGCAGGAAAGGCTTTCTGCCAGCCCTGAAGGCTAACTTCTTCCATAACCGTGAAAAGCCGTCTCACAATCTGTGGAGAGACTTCTGTTTGACAGCGCTCTCAGTATCTGTCACTCTGTTTTTGCCCCCAGGCAGACAGAAACTCAAGCAGTGATGATGCACACACTTTTTCCGAGGTACAACCCATTAAACACAACTGCTAGTCCCATCCCTTTTAAGAGGCTGCGAGTTGGAGATGGATGCCAAAAATGTTTCATCCAATAATCCCATTATCTAATGGAAAATCTGGTCTTCCTGATAAATTAAAAACAACAAAAACAATTGTGTTTGTGTGCGCTTTTAAGTCCACACAGTACAGGCCATTTACAAATGTTTATTCTGGCTCTTGATTTCAGGTCTCCTTTTTAGTGTTTGTTATGTTGACAAAACACAGCCTCTGTTCTGCAACAGGGGCTGTGTTTTGTCAGCTGCAAATACGTTTTGATCAGATCCATTATGGTCAAAATATGATTATTTCCATCTTCAGTCATTTACAAAAAGTTCTGCACAGTCTGAGATTTCTCACTGCTGAGTAATCCTGACACTCATTTCATCCATCTGATTTTCTCGCATCAGACATTAGCCTGAAGTAGGTCAGGTACAGAAGTAAAAAAAATTTTATACCCACCATATTTTCTCTTTGCCTAACTGGCTGGTCTGAGAAGAATAGGGACAGCTGGCTGCTATGCATAATCCAGTCCTGCCTTTCCTTTTCAGTTTGAATTTTTTCATCAAATTAATCATAAAAATGCTCTTCAAGAAAAGACAAACCAAAATAAAAACACAAACTTGGAAAATACAATGTTTCTGTTTTGTCCACACTCTTATTCTGGTTTTGTAATTTCTCTTTACATAAATGGTTAATGTCTGACAAACATTAACCACCCTCATTCTGTAAGAGACGCCTGTCAATCAGGCCGCTGCTTACTTGATTTAACATTCAACGTATATTTCTCCTGCATTGTTTTTGGCACAGCTGATATTTTCACATTTCTCAGTCTGGTCCCATTACAGTATTCCTTTTTACGTTGGCCTCTGAAATAGTTACTGGAACAACGCCAGTGTATCAAAGACTTTCTTTAGTACCCAAAAAGATCTTCCTGCATTTTAAATGCATTTCCAGAAACCTCAGGTTTGTACAGCCGAAAAACCCCAAAGCAAAACAAAGAAACAGTGAGAATTCTCCCAGCCTCGCTCCTCACCTGCCATGCTGCTGTACAGCTTGAAAAACATGTACTCTTCAACTTCAAACTGTTGAAAAGAAGCTTGCTGCTGTAGCTGGAGTTCCAATTCATTACCAGTGATGATACTCCACATAAAATTCAGGACAGTTTGAAAGAAACTTTCATTTTTGCTCACTGTCAAGTTTAAATGGTCTGACGTGGACTTCCAGGAAGTCAAAAACAAGTATTCTGGAAGCCCCGTGAGACGACACTGAACTTGAGATAAGCTAAGGTTGAATCAAGTAAAGATTTCTGATTTTTATAGACCTGTTCTCACCACAACAGATGGTACAGCTTCCACCTCTCGACAGGTGCTACCTGAATCTGTCTCTCAATCTCGTCTGTGAAGGTTCTCAGTCATTGAGGTCATCGTAGTCAAAGGAGCTTGCAAAGAAAAGCGTCTGGACTTCTTTAAGTTGCTTGAAGACGTTTCACCTCTCATCCGAGAAGCTTCTTCAGTTCTAAGGTCAAATGGTGGAGAGTCCCAGATTTAAACCTAGTGGGAGTATCCCCCCACAGAGGGACAAACAAGGTGTGAAAATGGGTGTGGGTCCCGAATTCCTGAGGTCAGATGGCCCAGGGTGTGAGTGGGCGTTAAGGCGTCTGGGGAGGGATCTCAAAACTGGATTATAGATGGTAGACAGTTGGTGTCGTAAACCACCGCCTCTGTTCATGGATGGTCGCTCACAGTGGACATAGATGGCTTCTTTCACATCCTGGGCCATCTGACCTCAGGAATTTGCATGATAAGGTGGGGCCAGGTTTCACAATGAGCTCACCCGAAACTCTGGCTGATTGGGACCCACACCCAGTTTCACACCTTGGCTCAGGCGATTAGAGGATCATCAGGGGGTCCTTTTGTCCCTCTGTGGGGGGAAACTCCCACTAGGATTAAATCTGGGACTCTCCACCATTTGACCTTAGAACTGAAGAAGCTTCTTGGATGAGAGGTGAAACGTCTTCAAGCAACTTAAAGAAGTCCAGACGCTTTTCTTTGCAAGCTCCTTTGTCTCTCAATCTCCCACTCAAAAATAGAAAAGACCCCCATATAGGCTACTTGAGTTCCACCATTTGGTGTAGCAACTCTTCTCCAGCTGAGATTAGACAACTGAGAATCATGGCCTCAAACATGATGAGTACTCATTTTCATCCCAGCTGCTTCAAAAACAGCTGAAATGTCTTGTCATTGTTTTCCATAATAAGATAAAATAAAATAAAATAAAAAAGGAATTACAGCAACAATAATCCTTTGAGTATATAAAGACTACGAGCATGACAGACCTCCTGTTACATGGGTGTGGATGTGCTTTACTACCTGAAGGACGTTCATTTTCCTTGCGTTTTTTGTTCTAATGGACTCTTGTTTTAAAGCTTGTTACCACACAGAACTCAGCATCACCAAAATAATTCAATTACTAAGTAAGTCACAGAAAAACCAATCTCCACTGAAGGTTGAAAATGTCAAACAACTCTTTGGACTTCTTTAAGGTGCCTGTGTGACTTTCATTATTCAAAACCTCCAACAGGCTCAGCTGAGGTTAGCAGCAATAACCTCCGTCTGAGAGGGTGAGTAGGAGTCCGCTTTCAATATCTTCTTTTCCGTTTCTGCTAGTGACACTATTACATGCTGCTCTTTTGCCCTTGTTGCAAATTACAGTTGATTATATAAGTTATTGAGCAGTAAAAACAAAGATAATGGAAACAAATTGACTGAAACCTCTTTTTGTCAGAGACTCAGAGCCATTACCCTTGACACATTTGCACCTCCCACTCGCCAAGCCACTGAGCCTGTGTTTATCTGTTGCTCCAGCTTTGCCAGGAGTGTAGATTTTATACTACACACGATAAAAGACTTCCAGGATCTTGACCCCTGTTCTGCAGCTTCACTGACTGGGTCAGCTGCTCCAACAGCCACCGCTGAACTGGACATTAATCTTCATTTCATCCTGTGTTGCTCTCCATGAATCACATTTCCCTCGTAACATGCTCAACACGCGCCGACCCTTTAAATAATTGATGTTGCCATCCTCTCCTCAGTGATAACTACGCTTGGGGACTTTCTGGTCCTCGATTATAGCGAGAAACAAAAGGAACTAATTTAACATAAGAGAACACACGTTAAGAGACCTTTTGTTTTTATTTTTGCAGGGCCGAAATCAATTTGCCTTGGATTTATTTTCTGCAAAAGGCAACAAACGCAGATCAACTCCTTTATCTTCTGTTGTCATGTGAATCAGCCAAGCATAACTGACACCAGACTAGAGATGAACTTTTTGGCGGATGTTAAAGTAAACGCTTCTGTGTTTTGAATTCGCCTCATGCGGTGTGGTCTTCAGAGCTAACCACAAACATCTTGTCTCTCATCTCCCCCATGATTAAATTGCCTTAAAGTATCAATCCCATTTAATTACTGTCATTATCATCAATGAGAAATTACCAGCGCCCAAAACGGCAGGGTTAATTAGACTTTCAGGGACAAAGATTATTTATTTATCTGTGGATGCCTGCAAAGGGGAGATAGGAATTGGGAGTTAACTTCACGTAGAGTCTTCTCGGCATCTCGTTATTTCACTTTGCTCCCCACCCACTGCTGTCTCTCTCGTTCATCTCTTGCTTTCTGACTTCTCCTTTGTGTTTTTAATGTCATCGACTTTCAGTCTCAGTTTTGCCATGTACAGTTAACCGTTGACGTCCTTTAAAATAAACAGATACAAATAATTTACTCAATGTCCCGGATACTCCATTACACACCAAAACAAATGCTCGTACATCACTGTTTGACCGAGCATGTAAGATGGGCTTTTTAAAATTTCATTTTCACTGTATTTCTGTGTTCATTAAGCAACAACCCAAAACACAAGGGGTTCTTTAACACATCATTTCACTCATCAAAAGACAAGCAGAGCTCTCGCTGTCGTCGTTTCCTCAAAGCTGCTACAGATTTCACTGATTAGTTTCTTCCTTTTGAATGTGAAAAGTGTCCAAATCAGTCAAATCAGCTGCCATACAGAGCCATTTGAAATGGAAACACACGCCTCCTCTTCTATCTTCGATAGCACATGATTGTGAAATACTGTTCAAAGCAAGTGGATTTTAGGTCTGAGAACTTAGCAATTTTCATCACAACACAGCACTCCAGGAGTTGATTTCACAGTTATATACAGCTACAAATCAGAGAGGCAGGAACTAAGCAATCAGTGTTGTGTAGCAGGATTTAAATGGCTATACGCTGGTTAAACGCCAACATAAACAAGTGCTCAAAGAAAGCAGAAATATAGCTTACTTCTTGGGTGGCACCTGGCCCACATTCACTCGGACACAGATGACCTTGCGAGTCTGCATTCCCATGGAGCAGGGAACCTCGCCGTCACTGTTGGGCTGGACCCCCACAGAAGTGTTGAAGGAGGAGGTGGAGGGGTCTTCAGTGCAAGGGCCCCAGGGCCCCGTCTGCCAGTGGTAAACTGTGCAGGGGTGTTCGTTGCAGTTCCGAACCTCCTGAAGGGCGCTGCTGTTCGGGCAGAGGGCGCCACCTGAGAATCCCAAAACACAGTGAGGACAGCAAATCTAAAAGTGTTCTCATGTGAGGAGGTAAAACAGGAGTAGTCATTCCTGTACTCTGTTTCCACAGCTGATTAAAACACATCATGTAATGCTAATTAAGAGAATCACCCAGCACTATTATATTCACTGTTTTCAGTGTAAAAGTTCAGGTAAAACTACTTTACATGGATTAGGCTAAAATTAGAATTACCAGCCTCAGATCGATATTTGCATACACTCTCAAGCATGAGACAGTCATGGAGCGGTTTCCTCTATGTAGTTATTTTCTAGGATAAATCTGGTCGGGTGATGATGGAGTAAAAAAAAAGGGATCAATTTGGTTTAAAAAAAATGAAAGGTGAAAAGTTATTTTTTAAGCCTGTTACAAAACACTTTACACCTCACATGTAACCGCTGACAGTCAAAAAAAAGAAAAGGTTTTGTTAGTGACGGAAAGTTTTATTCTTGTGGGACCAAACAATATAAAACTTCTAACCCAGTCTCTCATTCAATGTCAGTTTAATATCTAGATCTAGATATCTAAACAGCCTCTAATACCTTGTGACAACCTAATAATCAAAAATCTTTTTCTTGCACCTCGGAGGTGAGAATTGTTGAATAAAAAGCTAGAAGAGAAACTGTAAATGAGCCAGTTTCAAGTCTCAAGAAAGGTGCAAGAATTTGTTTCCCCCGAAGCTAAACGCTGAGGCTTATGTTGGTTGATTTATATGCATCTGCACTTATGGCTCAAAATATCACTGCACCTTTTTTTTTTGCTTGCTTTTCCACCCAATTTTCATTAAAACAGAATAATGCATAATATAGATGTATCTGGCATTTTGTTTTTACTGACAGCACAATCAGTTCTCTTCTCTTGCTGCCTTTGGGTATCAGGGGTTTACTTTAAAGAGGGAGCCTAAACTTTTTATTTTGATTTTACTTTTTCCAAAAAGCCTCCAAAGATAGCCCTGGAAAATGTCTAATGTTTGAATGAGACGTGTATGATTTTTATGTAGATGACCAGAAATGAATAATAGTCCTTAAAAACATCTGTTTAGTTATGAGCAACATCTTACAAAACGCGCTTTGGTGAAAGCTACAAGGCTGAAAAGTTACCATGTTTGCTGGCATGTCGTGGAAAAATAGTGATTTTTTTAAAAACATGTCTTTAAATTACTACATATCTTGGGTTGCCAATGTTAAAAACAACCATTATTTACCAAAAAATACTTGCAGGTCCTACTCTGTTGAATGTTAATGTTACAAATGCTGTTTTGGTCTTTATCAGGGATTATTCAGGATTTAGGTTTTAACCTTTGGTAATTTATTATGTCTACAAGAGGAGTTTAAATGTTTGTGTATACTACTGCAAGACATAAGTCCAGCTTTAATGCACTACTTAAGAGCCACCTCCACGGGACAAGACTCAGCAGTTCATCTGCATCTGAAGGACAAAGGTCAATCTTTCGAGGATGCCAACGTTCACATTTTGGACAGAGAGGACAGATGGTTTGAAAGAGGAGTGAAAGAAGCCATTTACGTCCACTGTGAGCGACCATCTTTGAACAGAGGCGGTGGTTTTCGACACCAACTGTCTGCCATCTATAATCCAGTTTTGAGATCCCTTCCCAGACGCCTTAACGCCCACTCACATCCTGGGCCATCTGACCTCAGGAAATCACATGATAGGGTGGGGCCAGGTTTCACAATGAGCTCACCCGAAACCCTGGCTGATTGGGACCCACACTGGCTTTCACACCTTGGCTCATGTGATTAGGTAGAGGATCATCAGGGGGTCCTTTGTCCCCCTTTGGGGGGATACTCCCACTAGGTTTAAATCTGGGACTCCCCACCAATTGACCCTTAGAACTGAAGAAGCTTCTTGGATGAGAGGTGAAACGTCTTCAAGCAACTCAAAGAAGTCCAGACGCTTTTCTTTCCAAGCTCCTTAGTCCACTACTTTAGTGTTTAATACCTTTAACTATCGCCATCGCTATGCCACCTCTTTGCCCATGTCCCTTTCCTTTCTCTTGTAAGGCAGCAGTAAGTCAGTTGTTGGGTCGATGGGCTGAGAGAGCCATCTCTGTTTCAGAGTAATTGCAGACACTTAGGGCTTTCAGGAAAGATTGAGGGGCATTGCAGCACTGCGAATTCTTCACACCTGTATTTCTCTGCCGGAGTTGAAAGAAAGCCAGCTCCTAAATGAGTGCCGGTGTACACACAGTCGGGTCTGAATCACAGACTGCCAACTCTGACAAATCCCAGCCTAATAGCCACTGAGCATGACTTCCTTTCTGCTGACTGCGCCATGCCACCTTAGCTGACTAACAATGGGGCAATGCTAGACTCGACACTGGCCTGACATGGTATCGCAAATGAGCCTCAGCTGTGGCTGAACAGTGACCTAGAAAATGTTGTTTTGCTGGACAACGGGGGAAATGTGAGGCAGTTTAAAGGAAACATATCTCACATGATGCAGTGACAAATAATGGTGCATATATAGTTTGGTCCATAAATTGCTAGACAAAGAATTCTTGGCTCTGCACACCAACACAGCGGTTTATAAATCAAGTAATATGTGATTTAAGTGCAGACTTTTAGCTTTAATTCAAGGGATTTAGCAAAAACATTGCTGTTAATTGTTTACAGAATCACCACATATGTACAATCAGACTATGTAGAACAATGTCTGTAATCCCTGTAATACTTATAACATGTGATTTAATCACATATTGATTAATTTAAAATCCAGTATTGTGGTGTAGAGAGGCAAAATCATGTCTTTTCCCAAAGATTTATGAACCTAACTGAACGTGGGACATGTCGTTACTGGGTATTTATTAGACAGGTATAGTCAAATGTTGTTTTTTCATAATTTTTTGCGTATTTTCTGACACCTTTCCATCAGTTATTTAAATGCACTCATGTTTGCAAGACAAACTATAATTTGCTGGAGAAACTGCCACTTAGCATGCACCTTGAATGTGATTCAACTGATGACTATAAAACAGTAAGAGCCACTTGGGCTTTCCACAGTCCCACCATAATCACCACAGAATTAAATGTAAGCAGTTATGCTAAATAGGTCATTAATTAAGCTTATTAAAATTAGCACAGAATTCTATGCAAACATTGGTGGATGCATATTATTAGAGCCCCGTGTCCTAAGGTTTGAGCAGTTCTTTAGTTCCAACCATTTTTTCTCAATATTTCATTAATATGTAACACATGGGTTAAAAAAAAATCTGCCAAGGAGCAAATTCTAATCAGATAATCTGCTCTGGGGGGGAAACTTGTGATGGAGAGAAAGCTTCCAGATTTCTGGTATTGTTGTGTGTTCATAAAACTGTGTCACAGTACAGTAGGGGTTTAAAGCTAATCTAAACTACAACTCTACAACTACAGTTTATCCAGTCTGCCTAGAGTCAAACATTTACCATAAAGTTCTGGAAACTTCGGCACCTGTGAAAGACCTTTGATAAATACAAACGTCAGAAATGTTAATGTGGCAGGTGAGGTCTGCTCTGGATGAGCTAATACTACAGCAGAACAACTGAAAAGCGCTAACAGAGTTCAGTCATTTCACACATGGCTAACAAGGCTTGACTGAATTACAACTGGCTGAATAAATTCAAAATCAATTATAAGCTACCCTAAAGCTGTTATGGTAATGTACACATTTTTTAAAGCTCAAAACAAACGAACAATTTTAATTTTTCTGCATGTAGACACATAGCTAGAGGGATACAAGAGCTACCATCAAAATGTGTTTTCAAATGTTACCCTCCATCACAGTGATCCACGCCACAACCATTGCAGTGACTGTGAGGAAAACACACAACCAGATAAAACATTCAGAGACGTGACAAAAAGGACGACAAACAAAACACGGCGGACGCTCTTAGAAATTTAAAACCAGAGAGAGAATAAGCATATGCAGAGAAATGATCTTAGAAAGAGATAAAAAAGTGAGTGTCAGGCGAGGAGACAGACCAACAGAAATAATCACCAGGACAGATAAGCAGACTGTTTGAGATAAGGACAAATGCACATGCAGAGAACTGTGAAATCCAGACATTCGAAGAGTGACAGCAAAGGACGACTTGAAAGGCTGTGACTAAGCCAATATTCAGGCCTCATCTCCATATATTTCCATATACCACGGACAGTCGACTGTTGGCGGGTCCAGACTCACCTTCCCCAGCGTTGTAGGCTAGAATAGAGCGGGTCCTCATCTGCTTGCCCTCAATGGTCTTGCTTGAGCATGTCTGAGAGCAAGTGGACCAGGACGTCCAGTCACTGAGCACACAGTCTCTTGAGCAAGGCACCTCACAGGGCACAGGTTCTGGAGTTGGGTTAGACGTGCAGAGATTTCTATCCACCGTCTCTCCTGAAGCAAAACAGAACACACAACAGGGTCAAAAGCCCATAAATGGTCGCTTGTCGTGAGGCTGGGGTGATCACTTGGTAACCCCAAAAAATAGGATAAGTGTTTTAATCTGCTTATGATGATCACTGATCATAAAATTACGCAACTCTTCTTATAAAGTTATAGAGTTATACTTGGCTGATCTTTCCTTCAAGGCTTTTTGCTTGTGCACATCTGGACCACCTTCAGCATTACAGGTCAATTCAGAGTATATGCACTTCTGCAGTGGGTATCTATCTATCTATACACACAGGCTGAGTCACCTTGATTGAACCTAGTAAGGGTATTCTGTAATAAAACAACATTAGAGTCATTTTCACTCTAATGGGAATCACAAGACATTTCTGTTTGCCAGATCTGATCTATGATTTGATCTATTTGATCATACAGAAACCAGCTGAACAAGTGCTTTAAATAAATTCCAGATGTTATTGGCAATTACAATACATTCAAAACTTCCATTTGTGTGTTTCTAAGTCCCAATGGTCATTTTGTATTATATAACAGGTTTTGTATAACAGGTGGTTCAGTTTATTCGATATGTCTTTCTCAGTATAGCGGAATACTCAGAATCTACCATCTGAAAATTAAAATTGAAACATTTTTAAGGATAAATTTATGACAGGTTCTGCATGCAAACAGTTGTTCATCAAAATGACTCATTATTTCACCTCCATATTACACATGAAACCATAACATTACAGCTATAGCCCCATTAGTATTACTAGGGGTGCAACGATACACAAAATTCACAGTTCGGTTCGATACTTTGGTGTCAGGTTTGATATTTTTTTGATACAAAAAAATGTTCATGCCTTTTTAATTTGTCATTTATTAAAATTATAAATATATATTTTAACTCAAAAGTACAGTTTTTAAGGTTAATGTTACTAAAACAACAAAGTAATAAAAAAAAAAAAATCTATCTGATTGAGAAATCACTCATCTTTGGAAAAGAGAGTTTATTAAAGAGAAATGGCTCTTTCCAAAATAAAAGCTATACTATACGCTTCTTCTGGGCTATATTCTCAGCAGCATATTAAACATATCAGGTCCCCATAAGGAGAATCATGTGCTAACGGCTGTCTAAATGGCTCAGGTAACGTTTGTAGCATGCGTGCTTGTTGTTTTTGTTTGCTTCCACTTGTCTTTGCACTAGGATGCTGTCAGAGTAAATGTGCAGTCATATTCGTTGTGTTTCCACTAGTGCTGTCAGCGTTAATCTCGTTGAAATGACGTTAACGCCACAACACGGCAAATCTCCGTTAACGAGCTACTGCGGATCGCCCTGTGCGTGGGACTGGACGGCGTCAACACGTTAACGAGCAAACTGTGCTAACGCACTAGTTCCCACCAATGTAATTGAGCATTGCGTGCCACATCCGACATACTGTTTTACTTTTGTCCATGACGTGCTTACCTTCCGGGTCATACCTCACATGAAAACCAAAATAGTTCCAAACGCCAGATCTGAATGAGGGTGGGGGAGGTTCAATTTGCCATGTTGCAACAAGCTTAGCTTCTGTCTTGCTAGCTTGCCCTGCGCTCAGTGAATCTGCGTTCGACTACTCCGCCTAGGCTGCACTGTCGAGCGCAGATCCACTAAGCGCTCAACACAGACAGCACCGTCAGAAGGAAAGTTGATGAAATAAATTAAAAATTTTGTATTGTTCATACATATGGGTACCAAACCGAAAGCACTGTATCGAAGTATTGTTGCGCCCCTAAGTATTACCTATGTTTAATTTCAGTTCTCAAGCAGCACATATAACCGTCCTGCTTGAGTTAATAAAGGGAAAACATTCCCAGTTTATCTTACCATCAACATCCCAATTAAATCCTGGTGCTTTGCAGTATATACAGTAATTAAACACCTGTGTTGGCCATTTTATCAAAGAAAATGTCTAAAAGTGAATATATAAAGTGACTCAAAACAAGAACATGATTAAAGTTTAAATAGAAAAATATAAACCAGATAAAGACCTGAAACACAAACACAAGTAATTTTCTGATTTTGCTCTAAAAGTCTGCTTATCATTGTTGAAAAAAATCGGAAAACATTCATTGCAAGAATCTCATTGTTACCCGTTACATTTCAGCACAGAGGCGGAGGGAAGAGCTGAGAAAGTGAACAGCTGTGTGTCTTAATTGATGGCACAATGTCAAGCACACGGCCCACTTTAGATTTTTGAGTCACGCTTGTTCTCTTAAGTGGCAGCATAAACTTGGTTTTGTTTAATTGTTTTTGTGTATACAAAAGGTAATGCGAAGACAAGAAAAGACAAAAGATTTTAAACAAGAAAAGCCCGGAGAGCAGATTGAATCAAATACTGTACATAAGTAGCTTAAAATTTCACAGTTACTGTACTTTACTCATACATTCGAGTCTTATGCATGATCTATTTTGCTGTATGTCTATTCATACATACAGTAAATTCTACTGAGCCCCAAATAAGATATGCTTATTAAACACAATGTATTATTAACAATCACATTTTTGGTTTCAAAAATTTGTGGCTTGTCCCACATATAAGGTCTGCCGTTTTTGGGGCCCAATGTCAGCCTTCAGAGGGATAACTGTGTAAAATGTTACTTTTGTTTTACCTCATAATAATCTAATCTTGCAATCTAACCTATGCAAAAAGACAACTTTGTATTGTAAAACTATGTTAAGTATTAGACTGCGCTGGTTGTGGACACACTCTGTACTACTGCAGTTAGAAAGATAAATAGAGGAGCTCTCCCAGCTCTCTCACTGAATGCTGCTGAGGCTGATTGAGACAGGCAGTAGCTGAGATTATGATTGCAGCCATGCGGTGACATAGCGATCACTGTGGCTGCAGCCACAGCTTTGCTTTGGGTGTTATGATTATGGTTATGAAACATTAGTTTATAATAGTTGGGCGTGCGCAAATTATTAATATGACTGTGCTGCTTGAGAACTGAAATTAAACTTTTTTTTCTAAACTCCTGTGAACTAATGGCAATAAATAATAATAAATCTGATAAAAAGCACACAGGTTGCAACAGTTAAAGAGGGACTATTATTCTTTTCACTGTTTCATCTAATGGGTAAAATATTACTAATGTGGATTCTTAAATTAAACTTAGCCAAAGGTCAAATAATAAATAAATAAATGGACGCATCTGCAACTACTGAGATCGACTTGTTCAAGGCCAATGTTTATGCTCAGTTTTTGAATTTATCAGTGAGAGAAGCATCACATCATCTCATCGACTCATTATCATTATGTCATAGTATCAATATAAAAACTCACAAATGCCAACAAATTCCTGTAGGGAGATTGTTGAAGCTATCTACATGAATGATGGAAAATGTATAAAGACCTCAAAAAAGTTGAGCAATAAATATAGTTGACTTGAGTGGGGATATGGGAGGGGGAAAAGTTTTATCGTGGCTGGTATTGCATAGCATAAAGTTACACTGCAGAAGTCTAAACCACCAAACAGACTGCATATAACAGATGGACAAAGCCACAAAGCTTGAAGCTACAATGTTAGCACTTTGGTAATGGAGCCAGAAGTGATCATGTTCGTACAAGAGGGTGAAGTTAGAAGCAAATTCTAGTAAGCTTGAATCTGTAGTGCACGGGTGCAATCCACAAGTCCAAGAATTTCCCTCACCAAAAATTAAAAACATTTTAAAACAATGGCAAAATCATTTAAATGCCGTGTAACATGAGAGTCATCGGGGTGTATGCTGTTCAAACCTTCTGTTAACGAGGGGCTGCTTATCAGAAGACAGATGACCCAAAGAGAGGGAGGGGGAAATGTGCTAAAATGGTTGTTATAGCAATTCTTATAATAATGACACTAATAGTAACAACAACATTTTAAATGTAGATGTGTCACATCAGCATATTTTCTTTCTGCAGAGAATTTCCCTAATGTGGCAGTGGATTATAACTACACTAATGTTCCATACACTGACATGACAGATGATTATGACTTTTTAAATTGATTAGCTGTAAAATATTCATACTGATGCACTATTGACTGTGGCTCGTCTCCAAACAAAGTGGCACTGAACATGGAAACTGCACATTCACATGGGATTCCCACATTTTTACACAACTATTCATGGTTTATTGATGAGCTGCTGGTATCACGCTTAAGTGGATTAAAATAACCCACACATTTGTCTGGTTTGCTTCATGTGTTGCCATGAACCAGGCGGAGAATATTTTCCTCTTTCGGCAGCACACACACACACACACAAGCAAATGTAAACCTTTCAATGAGTGAATTGAAAATTCAAGCAAAAGAGAAGCTTCACAAGTCAGACTGGGCCTGACTCTGCATTAAGATGTCACTTTGACAGATACGCAGTGAACCAATCATGACTGAACTAAGAAGGCATGAAAATAAGAAGTGACAAGGGACCCCAGCAGTTTTCAGACTCGCACAGAGGAAACATGAATGAACAGAACACCCACTATGAGAGGAACACCTCCATGCTCAGTATGCAGAGAAGAAACAGCTCCCTGTCTAAGTGGGCAGGCAGTCAGCATGGGGAATATCAATAGCCAGTTTCAATAACATTTGTATCGACCTTCGTCTGTTGTCTGGGGCCTGGCTGTGTGGCATTTTCTTTTATGGCTGGGACACACTCCGAGAAAAAATACAGCCAGCGTTGCAGTGAAAAATCTCTGAGGCGAAAAGCAGAGCAAAAATCCAAACAGAACAAATCAATTTTCATCAGATGAGGGAGTGAATGTGAGCGGGGATCAATCAACCAAAGTCATGGTGTGAAAGAACAGTGCGGAGTTTCTGCTGTACTCCGGCCGTACAGGGGAGAGTTTCCAGCAGCCCAGCTTCACTGAGCACCTGCAGCTGATGCATGAAGTGAGATTTGTGGGAGACGTTAGAAGGACAAATCAACTTCTCTAGTGTGGAAAACATGAACAAAGTCACTGCACTGCATCATAAATTCAAGATTTACTGAGTAGATTTGCAACTGAATGAGATTCCCAGAACAACATCACAGTATAACTTTACATGCTGACTAAATAAACGTGCCATATTATTTGATGCACAGCTCACAGCAGCTCAAAAAAAACAAAAAAAAACAAAACCCAACTCAATAGTGTGTTGTAACCAGTGTTGGGGAGTAACGGAATACATGTACCGCCGTTACGTATTTAAAATACAAAATATGAGTAACTGTATTCCGTTACTGTTACCGTTTAAAAAGGTGGTATTTAGAATACAGTTACTTTGTTGAAATAAATGGATTACACGGCGGTACTTCCCTGTTTCATATTGTGGCGGGTCAGGCCTGTTTGGGTTTTGTTTGACAGCTACGTTCTGTTGTTCCAGGTGGCAGCGTTACGGTTGCCATGGTTACAGGGTGACGCTCTCTCTCTCTGCGTGTTTCCTGGGTGAGAGAGGCCTTTTTGTTGTTGTTGTGCTAAGCTAATTGGCAGAATGCTACAGGTATAGCTCTAAAGAATGTAGCATCATGGGCAGTGTAGTCCGTGCTGCAGGGAGAATGGACTGCCATACCCGTTATGTGTCTGTGAGCGAGGGAGGGAGAAAAAGGAAAAGTACGAGCTGTCATCGAGCAAAAACGGGAGCTGGAAGCATGTAAATATAATAATAACCACTGCAGGCAAGAAGAGTGCCTGACGAGCCCAGTTGTAAGTAAGCTATTAAGACTCGACTGTACACCGTGTTCGTGTTTTCCTCCAAAAACAATAAGTTCTGTTGGAGCAGCCTTTCAACTCCTCTCTCTGTCTCATGCAAGCAAAGTTGACCCAGACAACAAAGTAAAGCTAGTTTTCGGCTACGAGCCCGACACAGAACCCACCGTATTAGCCAGAGGTCCCTTTACTACGGTTCGGAGCCGCGGACCTTCAGTAACAGTAATAAATCACAATAGTACATTCATGTAGTTGTAAACAGCATGATAATATATTAAGTAATCCAAAGTATTCAGAATACGTTACTCTCATTGAGTAACGTAACGGAATACGTTACAGAATACATTTTGGGGCATGTATTCTGTAATCTGTAATGGAATACATTTTAAAAGTAACCTTCCCAACACTGGTTGTGACTTATTTTGTCATACATATGTCTGATAGCTGAAGGCAAGAGGAACTCAACAAAGTATCTCTGCTCGGTCACCCTTAATATTAAAGATTTACAGTAATAAAGAGAAGCAGTAAAAATCAGGGAGTAGCAAAGGGCACGAGATACTCTAAGACTCGGGGCTCGAGGATTGATTTGATTTAAAGCGAGTAAGGTTTAATTGTGCGTGCAGAGAGGAAACTGTAATGAGAGAGACGGCAGGAGAGAGGTAGCAACGCTGAACCGAGGAAGCGTTAAAGTAGAAGAGCTTTAACAGGGAGAGGGGGGAAGGGGAGCCAAGGGAGAGCATTCCTCACAAAGACGAATGGCAACTGGGAGTCATGTTGTGGAAATCTCCTCACGTACAGCGCTGTGCTGCAAGAGTTGCAGGGTCGGTGGACAGGTGACCTTGAAAATATAGGATTTTTCATGCAAGGGCAGACCAGCAATTTCTTTTTATTGCAAATCAAGGTGGGTCGAAAACGCAGCAAAATGCAAGGATGCGCAGGGAGCAAGCATCAATGTCAGCCAACAAACACTGTCTGTAAGCAAGAGTGTGGTTAGTTTTTAACAAATGACTCGGCTCATTGTGAAAATGTGGGGCACATTAGGATTAAACATTCCTCGCTCACCGTTGCTGTTGACACATTGGACCTGCACAATCATGGTGCCGGAGCCACACTGCTTCCCATCATCAGGAATACACGGACTCAGACTGATCAGCTGCCAGTCGTAACAAGTGGGCTCGTCACATGGCACCGCCTCCACAAGGTGTGGACAGTTTCCAGGACCTCCCGTTGGCTCGTTCGTAATCTGTCGTTTCCTCAGTTTGAAACCTGCAGTGCAAAGACAGTTATCACAACTGACAAACCTTTGTGCGTATAGCAGGCTTTAGTTTTTTCACACAACCACATACATAAGGGGAAAATAGTCCTAATCTTACTCCACTACATGTTAAAAGTTCAATTTTATTGCATTGTATTTATTTATATCATGTGATATTTTTTTTAAATCATACACATTGTACTTTTTTTTTTTTTAATTGTCTAGTTTCATCTGTCACAGGTGGGTTTGATAGGAGTTGGTTAGCACATGCAATACATGTATATAATTTCCCCTCTAGAGGTTTTCTTTCTTTTTTTAAACTACACTATAAATAATATCACAAATGCTCAGATTTATCTTTAAATCCTTGCATAAATAATCCTCCTTTAAGGTTGGAGACTAATGAATTAAATAGGCTCCACGCTGACCAGCTACACCCCTAAAACAATCGTATATACAGCAAGTATTTCTCTGTAGACCAACTACTTCTCTGTTTAAACTGGGCCTTTCATGTTTTTCCTTACTTTCTGTCATATAAAAACTGTTACAGTGATGGATATTCTAACAAAACATGGTGAACAGTTGAATAAATTACATTTGTGCATATGCAAGTAATCCCTGTGAGCCAAAAGGTCAGTTCTTTGAGCACTCAGTCTTCTTCCTACATCAGTGAGACAAGATATTACTTATATGGTCATCTCTGACTCCCAGCTCCAACCAAATACTGTTAAAACCTTCTGTTCACTGGACTCTGAGAGTGTGCACCAAGTTCCAGTATAACATAAGTAAGCATCTTTTTGAACCATTAATCCACTTGAAAATAGTGCAAAAATAAAATGATTTATACTATTAATTAATTTAATATTATTAATGTAGGATTTTACAAATAGTGAGATCTTACATTACATTTTACTTTACTAAAGTCTGAGCACTTAAATGTTTGTTTGATGGTTCGTTTCTTGATCTGGCTCATCAATAAGAAACCTTCATGATTTCACTTCATTGCTTAAGTTTATACTTATGTGCAAAATTTGCATAAACATTGTTATTCACTCACACTATGAACAAAGACTGCCATATTCTGATGCAACAAAGGGACATTTTCGACTGAAAATGTAATTAGGCTGCTGTAGTTTCCTTAGAAATTGTATGCTTTTTACCTATTTTGTAACAAGATGACCTGCTACTACTGGAGACAATCAGTCATTAAAAATTCAGCGATATTCCCTGAAGCTATGTGGTAAGGTGAAAGCCAATATAAGAATATTTTTTAATGTAAAACGATATAAAGACTGCATATTCATTAAGCACATTCAGGCTCAATCATATTATTCTACAGCATTCTAATTATAACGGCCTCGTACAAAAAGATAACAAACGTGATGGATGGTGTACAAGCAGCGTTTAATACACAGCAGCCACTTTTTTCATTGTTTTGGAGCTATAATTATTAGAAACAATAACAGGGAATAATTTAAGAGGTTCTTGTATTTTCAGCACAAAATACTGAATCGGGTGAGAATTTATCTCGGTGCCAGGAGCACAAGAGGGTGACAGATGACTGACGAATTATTTTTGGCTTGTTTATCTCCTATAATGAAGACTACATGGAGGCGAGAAGGGGGAGTATTTAGGAAAAAACACTGAACAGCCGGTCTTAGATAGTGTCTGTAATTATTTTAAACCAGTGTAACACAACAGCTTTGATAAAGCATAATAATGCGTAAAACGTGACACACTGAGTATAGTACTTAGAGCAGACAGTTTTAGTTGATAATGGCAGCTCATATTAGCTGAAGGCTCAGCTGATACCCTATCTGAGGCCTCAGTCACGCAGGCTTAGAGGCCGCTCGGAGACTCCCTGGCAACTGTTGGTCACCAGGGAAAAATGTGACTGGCGAATCTGCAACCTGCTTTGAAACCCACCTCCATCCCGACTCCTGACTAAATGAACTGACTGGAGGCATTACCTTGCCCTCCAATAACACTGTGAGGAGTCATTTTTGACCAGGACATGTCCTTCAATGCACATATTAAACAAATATGTAGGACTGCTTTCTTCCATTTGCGCAATATTTCTAAAATTAGAAACACCCTGTCTTGGAGTGACACTGAAAAATGACTTCATGTGTTTATTACATCTAGGCTGGACTACTGTAATTCATTATTATCAGGATGTCCTAAAAACTCCCTGACAAACCTTCAGTTGATTCAAAATGCTGCAGCAAGAGTCCTGACAGGGACTAGAAGGAGAAAAAAAGAGAAAAAAATCCTGCTCCTCACATACAAAGTCTTGAACAATTAGGCCCCACCTTATCTTAATGACCTTATAGTACCATATCACCCCATTAGTGCACTTCGTTCTCGAACTGTGGGCTTACTTCTTGTTCCTATAGTATTTAAAAGTAGAATGGGAAGCAGAGTCTTCAGTTTTCAGGCTCCCCTTCTGTGGAACCAGCTTCCAGTATGGAATCGAGAGACAGCGACTCTCTCTATTTTTAAGATTAGGCTTAAAACTGTCCTTTTTGATAAAGCACATAGTTAAGGTTGGATCGGGTGATCCTAAGTCCTCACTCAGTTACTCTGAAATGGGTCTAGGCTGCAGGGTGATTGAAATCCCACTGTCAAAGCGCTTGCTCATAGATGCTCATATAATTGTTGGAGTTTTTCCTCTGTTTTCCTTGTATTAATGTTGGGTCTTTACCTTACAATATAAGGCATTGAGGCAACTGTTGTTTTGATTTGGCACTCTATAAATGGAACTGAATTGAATGTCATAGTGCCGATCTGTTCTGTGCACGCCATGGAGTCTTGCTGCTACTCCCCCAGCTTATGCGTTACATGTATGCAGTTCCACAAACGTAGAACAATTGAGAGGTGCAAAACAGAGCCACAGTGCCAAACGTAATAGAGTGCAGTTAGAAATAGCAATCACCTTTTGACTATAATAGTTTGGACTGAATTACATATTTCAACCATTCAGGTACCTTTCTTTCCAGCCTGATCATCACAGTTTTCAAAGGTGCAGGGCCCCCAGGCACCCCAGGGTGATACCTCACAGTCGATGGGACAGGGGATTTGGCACAGCTGGGATCTGTTGGGGATTGGACCTTCGCACAGCTTGTTTTCCACTGGGCGGGAGGCTGTGCAGATAAACAAAAGGGAAACACACAATAAGCAGCAGATAAAATGAGCCTAATTCTGAGGAATCTTTCTTCTTTAGCAGCATTGAAAGGAGCAGGAACAAGGGACGCAAAAATGCTTATTTGCTTTTATTCCTGGCATAAAATCCCTGCAGAGGGTAGATGAGAGCCACAGTGAAAAAACAAAACATGCCTGTGAAGTAGACACTATTATCCCTTTGTTTTGTTTATCGTCTCCCTGTTAGCATGTCAGAATGATAAATTAGCAATGATTATCTCGTACAACGCCTTGCTAGCAGCATAAAACATTGTGAAGCCCTGCCCACGGACTCTCAACGGAGACATAGGAAGAGGAGGCAACAATACAACACTAAAGGTGTAAGAGAACACGGACAATATCTTGGCTCATGTTTATTC
This sequence comes from Neolamprologus brichardi, assembly GCF_056152115.1. Taxonomy (NCBI): domain Eukaryota; kingdom Metazoa; phylum Chordata; class Actinopteri; order Cichliformes; family Cichlidae; genus Neolamprologus; species Neolamprologus brichardi. The sequence continues at coordinate 26,591,535 of NC_142114.1, read as the reverse complement.
CATGAGGTGTAATTTGGCATCTACTTCTCCTAGTCATGTCATGCTGGATTTCTAAAAAAGCTCTTTCGACGAAACCACTGGTAAATGCGTGCCAGTCTGAACTCTGGGGGGAAGAAAAGAGGAGATGCTATCACCGTGCAAGGAACAGCTCTGTGACAACTGCGCAGAATACATTTCTACACATCTGCATCATGATAAATAAATCTGATGTGTGGAGTTCCTGAAGATACAAAGTTAATGCATTTATTCATGCACAAAATCGTGCAAGTGTCATTTCAAAGTGGATGTTTCTGCTTTCAGAGACATTTTTCTTTTTTTCCCCTTCACCCTTTTGAGCCTCGTGAGACTAGAGGCTGACAGGAAATGAACAAAGAGACTAGGAGAAAGGGGACTTTTGATACAACCCTGACCACACGCAGTATTTAAGGTTTTGCAGCTTAATCGCATATTTTCCATTTGTATTGTTTACACAGTTTTAGCAGAAAGTAATACATTTAATCTGATGCAAAAAGGCAATAGAGAGGTTTCTTTTTCAGGAAAGTAAAACCGACTGCTGACTGTATTTTCCAAACAATGACACCATCAGCATTTAGATTGGTTGCCTTTAAGGTCTGCTTTTATCTTTACAATTCCGGCTCCCTCAGAAAATAAAAGCAAACTGGCAAAACTGGGAAAAAAAAATCACTTTTGCCTGTGGACAAACCGGAGTAACTACATTACGTGAAGAAGAACAGAGAAGATGGTGCGAAAAATGGATCCCTTTTTTTCTGTGTCCATAGAAACTATTGCAAATGACCTCAGTCGGAACAGGGGTGTCAACAGCCCTCACACTGCGTTGGGAGAATTGACTGATGCTTACGTGGTGCCAAACAAGCTGAAGAGGCACTTGGGAACCCAAAGTCCCTTCTCTGAGAGAAAATTTAAAAGAGTGTTGCATGTAAGTTGAGGCAACAACACCATTCACTGGACTGTGGGGAAAAAAAGATGCTTGCAGGTGGCATGCCAGCTGCAAATGTGCTGTCAACAGAGCTTTCAGCTGACTGCGCAACCAAAAGAATAGTTCATTCCTGACATGTCAAATGGCAAAGCCTACAGGTGTTGTTACACCTATGTTTGAAAGACAGATATCCATTACACTGATATCTACTTTGTTTATGGAATAACTATGTAATCAAAACAGAAAATAGAGATCAAAGGTGATCCCACTAAAGCCCTGACTCATGTTGCAGTTAACTTATCTTAGCATAAAGCCTGAAACCAGAGGTAAACAAACTGCTTGGCTCCGTAACACAACATTTTAAGTTTGCTAATTAACACGTTACACCTTGTTGACTGATTGATTGTTGGTTTGCTGAACCAATCAAGTGTTAAAATGGCAATTTGTCTTGATGACATGAGACATAAGCTTTGGAGGTAATGGAGAGAAGCAGGCTAGCTGTTTTTCCCCGTCTCCAACCAGCTGCTGCCTGTAGTTTCATATTTACCAGACAGATATGAGATCGGCCTTCATCTTTTCGTGTAACTTTTAAAGAAAGAAAATAAGTGTGTTGCCTACAATTTGAAATCATCCCTTTAAAGCATGAAGTCAGCAGCACACCAGCTTCATGCTTCCAGGTTTTCCTGATTAGAAGGAGTCTGGCTCACTGAGCAGACAAGTCCAACCCTCTGCCTGAAGCTCCCCATATTGATGGACACTTCTGAACCTCTCGTCCTGCAGCTACACTCAGAAAACCTGCAAAGCTGAGCTTGTAAATCAGATTTCATTCTGCGCAGAATTCTGACTTCAACATTTTTTGAGCTATATGGCTTTAATAAAGATAACGATAAAACGCTGATTCCCAGGAATAATGACAAGTACTGTAAAAGGTACTTCTTCACTACTTGGAAAGATGAACTATTACAGTTATTTTTGTTTAATTTAATAATTGAAACGTGGCCTACACAGGGGGAGATATTTGAATAGTAGCTAAAGGTACTGAATGAATGTTTAAAATAGTGAGCCGACCATTATGAACGGTTGAAACATAATTATGAAAATATGAGCTAAAAGTTGACCAGGTCTGATTTAAGATTTCCTACTTCAAATTGAAAATGTTTTGAGGTGAACTGCGGGGATACAACAGACGAAACTACAAAAACCCTGTTTAACTACATGTTGTTATACACAATACAATATCATAAATGTAAACGATTATACATGAACGTTAATTAACTGTAACAGTGTGGGTGGACTGTGTCTGGTTTTAATGTGAAGCTGTAGGAGAATAAACTGGCACCATCTGTTGTAACAGGAAGTACAGCTATAGTAGATTTTGCCCCTATAAGAAAATCGGCTCTCTGTGAAAACTGATTCTTGGTTGAAAACAAGATGATGAAAAATACATATCAGAAGCTTTTTCTCTACAAAGTCTGAGTATGGATTGATCTCTACTTTTGAAATATTGTAATTAATACCGGAGTGCATTTTTTTAAAAAGAAGATATTTAAGATTCATACAACAATAAAAAAAACTCTTCTTCATGTTGAACCTGAAGCAGTTTATTTCCTGTATCCCAACTGTTCCTACAAGACATCTAAAGCTTAAAGTCTCTCATAGGCAGGAGAGCCAAATCATAAATCCTTCAGAACTGTACAGGGAAAGGCAGAAGGGCCTTTTGAAATGCAAAATGTCTAATTCCTTTTACAAATACACTGAAAGTCAAATACTGAGTTTGCTGAGCCACTGTTAATCCACATCTTATTGGAGAACTACACTCTCTTCAATCTTTTAACATCAGTCCATTTGTGAATACTAAATCGGGGGCTGACAGTGTATCAGCCTCTCTATAAAAGGGAGAAAATATCCTGGAGAATATCCTGACTCTCTGTTAGTCCATTTTGTGGTGTACTCTCCAATGAGTCCATTCCTCTATTGTGCAAAAATGACAACGGTAGAAAAAAATCCCTCTTGCAAGTGCGGCTTACTGTCTGCAGCGGTGGGAAACGTCTTGCTATCCGTATTCCGTTTGTAGTGGAACAAAGTTTGTCTTACAGTTTCTTCAAAGCTTTAATTCTTCTATCCAGTAGGAAACAGAACTTTGGTGTAAAACTAGTCATCCTTTGTTTTACTTGAAAACAACACTAAGAACTGGCAAGAGAGCAAAAGTTTGGGATTGTAACTGCACAACTGGCTCGTGTACACTGAACGTGATTATGATTATCTAAATTATCTAAAGCATTACAGCAGCTGGGACAAACTCTAAGGTGTCATTTCTGTAAAAAGAACAAGGAAGAAGAAAAGCGGAAAAGGAAACAGAAAACAGAAGAGACAGAGAAAGAATAAAAACCAAAGGAAACAACAAAAAAAGGCAAATAAAGGAGGCAAGGAGTGAAGGTAGATGAGGGTAGGATGATGGGAAAGGAAACAAGTGCAAAAAGAGAAGAAACAAAAAGAGAGCAGGAACCATAGATGACAAAAACATAGGACAAAGAAGAAAAGTAAAGACAAAGCAGAGGGTGGAGAAGTGTGAAGAAAAATAAAGAGGAAAGAGGAGAGGAAAGAAGAAAATGAAGATTGACAAAAAAGAAGACAAGAAGAGTTGGTGCAATGAGAAGGGAGACAGATGGAGGAGAAGTTACAAACTAACCAAGAGGTTAGGACAGGAAATGCATGAGGAAAAGCAAAGGAAACATGGCAAAAGGAAATGGAAAAAGCAACCAAAAGGAAAGATGAAAAGGATGAAAGCAATTGGAGGAGGGGAGAAGACAGAAGGGAGGGGTGAGGCAGGCGGGGGACGCATAAATCGGGGAGACGGGCTTTGTGACAGCATGACTAAAAACACCTACCTGTAATCTGGAAGGTGATGGAGAGAAGAGGGGGGACACTAGGCTTCTGCTGTTTTTGGGTCTGACCCGCTGCAATTACAAGGGAGATAGCGCTATTAGCTACGCACACACAGGGGAGACAGAGGCACTATCAAAGAAACAGAGGGAGGGAAACGGCACAACGGAGACAGGCAGAAACGAATGCAACAACAACAGCAGACCTGAGCCTGTTACCTGAGAACCCAAACATGTTCAATTAAATGCAGATCAAATCTTTGGTTTGAGTGGAAAGCATAAAATAATTGCTGTGCATGGTTCATTTCTTCCGACAAGGCCAAATCAGAGGGAAAGCCACGTGGACCCTAGGAGCATGCCATTTTATCAGCTTAGATAAGAAAGTTGACACATGAAAAGAAATGACTTTTTTTTACTTAACGGCAGCAGACTAGGTAATGGAAGTGAAAATAAACATTAGCTGTGATTATGCACTGCGACTTTTTAGTCTGTCTGTGTATTTAAAGGAGCAGTTAAGCAATCGCTGAAATGCTCTTGGCTGTATTTGAAAACAGCAGCAGATCGATTTCACGAGCTACGGAGCTAATTGATGCCTGTTTGCTCACTGTAGACAGGGAAAAAGTTCATTTAAGCTTAATTTATGAGCAACAATAGTTCTCTCAAGGGACTTTATATTGAAAGGTAAAGATCGTACAATATTCTAGAAAGAGCTTAGTGATCAAATCCCCTATAAGCAGGCACTTAATGATCTTATATACATGCATGCTAAGGTATTTCAAGCTGACACATAAATATAAACAACACATTGTTTATTGTGTACAAAAAACAGAAATTAGTCCCTTTAGCGCAAACTGAACAGCAGTTATGCGTTTGACAAACTCAGCCAGATGCAGTGACTCTGCCCAGCTTCCGAGAGTCTTGTCGTCACAGCGGGGTTGCCAGTTTCTGACGCTACACTGTCTGTATACAGACCAAACCCAAAAACTGTCGTTTGATACGATCGCCGCAGGTTGCTGACTGCATCTGCCAGCCCACGCTATAACTGGAAATGCTGCACAGAATTGCTCTGTGAATGCATAAAATGGTGTTTGTCTAGAAATATTTTTAGCAGCTTTCCTTTTCTCCTCTCTGCACTTTTTATGAGAAATTGCGTGGCAGAAGTCGTGTATGTTCATCGCTTTCTTGGGATTCAGATTGATCATTTCTGTCACTTATTTTGGCCTAAATACTTGTTCAGTAAAAAGAAGAACAAATCAATTTAACATGAAAGTCTCTATAAATTTACAAAATTCTGTTTTTACATTCTTATATTGTGAATAAAAAAAAGTCTCATAAACTTAAAAGACATACTGTACTGCAACACGATTCTGGAAAAATGTCTTTTTGGCACAGATTCAACGAGGTGAATATCATATCATATAAATATGTATATATATATATATATATGACACATATGATATATGTGATATCATATAAATATCTTGGGACCATAATCAATGAAAAACTCAACTTTGATCAAAATTGCAAATCCGTTTGTTAAAAGGGTCACCAGCACCTTTATTGTCTTAGGAAACTTGCTCATTTCCACATTGACCAAAAAATTGTAACTTTGTTTTGTCGTTCTTTTATTGAGTCTGTTTTATCCTTTTGTTTGTGGCATGGTTTGGTCAGACCTCTGTCACAGAGAAAAACTCTCTAAATCAGATAGTGAGATGGTCCAGTCGTCTGATAGGTGAGCCACAGTCTTGTTTAGCCTCCCTGTACTCTAAGCAGGTACAGAGGATGGCTTTATCAATCCTTAAAAATGGTTCCCATCCTCTAAGGGGTGAATTTCAGCTTCTTCCCTCAGGACGGAGGTTTCTATTTCCGAGATGCGGGACAAAGCGTTATAAAAATAGCTTTGTCCCCGTTGCTGTCACTGAATTAAATAAGAACTGTTTTTGATTCGAAATATTAAGATTACTATATATGTGCCACAGTGAGGTTTATATCTTTACTAGGTATGTGTGTTTTTAAAGGGATGCCAAATGCTGTCATTTTTTCTCTAAAGCAAAGTTACCTTGACCTTGACCTTGACGAGGTGCTGGAAACATTCTCAGAGATTTTAATCCATTTTGACATGATTACATTGTGCAGTTGCTATAGATTTGTTATGCAGCCAACAAATCTACAGTCAAACTCCCATTCCACAACATCCCAAAGGTGCTCTATTAGACTGAGATCAGGTTCCTGTAAAGCACATTTGAGTACAATTAGCCTTTACATTAAAGAAACCAGTTTGAGATGACTTGAGTTTTGTGACATGATGTGTTATCCTGGTGGAAGCAGCCATCACAAAATGCATACACTGTGGTCATAAAAGGATGAACAAGGTCAGCAACAATACCCAGGTAGTCTTGACTGTTTAAAAGATGCTCAGTTGATACTAAGGGGCCCAAAGTGTGCCAGGTTCTGACCTTTCTTGTTCTTCATTGACAGGTGTGGCATCCAGTGTGGTCTTCTGCTGCTTCAAGGTTCAATGTGTTGTGCATTTAGAGATGTTTAGGTTGCTTTGGAAGACCTCGTTTGTAATGACTTCCCTGACCTCTGACATCAACAAGGCATTTTCTTCCACACAGCTGTGGCTCCCTGGATATTTTCTCTTTTTCGGACCTTTAAACTCTAAAGATGGCTATAGGGGGAAATCCCAGTAGATCAGCTGTGTCTGAAATACTCGGAGCAGGCCATCTGGCGCCAACAACCATGCCATATTCAGAGTCACTTAATTATTGCATTTGCTTTGCTGTCCATTTGAGTGGCTGATTAGAGTGGTTAAGTGCAAGTGCATGTATATAATGTATTTATATTTACAGTTGTAAATGATTTAAACAGCTTATAATAGAAACACTAATGTTTATGATTTATAGCCCTTAGAATTATAATTGTATTCTCAGTGTAAAAAACTTCTACTGCAGACTACTGTAGGCACACTGTAAAATAGCAGTCTTTTCATCGTACCCTTATAAAGACAGTGAGAAGCATAGTCTTTCGAGGAAAAACTGCTTTTATATCTTCTGCCAATCTAATCACCAGTTGCGATTTTATTACCACCTTCAAAATATCTCCATATGCTTCAGCATACCTTAGTTACTGATGCTCAGCTGATATTACTTACTTATGACCCCAGATCAGTATCTGGGGTCAGATCGATGCTTCTCCCCCATAAAGATTACTGTTAAGATTTAGGAGGTAGTAAGCTCATTTCAGATCCAGGCTTGAGGGCATCTTCTGCCCTATAGCACAGTGATATTTATGCATGAGACGGGAGAGAAAGAGAGCTCTGGTTGTAGCAAATATCGCTGAGCCGCTGTCTGCCTCTCTGTCTCAGTGGTGTGCTGTGAGATTACCTCCCAAAAGAGGGAGAAGAAATCCTGCACCAAGAAGATAAGAACTTTGTACATGTTTGTCTGTGTTCACACTTTCTCACATAGAAGACACGCACTTCTCTCTCGCAGCACTCTCAACATGCTTGTGCAGCTTAATCTTTAACAGAGTTTATGAACACCTCAGATGAAATATCGTGCACCTCACAGCCTCTCAATAGACCTAACAGAACTTCATCTGGAAGGTTATACATTATTTCTGTCATTACAGATTATATTTTGAACAGTTTCTGTCGATGGATTTAATCTCGGCTACCTGACTCATTATTCTTTAATTACAGCTGACACGCAGAGAGCCAAAGGACCACCGATCAATTCGACCACTGAAAAATAAAAAGTGCTAAAGCATCTGTGCTGCTATCGCTTCCTTTACAAGTAATTTCCCTTTACTTAATTTAGCATTACCTAAAATAAATTTGACTAATATTGGAACCAGAATGAAATATTGCAAAGCATACATCAGTGTTAGCGCAATCTATCACTGACAAATGAAACAGAACAATCATTTGGTTCAGAATAGTTTTTTAAAGCTTTCCAGCTGCAGGTCTGAAAACAGGAATAAATTATTCTGAAATTTCAACATAACAGTTTTTGTTTGAGTTTTTAATACAGCTTATTTCATTTATTATTATATATTCCAATCAAATTGATAAAAATGGACTGACTATATATATCTAACTTTAGTTGGCTTGCTAACCTAGCTTACAACATTGTCTATTGGGCTAGTAACAATATGCTAATGATACAGTTCTCCAATAACAAACTAGGTCTATTTAAAAATAGTATTTGTGGTACAACCTCTTTTAGTTTATTGGGGTATAAATCTAGTAGAAAATGTATAAATCACTCCTACTCACTGTCATATACTGGGTTGCCTGTGTCGAGCGGGTGGGCGTTGAGGCTTTACGCCACCATGACATGCTTTGCGGCAGGGCTGCCGATGTGCAGTTCTTCTCTTAGCTGCCACACTTGTTGTTGTGCTGTTATAACCCATGCTGGACACATGTTCAATAAAGCAGCATCATAAGAAAGCTACCGAGTGGTCATTCTACACTCACTTCCTCAGGAACTTAGTGAATCAAGTGTTTTAGGCTAGGATCTGGGTGGTACTTAGTAGGGGTATACTCAGCTGTTTCACAGGGCTGTGCAGTCCTGTGATACTACCAAAATACTACCACAATTAAAAGCGGTCAGTACTAGCACCTGAAAAACAATGCCTAGACTTGGTTGTTTCATCCCATTTTTTAAATCCTAATCTTTCCATTTTTCTTTTCATCACTGCTTCTCTTCCATGTGAGCCAGTAGTTTGAGAGGTACGAGTAAATGCTCATATTATTTCTTTTTAACTTCCTCCAGCTGGTTGCAAGAGAAGATCATCTCTCCCTTTTTGACACCAGTTGCAATTGAGCATCTCACTTCCTCCTAAACTTGCTCTCATGTGATCAGTATGGTTGAGCTCCATAAGCTTAGTTTCAACTAATGTCTTTAACACCTTCCTTAAGAGGGCAGCTTTGACTCTAAGCTGGCTTGACGAGTGTCAGAAATGGAGGCCTTTACACTCGTGTCCACTGACAAGTCAAAGCAGGTCACAGGACCAGACAAATCCCTGATATAAAGGGAAAGGCAGCCAGTAAAAGGCTGTATAAAATGTTTACGTGACGAGCTGGCGAGATAGCCACCGTGTGATATCTGAAGACAGAAGATTAAAAGAAAATACTACAACAGCTATTAATAAAAATAAAACATTGTGGCATATATTTGGATGTGAACCGAGTCAACATGTTGGCTGCTGCAAGCACATGATATGCAATTATCTGCTACCAACTCACCAAGGGCCTGCAGCTCTTATACACTGTGTGTGGGGATTGGAGGATGCAAGAGTGTCACGTAACAGTGCTTGATCAAATCTATTTGAGTTACCCTTGAGACTGATTTCTTTCAGGCTGTGTGATGGTGTAGTATCTGATGTATGCAGCTGCAGCTACGCTATAGAGGAAAGATGGTCGACAGCCTCCCGAGATCAATATGTGCTCTTGACAAAATGAGATTTCTTTGACAAATTAACTATATAAGGTTTGTATAATTGAAGAGCAGGCCACAAAAACAACACAACAAAATAAAAACACTTGAAAAAGGTAGCGAGAGACAGAGTAGTGGGTTATTGCTAAAGAGTTCATTTAAATAACTTTAATGCACACAGATTAAACATGCAGTGTAATAAAGCTTGCAAATGTACACCAACTCTACACCTCAGCTTGGTGCATAAAAGAGTGAGCATGTTTCTAATAATCAATTTTTCTAACTGGTTTCAAGTAGATAAACTTAAAAGCCTGGCAGCCTTTACAAATCATGAGCAACAAGTTGGAAGTTTCTGCATGACAGCCACAGTAAATACAGAGTGTACTTATGTTCTCATCCAGTGATCAGATACCAGAACAGAACTGTCATAATACTATGTGGCATAGAGTACAAGCTTTACAACATCATACTTTTCATGGAAATGGAGAGTCATTTACATACAGTAGCACTTCTCTCATCCCACTTACCACTCAAAGTGCTTTACACAACAGGACACATTTACCTTCACATAGTGCTTTATGCTATGCACTCTAAGCACTTTATTGATCCAACACCCACAACTACAGCCAATTTGAAAACAGCCATTAATTAAAAAGGATGTTCTTGAACTGTGGGATGAAATCTCACCAGGCACACCGAAAACATGTAAATTCCAGCCTGAACCTTCTTGCTTACAGTGCCAACCACTGTGTGGTGGTGCAAGGCATTACGCTGCTATTTCAGTATTCCTCTTGTAGTATCCTTAGACTTAAATTGTACTATGAACTATACTCATATTACACTAAAGTACTGTAGACTTTATCTATAAAAACAACCTCTTCAAGCTTCATAAAATGTTAGGACTTCAAGCAACATGATTTCGCTGAGATGAGTTATGGAAGGACTCAAGCTACAAAATGAAACGGAGCTTTAACTGAAATGAAAAAGAAAATTAGAACGTCAGTGATGTAATAACTCACCCACCTCATGGTCCATCACAATTCACAGGTTCTTGTAATGTTTGAAGCACAGAAAGTAAGTTATCCTTTGCTGTCATTTGTTGGCTGTAATGAACAAACTAATGAGAATTAAAATCCACTGAGAAGGCTCCGTTTTATCCAGGGGAATTAATGCTGTTTCATTCAAATCTGACCAGTCTTCTAGAAGGAAAAGTCCCTATTAAAATGACGAATATGACCTTGACCCTGAGGACAGTTTGGTGAAGACCCATGAGGTTAACATTGTATGCATATTTCACTAACATTTGACCAATGCTAGAGTGCTGTGTTTGAGTATTCGCAATTCTTTGGATTTTTTGAGGGAAAGAAGGATGATGGACACCACACCTTTGCATAAGCTCGTAACACTACACAAAAATACAGCATTTTTAGCATTCTGCTGTATTCACAAATAACAATAAATTACAGTACTGTTTAAGATGTCGTATATTTAGTATTCCCATAATTAATGTAGAATAACAGTAAAGTTCTGAAGTCATGTTTGCAATGTTTTAGCAGTATGCAGAGAAAAGCTATGTTACTTGCTATGACTACATATCAAGTCCATGTAGATTTTTAAAAAATGCTTTGAAGAGGATGAAAATGAAGTGAAGGTCCAAATTCACAAGATAAAACCTGCAGAATCTTGAAGAGAAAAGGACCTGATTCTATTAATAAACATACAGAGATGCAGCAATTGCCTCCCATTCTGTGTGAAAGTGACAGAGAAAAATGGAGAAAAATTGAGTTGCTGCTCTGTCAGATGAGTCAGAGGCTGAGCTGTGACACAGACAAACTCTGTGCACCGTCATGGGTTGTTGATTCCAGTATATGTCCGTACAGTTGATTCAGACAACAGACAAAAAAAAAAGGTTGAAAACTGAATGACTTACTGGCCTCAAAGAGGAAACCTTACACATTAATACAAAAACTGGACTTTGACAAGAACATAAAACATGATAAAGAGCATATTTTATTAACAATTTGACTTTTTCTCTGCAGTTCCGAGAGTCCTAATCCAATGTTAGTGATGTCTTCTTTTTCTAAATCCAAAAGCTCACTCTTTGAAAGTCACTGGGACTGTCTTTAAGTAATACAGGAGCACGTCCCACTTCAGAGGCCAAAACAGTCAATCCACCACATCCCACATTATTCAGTAAATCAGTAAGAGTCTTGAGGTTAACACATTCCAGAGTAACTCCTTAGCGCATTCAGGTTCGTATACTTAGATTTGCGTTATTTACCCCTTTTCAGTTACTGTTACATTTTACTGTATTTGTTGTGAAAAAAATCTCCTCCATATTTGTTTTGCTTTCTGTCCTTTATGAGTCGCTACATACTAGCATCAAGTGCAGCTCAGCTGGCAGGATTGCAGAGAAGAAAGCTTTTAGTCTGTGGAGGTGTGCATAATTTTGAATTTGTGGGTGAAGAGGACATGAACAACATCACAGTCAAATCATGTTGTAGCTGGATGATAGTAAGTATCTGACACTTGTAAAGAGATCTACTTCATATTTTAAGAAGCACTTGCTAGGTAAGAAGGTCTGCAACACTGGTGGCCCATTAAGGTGGAGAATCATAGAAGTGCTACAGCTCCAACTTTTATTTCAGCTTAAAAAAAAAAGCTGTGCTGAGAGACATGCTTGTTGCTGGTTGTATGTGAAGAAAAGGCTACCAGTATTAACAAGCTGTGAAATGAGGTAAAGTCACTACATCAGGGGTAGGCAACCTTTCTGATGGCGAGTGCCATTTAAAATTTCCTCAGAGGTCAGTGTGCCATATGATTGCATTAGCAATAAATTTAATAACGCTCTATATGAACAGTTACACATGATTTAGAACCACTTTATAGAATTATATTTGTTTGCAGATGTTGGCAGCTGTCAGCGAATAATTATCAGCTATTTTGAAACAAAAAAAAAAAAAAAGACACTTTTTATCCATAACAGCAAATGAACTGTACAACAGTAAATACAAATGCTATTTATGGTCTCCTCACAACAATGATAAGAAAAATAAACTAAGCCAATATGGCATGTCTGTTAATACAGAGATACACATGTTAATGTGATCTCTGGTCTCCCACTCAGAGACACATGTCTCCGAGCGTCCAGCATTCAGATGGCTACCTGAGGACACTCATGTGAGAGTAAATCTGCTCACACAGATATGTAGAGCCAAATACTGTCAATAAGGCCTCTGAAGACAGTTAAACCTGTCAGGTAGTGATGTCCAGCAGCTCCATGAACACGCACAGCTGTGGATTCCAGCTGCTTCGATGTCGCATTAACTGGCATTACCTCAGCCAGTTAATGCGAGACAAATCTAGCTGCTCATTAAAGATTTCTGGTTTGATCAGAAAATAAAACATTGGTCCATACACCTGAAAGTCCCAAAAATGGATTGTGTCTAAAGTCTACAGCTGTATCCGTGTATTTCCATGGTGCTGATGCTGCGCTGAGCGGAAAGCTCCTGAAGCTTTTGAAGTGTCGGAATGTGGAAAGCTAACAACGTCCCTCTCACCAGTAGGCGAAGTTATTTTTAGTCTGGTAGTTGGGGTTGTTAGTTAAGATACCGTCATTAAGAAGAGGCACAACTAATGTGTCTATGCAAGCTGATTTGTGATGTGCATTCACTGCGTGTTGTGCCCAGGGCTGGACTGTGACAAAAGAAAACAGCCCGGGCATTTTGACTAAAGACCGGCCCCCCAGGTATTAAAGCCATAAAGCCTTTGAATGAAATCAAACGCTGTTGTGACAGTGATGTACAGTCTTGTTGGTAAATGTATGATTGCTATACATTTTACATCAGATGACATCAGATAATTATTTAATAACAGCCAGACATTTTAAATGAGAATAAGAAAGTATTTCTTTGTGCCCCCCTCTCCCTGTTACATTCTGAAGTGGATGAAGCAGACTACACAAACTCTATAAAATAACCAACAAGCACAAGTGGTAACACTTTAACTGTAACTGTAACTGTAATTTTTAATGGCAACAATCATGGTCTCAGGCACTAGGATGAGTCTTTTTGAATGCACTATGAGGACAATTTCGTAAGACATGGTCCCAAAGGACGGTAAGGCTCAGCTCAAGGCTTCACGCTGGGACTTCAGTAATCAGTGTGTGAGGTCACAGTGACCAAGCCCATCTCTTATACCCCACATTTCGAGAGCCACTGAGGTAAGGGAACATTAACATCTCAAAAAACTGTCAGTAGCTCACTGTGACTGAATGAACATAACAAAGAGCAGAAATTCTTCATGATTTTACTGAAAATTGGGATCTTTCACGCAAACTATGGGCAAGCACAGTAATCTGCTAGCAACTATGGCAAGTAACTGGGTGAAATTATGACTAATTTTACTTCCAGCAATCATTTTCTAAATGGCCAGTACCTGATCAATTACAATTAACTCTAGGCTAGCAATGATACAAATCGGGCCCGAAATCAGGTACTGAAGGATGCAACCATCAGCCATCAAATTAGATTACACATTTTAAAATAAATCATACAGTATATGACATCTTGATATCAGGTACTAACTCAAAAGTTAATATACATACACAACAGGGTCTTTAGGAACACTCTTGACTTTACCTTTGTCCTTTTCTCGAAGGTCGTTGAGGTATTTTAGAAGCTCAGCGTTGGCCTGAACACAGTACACTTCTCTCGTCTGTAAGCCTCCTCCACAAAGCCCTGTCAGGTTGCTACGTCGACGGTCTTGTTGGCTCAGCAATGTGTCAACCCGACAGTCGCTCCACTCTGTGGTTCTCCAGGTGTAACTACAGGGTGAACATAGAACATGGAACGATGGGCAACAGTGAGAGAACCAACCATGCGAGTAATGCATGTAATGTAATGCAAAATAAGCATATTTACAATCTTGCAGACATCACTTTACAACATAAATATGCACTTGATGTTTATAACCAATGTTGTCTACACTCCGCAGTTTACTATGCAGCCTTTACAGGGATGTGAAGCATCATTTTATAGCTGTGTCTCTGAAAACCTACTAGATTTTCAGACACATCAGTGTTGGACAACAATAAGTTGCTTAATAAACTGTTGAAATAATGTAAATACATTTTTTGAATGTGGCGAACACTAACATTGCTTGCACTAGCAGCTTTCTTTCTTTCCTGTATTGATCAAGTCAAGAGATTAAACTTTGATACAGCCTGTTTGATAAAGCCTGCTTGTTTACAACTTGTCAGAGAAAGAAAAGAGCGCTGTCCTCTGCAGTCCTCTTTAAAACAAGAGTTAACAGGCATGTAAATTTGTAAATTAATAAGGAATAAAAAAGTTTGTCTAGCTGACCACTGTTTCTGGGGTCAACTCGCAGATGAAGCCACCATTTAATTGTCTAGTCCGCTAGTTGTACACATCCCCAACAGAAACATCCAGGATGGGATTAGGATCACACACAATTATAAATTGATATATGCTAAACCATCTGTGAGAATGCTTTTAATGTTTTAATGTATGGGTGTGTGTAATTTTCTGGAATTAGAATATCCTTACAGTCTCCATCCATTTGTCTTTACTTTGTGTCTGGCACCAGCCCAAGCACTTAGACTAATCTATCTCAATATGCTGTCTCACTTACACACATGTACGCAAATAAACACACAGGCCACCCAGAAGAGCAAATTAGCTGGGTGGTGTGTGTAAAGGGAACTCAGCAGGAAGCGTGTGTTGTCTCATTCAGGTTGAATACCAAACACTTTGGGTTCGCTGTATTTGTGCCCGAGCCTTATATGAATCCCTGCAGTCTTTCTTAACCATGCTATAAATAAGAGGTGGGTATCATCACAACATCACATGCAGTTCTATCCCTGTGAAACATGAGCTCCTGTTGTGTACCATGCTATGAATTCCACATCTACACTTTACTCAGTTTTTTTTTTTAAGTCCCTGCTCACTCCCACCTGTGCTCCCTGCATCTCTTCCCTATCATCAGGAGTGACTCACGTGGCACAGGGTGGTATGGATTCACCCTGAGGTTCACAAGACTCAAACTCCTCCAGGGGTGGGCACTCCGCCCCCTCGCCCACGGGGAACTGGAGCACCTGTCTGGTCCGAGTCCGATTGCCTCTGGGAGATTCAGGGTTCATGCAGGTTTTGGTGCAGGGGCTCCAAATGGTCCAGTCGGTAAGCTTGCAGTCCTTGGGGAGAACGCATGACTGGATGGTCAGTGGAAGGTCCCTTGTTAAGCACATGCTGGGAAAAGATAAAGAGGAATGACATGAAATCTTAGTGATATCATAAGAACATTAATGCAATATAAATTTGGACTGTTGGTTGAAAAGAAAAAAAATTATTTATAGCTCCAACAAAACTACAAATAAAATAGAGAATATGCTACATTTGTAATTGAGCCCTTGAGCCCCAGTCAACCAGCCAACCAACCGACCCCTGATCCAATTATGCTTTCGTAGGATGAATGACGGGGTAAGCCCTGGGTAGGCTATCACCCAGACTCTAAATCCAAATGTTCAAAATAACTACAAAAATTAGTAATCTAAGTAATCTAAATTCACGTTTTTATTTCAGAATAGTTTTAATAAGTTTTAATAACCTGAACTAGTCAAAGGTCCAAAAGTATACAATGTCTATCTATAGTTTACACTATTATTCCCATTATTTCTCTCACGACATGAAAATCATGGAACTGAAATAGCAAATAAACTCATCTCAAATGTGTTCTGGCCTACAGGCTTGTTCAGTTTAGATCAGTTGCTCAGGTTGTGTTTTGTTTATCTTTTTGTTAGTTTGCCGATGCTGTGACTCCATGAGTGCAGAGGGTTACTGTGTCCATAACTGTCAGTGATTCCCACAGACAGAGGTTATAAAATTGTAACTGTCTAAAGTGATAGCATTACAAAAAAATGACGTTAAATTAAATAATAACTGAATTTTCAGAACAGAGACTTCCAGATATTTTTCTTTTTATCACTTAAAAGAAAAAATAGTTAAATTCACTACTTTAAGTAAAATAGCATGTGAATAAATCTGAAAACATTTGGAACCTCTGCATATATTGCAGTGGTTGCTGGTCAAATGGCCATGAACACATGAGCACATGCAACCAAATGCTCAGGCCACTGACTGCTCTAAATGCTCAGTTTGAGACTTTTGGCTCTGTGTGATGCTAATGAGAGACGATAACCCTAATCTCTGGCTGTGCGTGAAGAAGCCCACCCACCTGCTATTCAAGCCTTTTTTTTGCAAGGGGCAACAACTTGTTTCAGAGAGAGGTTGAACTGAGAGGATGTAGGAAGTATAAGATAGAGAATGATTACTTTGAATTGTGCAAAGCTACGCTAGAAGAGTCAAAGGTAAATAGACGGAACTGAAAATGAGTATGTAAGATCCAACTCAAGTGGTTTTTTTCAGAAAAAGAAAGAAAAAGGAAAATTATACGAATTGTGAATGGATGTTATAAGTCAAGAGCAGGGTAAACAGTTTTTGGATATAGGCCAACATATTAGCATACAGATACAGCATTCGTGGTAAGAAAGCCGCTAGAATAGAATAAAATAATCCTTTAATTGTCCCACAAGGGGAAATCTGGGTGTAACAGCAGCAAGAAAGACACATGTACAAACAAACAGTACACAAGACACAGAACAGAAACATACACAATTTTTACATATTTACATGAAGGACAATGGTTACCAAAAAGAGTACTGCACCGTTACTAAATTAAATAAAATTAAATGAAGTTAAGAGGCAAACCCTGATTATAGTGTGAATCGGTTGATAAAACTGTGCAAATTACAGCACTGATGTAAACATCTATGTTTGTTGGGAGCAGTTCAGATTGTACAGTCTGACAGCTGCAGGGAGGAAGGACCTGCAGAAACGCTCCTTCATGCATCGAGGATGCAGCAGTCTGTCACTGAAGGAGCTCTGCAGTTACATATATTAGTCAGAATATAATGTGTTAAAATGTTTTTCTTAATAAAAACTACCAGATATCAGCATTGTTGAAAACTGCCTGTAGATTCACCGACTTAATGAATCCACTTAACATTTCACTATTCTACTTCTTCATCCAAGTCATGCGGTGTACAGCTTGCTGATGCCTCATTACAATGGCACTGAAGTTTTCCGCAAGCTCTCAATTCTATTCTAATGTTAATGTGCCAAGTTGCCTGTTGGCGTAAGACTTTGCATCGACATGTGTGATACCACACATGAAGCTTTGAACCCTCCGCCCTTAACTGTCGTTAGCTTCTCATTAGCATACACACTGCATAATCAGTTTCACATTAAGAGTAAAAAAGCAGTGGTATGGCACGGTGTGTGTCAAGTGTTAAGACAGCAAAAACAACTTCTGATCAATCGCTCACAAACATCTTTTGATCATCTAAACAGTATTTAGACGTAATGAATAACCCGTCCTCTTTGGGTCCCTTCCGAATCATTAGAAATTTGCTCTAACTAAAGCCGACTGCTTTCTGGTACTCGTTCTCGATGTCTTTCCCCTTGAGGCAAAGCAGCTGACGAGCTATTAGTGCTAATTACAGCTCTGCTTCATTTAGAAACCTCTCATTTAGACGTTGCCACCACACTTCACCTCCAGCAACTCAGACTTTTGGTATAAATCAGGAAATGTATGAGCTCAGTTGTGCCGTGTCTTTTTTTCTTTTAACTCCTGTGTCTTCACAGATTAAAACACCTCTGCAGTCTTTGAAGTGCTACTGGAGCGACACTGTGAAAAATCTTAGTTCTGTTTTTCTGCCAAACACGCTCGGTGTGCCGGCTCATCTTGCTTGGGAGGAAAACAATGAGGAATTTAAACAGTGAATGTGGCGCACAGAGGGTGATGGCTCGATTTCCTGTCTCAGATGGAACTTCTTGTGTTTTTAAAAAGCCCCCTAATGCAGCCAGTGACCCATTTTCTCAGCAGCTGGATCCTTTGAGTCGTTGCCGTTTGTTGTGTGCATGCCCGAGCATTTTTGTGGAGATTTCAAAGTTGCGAAAATAAGTCATTATTTCTTCATCTCAGTCATTCAGACAGAATGAGGACACAATCAGATTCTATTTAAATAAGTAAGATGACGTCTGAAAAATGCTCATTCTTAAGCATGTAGGTTTTATACATCTACTTTCAGTAATGGACTCCAACAGACAAGATGCAGGCAGCCAGAAAGTCTGCATACTGTAATTCAACACCTGTACACACTTGTTACTTGAATGTCAAATGACCAAAAAACAAAATTAATGTGGGTCAAAATGATTAAAGCAGTCTTTTTTTAATAAAAGAAAAATATCTGAGGGATAGATGTGGTCTCAAAAAATAAAAAAATAAAATTAGTCGAACCCTGTACGACCTTCCCCATATGGAAAAGAAATAGAAAAAACTTGCATAAGATGTGGCCTACTTCATATAGTGAATCATATAAGGCTTATATGATTTACTCATGAAAGTGGCCACTTTCTCATCCATCCATCCATTCGCTTCCGCTTATCCTTTTCAGGGTCGCGGGGGGCGCTGGAGCCTATCCCAGCTGTCATAGGCCGAGAGGCGGGGTACACCCTGGACAGGTCGCCAGTCAGTCGCAGGGCCAACACACAGAGACAGACAACCATTCGCACTCACTTTCACACCTAGTGGCAATTTGGATTATCCAATTAACCTATCCCCACATGCTGCATGTGTTTGGACGGTGGGAGGAAGCCGGAGTACCCGGAGGGAACCCACGCAAACACGGGGAGAACATGCAAACTCCACACAGAAAGACCCCGGCCTGATGGTGGAATTGAACTCAGGACCTTCTTGCTGTGCGGCAACACTGCTAACCACCGTGCCACCGTGCTGCCCGCCACTTTCTCATTACTCTCATATATTGTTTTAGTAAGTATCCAAAACACACAAGTTTCATTTATATAATTTTTCAGGGGATCTTATATCTGCTTTCACTCTTGTATGCTTTTCATACAAGTTTCACACAAGACAGATACAAACTTTATAAGATTTATATATATCTTTTCCATATGGGTCTGCATCGAATTAAGTAAGAAACAAGCCCAATCAACAGGACAGCAGCACAAGTTATAAGGAAACTGGCCTGTTTAGGATGAGTTTTGGGCAACAGAGAAAGAAGCGACTCGCTGACAGATGTTCATCAAACAAAATTGGAAATGAAGTGAGCAAGATGTTTGGAGAGCACCCGGTCCGCAGATGACTGTTTTTTTTTTTTTTTTTTTGCTGCACTGGGAAGTTTGTTCCACTTTTTTTTTTTCATTTTTTTCCGCAAGTGGCAAAAACAACTATGAATATTTTAGAACAAGAAATAAACAAGTCAAGGATTAATATTTATGTTCCTAAGGGCATGTGAGTTGTTTTCACGGCTCCTTTGAAATATTTGATCCCAGTTAGTGGTGAGAGCTTGGCGCAAACAAAGCATTAATGAATAGATTTAGTACATAATTGATTAAATCTTAGAGTACAAGTGGCGTGTGACTGAAATGTGATATGAATAGAGGCGTGTTCTATTGGCACTGTCACCAAATCCTTCTAAGAGATCAGAGCCGTCGCAAAAGCACAAGTTTGAAGGCAGCAGAGACGACATTTTAACTTAATGTCAGTCAAGGAACAGAAGGCGAGAGGATGGATCCAAAGAAGCTGCTCTTTAAAAGAATAATTGATTACTTTACATTCACTTAGTAAAGACATCAAAGGTTTACACCAATACATGTTACAGAGACTTATTGACACCTGTTTGGCGTTTTACAAGTCTCACAGGTGTAATTTGCAACTTAAACTAAACTGTCCAGACTACATGCACCACATCCTCGGATCTGTAAGATCTTAGTGAGCACAACCTTTGAAGAGTCAATAAAATATACCCTGTTTATAAAATACCAAAGTTAGTACACGAGCAATGAATCTTTGGTTTTTGCTTTCATGCTGAACAACTTCTATATGTAATTTTTGTGTGGCTGATAATGACAGTAAAGTTGTTTTTTGTCATTTGTATTAAGTTAGTCTGTATGTTTTCTGTCTTGGCTATGCAAATAGTGATGGTCAAGCACTTGAATATTGTCAGCAGCTATTTCAGCAAGAAACATTCAGGCAAATAATGGCAGCTGTGGTGAAAGGGTTGTTCCTTTTTTTTGTATGTTTTCACCATGGGCGGCTAGGAAGAAGGTAGAGGTTGGTTGAGTACCAATTTGAAGGTGGTTTGATCCTCTACTCTTCATGTCAAATTATCCTTGGGCAAGATACTAAATCCACGGCTGCCCCCATTGGAGTGTGAGCGGCAAATGTTAGGTTCAAAGTGCTTAGGCATAGAGAAAAAATGTTATTTCATAACAGAAAAGCAAAACTGTGTGCTACTATTTCCACGCGTTCAAAGGTAGGAAGGCATTACGACCACAGTCAGACAGCAGGCTTTCAATAGCCTCTTGGTGGTATTTACATTCGGTGAATGGGCTGTACTTTACTTCCATTCACACATACATTTATGCAGCACTTTTCATACTATACAAACAACCAGTCTGCAATTTGTGAAAAAGATCAGGAGCCTCAGTAGAACATGTAGACTATGAAGGCTACGAGTGTGTTGTTAGTCATTGCTGCTGTCAATCGAAGGTTTCCAGAGTAATTACATTTTTTAAACTAGAAGTTAAAGTTTGGAACTTGAACTTAACTGTTAGATTGGAAAAATCATAAAAACAAATTGTGTAACAATCTAAGTAATTTAATTATTTAATAATAATTTCCTATTATTCTATCCCACATGGGATGCAACAAAATAACAATACAAAAGGTTAAATGCTATTATAACATGCCAGAAATAACTTACCCTTTCACATACTCTAGCAACATTTTAGTCCTTCAATATCTAATATAAAATAACCTCCAAATGCAACTAAATTAACTGAAAAATATAATATATTCCAGTCTGTTTTGATGATAGCCTTCTTTTTACCACTATTTCCAGGATTTTTTTTCTTTTGTGAGGGTGCTTCATAATATGATAATCTGCTGAATCCATTTCATTTTCCTCTTACTTAGCTAGCTGCAGTTCTCACTGAAATAGCCCATTATGCTTGGTAGCATATTGAAAGCTATCCATGGATCATTGTAGATCTATAGCCATGGTACAAAGAAAGCAGTAAGGTTTTAGATATCAGGACATAATAGAAATAATCAGATTCTTAAGGGGCCTTAACAAATTCAACCACAGATAACAACATATTCCTCCATGTCATTATTTATTCACCAACAATTGAGCCAACAGGCAGAAGCAGTGTAAAAGTATATTGAAAATATTGAAATATAATAACAATATAAGTTTTGGCAGTCTGAATCATAACACCATGCCACGAAGGAAAGACATCGCCAATGATTGTGAATGATCTTCAGCAATGATTTTGTTGCTGCCCATCAATCTGGCAAGGATTATAAGACCATTTCTCATTCTTCAATGAGAAAAATTATTCATAAATTCAAAAAATTAAAGGCTGTTTCCAATTTTGGCTGGATTGGATGACCTAGGAAAATTTAACCCAAGGTCGGAGTAGCAATGCTAAGAGAAATAGCGGAAAACCCAAGAGCCACATCTCAGACTCTAAAGGCCTCACTTAGCACGTTATTCATGATGGTGCAACTAGAAAAAGGTGTGTGTCTTATTTGGAAGAGTTGCCAGGAGAAAGCCTCTTCTCTCTAAAAATAACATGGCAGCCTGGCTTAGATTTGTAAAATTGCATCTGAACCAACCACAAGACTTTGCCAACAATGTCTTTGGACTGATCAGACCAATGTGGACATGTTTGGCCATAATGCAGAGTACCATGTGTGAAGAAAACTAAACACTGCATATTAATGCAACCACCTCACACCAACTGTCATACACTGTGGTGGAGGGGTAATGATTTAGGCTATAAAAGAAGCCCACACCAACTCAATGACTTCAATTACTTTGCAGTCATTGAGTCAACTGCAAACTCTATATACTCTTATGTATACTATGAATACTTCTATGTAAAATGTCTCTCACAGCTAAAGTGTGGCAGAAATAGGAAAAAGATCTCAAGCACACAATCAAAATCACAAAAAGGAATAGAATCAAGGTGTTGCAATGGCCCAATCAAAGTTCAGACTGCAATCTGATTGAAATGATTTGGATAAACCATAATAGTGTTGTACATAAATAAATGCCTGCAAACCTCAATGAACTGCAGCAATGCTGTGTACTTTAAGTTATTGCTGCTAAAAGTTAATCATTAGGTGCACTTAGATTCAGACACTGCTTCTGCTTTTTAGCTTAATAGTTAAATACATTTTGAAACAATGTAATATGTCATGTGATGTTATTTATCTGTGGTTGTATTTACCTAATTTTACATCCTGGTAAAGACTAAATATTTTTTATTCATATCCTGACATGTAAATATTAGAACTACGGAAGAGGATTAGGGCCACTGGAAAAAAATTCTGAGAAAAAAGTCAGAATTCTGACTTTAATTCAAAGTCAGAATTCTGACTTTAATCTCAGAATTTCTCAGAATTCAGGAAAAGAAGAAAAAAAAAAAAGACATGCCCACCTTTTTTTCCCCAGTGGCCCTAATCCTCTTCCATATAGAACAGATAGAATATGTACCTTCTCTTTTTAGTTTTTTTTACTTTCTTTTATACCATTATTGTATTTCCAGATTATTTTAGCTGCTGAAAGCCCAAGCTAATCTTGACTTGCAGTATAAACTGTTTCAACTTGCAGTGGAAAACCAACTATATCATATAGCTGTCAAAGTAGTGTTAAGCACTTTGAAGTATAGGTAAATTATGTCCCCACTCAGGATAAAAATAAGTAAGCATTGGAAAAGATGTGTAGACCAGATGGGAAAAACCAGCAAACCACACCTATCATACAACTCTTGTCTTATCCAGGACACAAAACTAGACCGATGGATGCATCGGACTAATTTTGGGGTTCAGTATTTTGCCCAAGGACACTTGTGAAGCAGATCAGCCGGACACCTTCCAGTGACTAGCCACAGTCGCCCAGCTTGGCTTTTTCATTTTGGTACAGCAATGCAATCCTGCAATCTTCCCAGGATACAAAATGTACGCAACTGTAAATGAGCTCATTAGAGATAATGATTCATAATATCAATTAGCCAGTCAGAAAAAAAAGTTTCTCCACAACAGAGTCTGTGGGAGGGACATTAGACTTTAGCACTGCCTAAAATTTACTGGGGAACAATAAGTCTGATGTTTACTTGATGAATGTAAGTTTTGAGAACAGCATACTGCTAGAGTATCTCTGTGGTAATTAATCATGTTAAAAAAGATACCGTGAAAGGTTTCTGTTAGCAATGCCCTTCTATCAAATACGGTGATCTCTAGCAGAGAGGGGAGTAAATGTTTGATGGGCGTTTCAGGCAGGAACTAGAGTGAGTGAGATGGAGCTCAGAGCTATTTGATCTATCTTATTTTGAGTCAGACAGTGTAGCTCACAGCTATAATGTCAGGGCAAAAGATTAGATTCCCCATCAGCTTAGCAGTATAAGTGGAAGCACTCGTACAGTTAAACCATGTATTTTGGGTAAAAGTACCCACTGAAGGTGTAATTTAGTGACCTATTTGAATAGTGATCTGTTTGATGTGGTTCCAATTTTTCACTTTATGATATTGCTTTACAATTACTGACTTCTTTTATCTCCCACTCACAATTGATGTCTCTCAAACCAATTTCTTTATCTATATCTTTAGAGGTTTCTTTTAGTAACTTCACTCTCAAGGCAGGCGTTGCAGATTTGCAACAGTTAAAAACTAACAACCTGATTACCCCACATACATATTTTATGAGTTTTTTTTACTCAGAAGTACCACTGCAGAACTTGGTTGTGCATTAGCAACAAAAAGTTTAATTTGAGCCTGAGAGGGTTAAATCACACATAATGACACTAGATTGTCCACTTGTCTGTTATGTGAGCATGCCGAGTTGTTCTGCAGTTCACTCTTAAGCATAAAAAGATTTCCATTTGCAGTAATTGCCCCGACCCCTACTATGTGCATAATTGGAAACCTGGACGTGGGGAGAGGAGCAGCAACAAGAGACAAGAACAGAACAGAGCAGGAGCATGCATGACAACAGATCTGACACTGATGATGAAACGTTATGAAACAGCACAAAAAGGAGGACCTGGAATGAAGGTGGGTTGCAAAGCAGCTTGGAGCATGCAGCAGGCTAAAGCAGCTTAAATAGAGTGTCTTTATAATAACTGTACCTGAGCCTGGATTGTCTGAACTAAAATATATTAAAATGGAATTAAAAACAATTAGGTTCTTATTTCCAGATAATTATGTTTTGGGTTATAATGCAATATTTTTCACCTCTTTTAAAGCTTTGTTTTCTTCATTGGCGTGTTTATGCCTCCCATCTATCTCTGGGCAAAATATGTGTTTCTTACACAAAATATAAATACTTTAACTATATATCCATACTGATGATTTGTATCCATGAACACACACACGAGTTAGATTACTTTTTTGTGACCATTTCATGTTTTCTAATGAGGCCGAGCTGAGTGGAAAACAAGCAGCACAACACATCAGGAAGAAGCTGAGAAATCGATATTTTCCTGATTTATTTTGGCCATGTCAACAGACCTTCTAACACTTTGGATCTTTAGCATTCATCAGAATGTGGGAGAAAATAGAGGTCCTGTCATTTATATTCCTGATCCTACATCCTATATACATTTTTGGATAGTATGACATGAATTAAAAACAAAGTAGTAGTAGCTAGCATCGTCGTCTCACAGCAAGAAGGTGCTAGGTTTGAATCCACCAGCCAGACCGGGCCTTACTGTGTGGAGTTTGCTTGTTCTCCTTGCGTCTGCTCTCTCTGTGTACCCCACTCATCGGCCAGTAACTATGGAATAGACTCTAGCCCCTGCACAATCCTGAGCTGGAAAGTAAAATGTACGGAGGTAACAAGTTCTGTACTGAGTATTCTGTTTTTTTGTATTGCATATAAACTTTTAAACTAAAAATCATCTTTCAGTTCACCATGTGTCATATATTAAATATAGGGATTCAATACATCTCTCTCTGAGAAGGCAGCTTTGATAGATTGCACCCTCTGGCAGGAAGAGCTACACATTAAAGTCCAATGAAATGCAGAGTGGCAGGGGAGCCATGTTTGGCCTCATGATAGTGTTTGGCTATGATATACACAGCATTCCCTGCTTTATGCTCTGAAAAGCGCTGTCAGAGAGCTCTGTTTGTTTGTCCAGTATAGGCCCATCCACAGCCATAGGGGCCTGTAAGGATATAGATGACTGAGGCTGCACTGCAATTAATGAATGGTTTGTGTAAACTGTGCCTTTAACCTATATCCTTGGCTACCATAACCTTGTTCCTTCGTTTTTTTGCAAGAAAAACATCCTTTTGGTGGCATTTTGAGCAACGCTTTTCATAAAACATCTGATTCGAAACCACAGGGCAAAACACTGAAAATTGCCATATTTCGAAGTACCACACAGATTCATAGTTCAGATTGATCTCGTGTCACAAAAGGAGTTTTTCTTTTCCACTTCCATCTTCAGAAGTTGACATGAAATACATTGTACAGGGAGTTGTGCCTCATTGCTCTGACAGCACAGCAGTGACAAAGACACAGCGGATAAACATCCTCCCCTGCATGTCACTTCATGACAGGGTGAAGAAAAACTTTCAGGAGGACAAATTTGGCTTCATGTTCAGAAATTCACCAGATGACCCTTCTGACAAAAATAAATGGACAAAAATACAAATACATAGAGTAATCAATAGTCAGCAACACAAAGAAAATATGAAAACAGACATATTGATTACATTAGGCAAAAAGCCTGAAAGGCAGGGGAAACATGCTTTAGTTTAAAAATTCAGCAAAAGCATTTGCAGTAATACCTAAGAAAGGAAGCTTAAATTTATGCTGAGGGGGAATAAAAGCGCACACACAAACAAAAAAACCAACAACATACACATTACCACAAAGATATTGCCACTCACTTGCGTCCCACAGTGCTCCCATTCCTATGGATGCAGGTCACCTCCCGATTCTGGTAGCCCACCTGAATGTCCCAGAAGGGACTCTCTTGCCGGTTGAGGCGGTTCCTGGTACGCTTCTTCTGGATAAGCTCCCTAGTCTCGGGATCTTTTACTCCTGCCCTCTCCCGGAGCCCTTGCCCTTTGCCTTTCCTGCGTTTAACTTGGCGAGCTGTCCGAGTTTGCGGGAGGGCACAAGGGTTCCACGGTCCAACCCTGAGACTGTACATGCCCTCTGGACCTGTGCAAGGCCCTGGTTTGCAAGACTGGAACTCAGTCAGGTTGGGACAGGCAGCGCCTCCAAAAAGCGGAGGGACTAGGACACTGCGTACTCTGTTCCTGAGGCCTGTTCCACATGTTTTGGAGCAGGATGTCCATGGCGAGTACTCAGAAACCACACAATCCTGAGGGCAAGGGATCAAACATGCCTGCTCTAGACGAGGCTTGGGTTCAAAGTACTCACAGATGGCATCCTCTGCTGGAGATCCGTCTGACTTGAGTATGCAGCCCACCTCCCGGGTCTGAATGCCCTCTTCGCCTCCACTGCACGTGAACTGCCGTGGGGCCCCAAAGGTCCTTGCTGATACTGGCACGCACTCATTCCAGGCACCCAGTTTCCAGTCATAAAGGTCCTTGTGCCAGTCGCACACACGGAAACAGTTTCTCTGGTTTGAGGGACGCTGTGCCTGGTCGCAGTTGGTGTGAAGTGTTGTCCAGCCATCCACATGGGCACACCAGACTGCCCGGCTTTGGCTGCCACCCAGGCCGCAGTCGCTGCCCATACACCTTCCCCATGGACCTGGGAAACAAATGAACAACCTCAAATCACAATGAAGAAACATAAAACAATGATCCTTTCAGCTTTAAATGACAAGAAAAGCACTCAGGAGCATTGTAAGAAAACTTGTAAGGAAATTCTAAACACAACACATCACAATACGGCTTTGAAGAAGCAGGAAATTATATTAGCAGGAATAAAAGATGCTAGTCAGATGGAGGAAGTGAAACAAAACATCATAATGTCACAGGCTGGACTCGATTGAAAGTGTAGAATAAACAAATAAGCCATATTTATCCTAATAATGATGAATGGAAGGCACTAATGCCACTTCATGTGTACCTTTAAAACAGAAATCCATATGGAAGCATCATTTAATCGAATGCTTGAAACCTAATTCTAAACCAAGACTACTTCATTTTCTTTTTCTCAGCTAAGAAAAAGGCACATAATACATCTTCAAGGATGACACAGTAAATTCACAGACTCTTTTAATATGCCCCTTGATGTAAATGTGCTGAAAAGCTGTCAGCAGCTGAAGTGAGTGCAAAAATGTGTCATATTAAATAAAAATAATCCGCCGCCTTGTTTTTGCACGACGCTTCGGTCAGACACAGCGATTCTTTCTGCATGGTAAAAACTGGGTGGCTGCCATTGAGGCGGGGAGGGATGATTAGGCAACGCAAACACAATGTGCAACAGTAGAGATTATAGGTGATCAAACGCAAGTGTCTGAAAGTTAATTTACGGGGGCAATGAGTTATCTGTGGCATTTATCGAAGTCTATTGGCAACCAGCAGAAATTGGTTGTGCATTAGCAACAAAAAGTTTAATTTGAGCCTGAGAGGGTTAATGGCAGCACAGACTGAACAGACAGTACATAACAGGACAAGAGGAGGGGAGAGGTTGCTGTATATGTGGTTTAAAAATTAAATATACTACCGGTACTGACTCAGGAATACCGACATGTAGCCTCAAATAAAAAGATGTTCTATATTTTTCTTATTGTCTGAAAGTTCAATTACAATGTCAAAATCATGACATGATCTTGTTAAATGATTTGTTGCAGCCTGTTTAGATTAACCTCCTACCATTCATCAGACCCCTGTTTAAAGTTAACATAACACGCTTGGCTGCTCAAAGGTATCTTTTACAAAGTAAAATATGTAAAAGTCTTTATTTGGCAGCTACGGTTACTTCTAGTTTTCTGAAAGTAAGCATTTTTTCTTAAGCATGTGGTTACAACACAAACCAGACCTTATCGCTAAGTGGTTTGCTGGCATGAGGCGAATAACACTGGCCTACAGTCAAAATGCTTTTGATATAAATGTAGTCAGACATGACTAATTTAGGGTTACAGCAACTGAAAATGATGCTTAAAAATGTCAGTCATTATATGCTATTCTCTTAGTTTAAAGATCAAAAGCTATCAATCAAAACCAAAAATGACTTCAATACATTTTGACTGCTGAATGTTGGAGAAAAAAAGGCCCAAATGGGGATATGTGTTGATTTTCAGGTGGCCATTCGTCCTAAAATATGCATCCAATTTTCCATTTTATATCACAACGTACTGTTCTCCTGTGATTGTTAATGATGATACCAACATTTTTTGGATTCTAGATAATTGATGAAACTGACATTTTGCAATGTCACAACGTCCCACCTAGGCTCAACACCCTGACCTGGCTTGGACAGCTCTAAATAAATTCGGAGCAGTTGTTATTTATTTGAACTGATATAAAATAATGCTAACTTTATTTTCTAATGTGATGTTTCATATTAACCTCCTAAGACCCGAACTCTTCTAGGCCCTTGTAGAGCAAAATGTAGTATTTTGGTGTAGACAACCCAAAATGTGATGTCCACATATGTGGACGCTAGGTCCTAGGAGGTTAAGTCTGTTCTATACCGACTGTTTCCCAATTTTTAAGATGTTGCAATTTTATAAATTGTTGGTAACCATAAATAGACACAAGTTTGACAATTTAGTCAAATTGAAATTGAAACACCTTGGTATTTTAATGGTCATATCTGGATTTAGCACATTTTAATCTGCATGCTTAGAGGTTAAATTGATACTGCTGATTCCTTTGCAGAGCATCTGTTAGTGTAATGCTTCAAATCCACAAGGAGCAGAAGTATCTGTCAGCATATCGGAAGTCTAGTAATGTGCTGCTTAAAACAGTCTCCAACAAAAGCACTATTTATTTCTGTTACAAAGGTGTTGCTAAAACCTTTGAGCATTTTAAGTTTTAGCAATTAGCCCCTTTCTACTTATGGATAGTTTAATCGCATCCTTTGACTGATCCTAAGTACTTTTGACCTTAATGGAAAACATCGTGATGAGATGGGAAGGTAAAGGACAACTGAAGGACAGTTTATAGGGACTTAGGTAAAGTAGTGAAATGACGTGCTCAGAGAATCCGGCTGCACTTATAGTAAGTGGATTAATGATATGGTTGATGACACACCATTTTATTGTAGTAAGACTTTACCTAAGATCTTAGTTTGTCTTGTATAACAATATAGACCTTAAAGGGGCTTCATAAAATGGATTTCCTGGACTCTACTAAATTAAACTGTTTAAGAACTGCATGTGCGGGTGGGTATCTGTGTCTGAGATGACCATATTAGGAATATGCCCTCTGAATATGCCTGAAACTGAGTATTTAAAGCAGTTTGAAGGCTGAGCTTTTGTCTCATGGCCTAAACTCATTATTTCAACCTTTGCCATGTTTAAATTAAATACAAGCACGCACTATTGTAATACAGGGTGGGCCATTTATATGGATACACCATAATAAAATGGGAATGGTTGGTGATATTAAAGTCATGTTTGTGGCACATTAGTATATGTGAGGGGGCAAACTCCTCAAGATGGGTGGTGACCATGGTGGCCATTTAGAAGTCGGCCATCTAGAAGTCGGCCATCTTGGATACAACCTTTGTTTTTTCAATAGGAAGAGGGCCATGTGACACATCAAACTTATTGGTAATGTCACAAGAAAAACAATGGTGTGCTCGGTTTCGATGTAACTTTATTCTTTCATGAGTTATTTACAAGTTTCTGACCACTTATAAAATGTGTTCAATGTGCTGCCCATTGTGTTGGATTGTCAATGCAACCCTCTTCTCCCACTCTTCACACACTGATAGCAACACCGCAGGAGAAATGCCAGCACAGGCATCCAGTATCCGTAGTTTCAGGTGCTGCACATCTCGTATCTTCACATCATAGACAATTGCCTTCAGATGACCCCAAAGATAAAAGTCTAAGTCTAAGGGGGTCAGATCCTTTCCAGGAAACTGTTCATCTAGGAATGCTCGGACCTGGCACCCATAATGTGGTGGTGCACCATCTTGCTGGAAAAACTCAGGGAACGTGCCAGCTTCAGTGCATAAAGAGGGAAACACATCATCATGTAGCAATTTCAAATATCCAGTGGCCTTGAGGTTTCCATTGATGAAGAATGGACCCACTATCGATGTACCCCATATACCACACCAAACCATCACTTTTGTTGTTCCAACAGTCTTGGAGGGATCCATCCAATGTGGGTTAGTGTCAGACCAATAGCGGTGGTTTTGTTTGTTAACTTCACCATTCACATAAAAGTTTGCCTCATCACTGAACAAAATCTTCTGTGCGAACTGAGGGTCCTGTTTCAACTTTTGTTTTGCCCATTCTGCAAATTCTGTGCGCCGATCTGCATCATCCTCGTTGAGATGCTGCAGTAGCTGGAGTTTGAAAGGGTGCCATTTGTGAGTAGCTAATATCCGCTGAAGGGATGTTCGACTACTGCCACTCTCCAGTGACATGCGGCGAGTGCTACGCTGTGGGCTCTTGCTGAATGAAGCTAGGACAGCCACTGATGTTTCTTCGTTAGTGACAGTTTTCTTGCGTCCACATTTTGGCAAATCCAACACTGAACCAGTTTCACGAAACTCAGCAAGCAGTTTGCTAACTGTAGCATGGGAGATGGGTGCTCTCGCAGGGTGTCTTGCATTGAAATCTACTGCAATGACCCGGTTACTGCGTTCACCAGATATCAACACAATTTCGATCCGCTCCTCTCGTGTTAACCTCTTCGACATGTCAATGGCTGTGAACTAAGAGAAACTTGTAAATAACTCATGAAAGAATAAAGTTACATCGAAACCGAGCACACCATTGTTTTTTGAAGTTTGAAGTTTGATGTGTCACATGGCCCTCTTCCTATTGAAAAAACAAAAGTTGTATCCAAGATGGCCGACTTCTAAATGGCCACCATGGTCACCACCCATCTTGAGGAGTTTTCCCCCTCACATATACTAATGTGCCACAAACAGGACTTTAATATCACCAACCATTCCCATTTTATTACGGTGTATCCATATAAATGGCCCACCCTGTGGTATAAATATGACAGAAAATAAGGGAAAGTATACATTTAACTACATCTTGAAAAAAAAAACTGAATAAAGAACACAGGGTCTAATTTATGTTTCACCACAAAAAAACTTGGCTGACATTACTAAAACCGTCTTAACCCTGTCAGCCCAACTCAGCTGGTACACCAAGGAGGCTGCAGAACACTCATTAACACATGGGTGGCTGCACTCTGACTGTGTTATCCAAAGGCTATTGATACTACAAAGGAAAAGAAATCAAACTAATTGGGAAACTTCAGTTCAATCCCACATTAACCTCTCAGCTAATTGATTACTATCCGGAGCTGAGCCCCGAGCTGGACTCTTTGCAGGAGACGGGCTGTAAAGGTAAGGGCACCTCTTGCTGACCCAGATCCAGATAAAAATCCTGGCAAGCAACCAGGAGCACAGTTCCAAAAATGGAAGCCTATCATGAAGCTGCCTTGTAGTCTGGTCTTCAGTGTCAGCAGCCAATGTGCCAGACAGGAGTCATCGTGATGAAACATACACAGGAGCCTCTAAGCATATTTGAAATGGCTGGTTTACCTCACACTGTATCAACACGCCATTTAATCAAGTGATCTCTGCCTACTGGGCATCTACAGACTAAGCTCTCGACTCATTTGTAGAACTTGTGGATTTGAGAAGACGAAGTGAAATATATTTAGGATTCCCAGTGATGAATTCTCAGTTCAATTCAATTTAATTTATATAGCACCAAATTACAACTGTTGCATCAAGGTGCTTTACACGGTAATACATGATAAAGACCCTACAATATACAGAAAAAAATGGACAAGCATTTGGTGACAGTGGGAAGGAAAAACTCCCCTTTAACAGGAAGAAAGCTCCGGCAGAATCAGGCCCAGGGAGTAGCAGCCAGCTGGTGTGACTGGTTGGGGTTGATGGGAGGAGAGCGAGAAAACAATAATAACTAATGATGAAATGCAGATTGGTGCATAAACACAAAAGAATCAGTGCATTATGGGAATCCCCCAGCAGCCCAGGCCTATTCCTTTTTGAGTGGTTGAATTTTGATGTGATGTACATTTTTAATCGAATCCAATAATTGAAAAATGTGTACTAGAGTTTTTTGTCTTCACAATACAAACTGACAAAGACAGAGAATATTATCTTGAGAGCTGATATTCAGTTCCAAGCAGAAGAAATAAAATGTATCCAAAACCAAAACTGCAGCAGAATCAGACACATCCCACTCATATCTAATCTATCCCAGACAGAAGTTATCTCCTCTAAGACTGTTCTCTGGCACTGCCCTTCAGCACTCCTCGGGCTTAGTAATGTGGAGTTAAAGAGTGGTTAAAGGTCAAAATGCTTGGCCATATTCAACATGATCTAAGCAGAACAGTGGCAGCCTTGCCTGATGCTGTAGTCTTATGTATCTTCTCAGAAGAGAAAGTTTGCTATGTCTGATCTTTACAGTTGCTTCCATGTTATGTCGCTCTGTTCAGACACAAAGCTGGAGCAAGGCCTTTTTTCTCCAAATGTAAATCAATGTGAATGTCGTGTAGCTTACAGCTAACCTTTCAATAGTGCATGCAGTCTGACAGGTTCATTTAACATTCTGAAAACAAAGTGTGTCTCGCCTCCATTTATCACAAAGTATTCAAAGAATTATCCATTACTATCACTCGGCTGCACATCACACGTTTGACACATATCTGATTAGTAATCTTTTGACACAAAAAACCAGGTGTCATACAAAAAAATACAACCCACATTTGGGCAAGTCATTCAATTGTGTTCCATTTATATGAATTTTCTTCTGGATTTTACTTGATATCAGAAGACAAATACACAAACACAAGCCTGCATATTGATGAAACTTAACAGACGACTATGTTATAAAAGTGCATGTACAGAAGTCCCAGTTTTAGCCAAATATTCTTTTGGCTGCACATTATTATAGCTAATAGTAATGTTATTGATAACCTCATCATGTAAAATTATTCAACTTTAAGTGCTCATGTCATCAATGTGATATTTTGACTCGTGATACAATACACCCCTCAAACAATTTTACCACTGAAAATTGTGAAATACATTTGCCACATGCAATAAAGTACTGGAACAGCTACTAATGCATAATTTTGACACTTGTTGGTAGTTGTTGGATATTAATATAGGCTCAACCACCCACCCCTCATTTATAATATTTGCTTCAGAAAGCAAATTAAAAATTAATGCATGTTTGGGGTAGTGACCTCTGTCAGAGCACTAGTGTTTGAACTACATTGGCTGTCACCACTCCATAGTAAGACATGACCAGCACTTTGAGAAGGTATGAGGGAATGTTGACAGAAGGGTTTTTCAGATGACCTGCAAGATTAATGTATGAGGGGAAGTGCGGTAAGAGCATAATACAGTATAACACAGCAAAATTAATTTAAGCATCATAGGAATGCTCTATGAGGTAAATGTGCTGATGCTGCGAGCCCATTAAAAAGGACCCAAAGGCAGACTAAACAGGAAAAGTGGAAGCTAACAAAAACAAAGCATGAGTTCAAGCTAATAAATACTTACAGGAATCCCAGAAACACGAATTTTTGCACTGAGGTTAAAAAGTCCAAAACAAACACAGAGTAGGGGTGTGATTACCTTTAATAAATCTGAAGATGAACTTGAGGTGGACACAGCCAGGAAAGACAGACTTACAAATATTGGAAGGGAACAAATGGACACAAGGTACGCAAAAAGACAAAGATGGGAAGTAAAACAACCAATAGTGGTAGCACATCTGTCAATCTCCCACTTCACTTTTTCTTTACTGATAAACAGGATGCCGAGATACTTAAACTCAACTTGGGGCAGCAACTTGTCCCTTTTCTAGTTGTGAATCATGGCCTCAGATTTGGAGGCGCTGATTCTCATTCCCACCACTTCGCACTCGGCTGTGAGCATTTTAGTGCAAGCTGGAGGCCACCAACCGAAAAACCTTCCAAAACGAACCAATACTGATGATTCAATGCGTGGGAAGGCAAATCAGAGTCTGCTCTATTGTGGTATTGTCTTTATGGTCTGCCTGTTTATGTGTTATTACATTTTAGCCCATTCTCATTCCTGGGACATCACTTAATGTTGTTTTATCAGAGCTGCTGGAATGGATCTTTTATGGAAAAGGTGTCCTTTGTAAGCAGATTTTGATGCCTATGGTTATTGCATTGTCACATGCTACTCATCATTTTTCAGTGTGCAGTTACTGTTGTGAAGGGGGTATTTTACCTCAAACGACAATCGTTCCATAAGCCTAACCAAGAAGTTTTTATTTTTTTAAGACTTACCAGAAGATCAAAAAAACAAAAAACAAAAAGAAAAATATAAAACACAAAATGCAAACCAGAGTTTAACACACCTGTGATTTAATCCACCACAACCCCACTATAACCGTTAATTACAGGCACTGTAGGACTCTAAACAGGGACAATTAATATTGTCACAGCTGGCGTATAAAGGTACACCTGGTAAGTAGTAAGACGACACAGGTGTTATCTAACTGACTGCATTATAGCACGTCATAGGTTGAATTACTCTCGTTTCCGCTTCTGCTTCTTTTTTTCATAATTCATGACTGAATTGACCATAGAAATTAAATTCCTTCTTTTCAGAGCAACGCAGAAGCCAAGAGCACATTAATATGCAGAGAAATCAGGTACTTTGAAGATGAAAAAAAAATCTGAAAGTCACCAAAAAGAAGGGAAATGATCTACAGGCACTTTTACCTAGCTTCAATCATAATGAAATTATCTATTCCCTGTAATACTCAGGGCCCCAGCAGGTCCCCCGGGAGTCCTCGGGCCTCATAACGGGATCTTTCCTCCGAGCACTATATGTGAAGTGTAATATCCTCACTGTTGGGGTGAGAGTCTGATCTCTGACTGGGCCTCGAGTGTCTATTTAATGAACAGTTTCTTTGTCCCTGCAGGGTCAGCTTCACTAATGAATGGGTCACTGTAACGCTCGCTCTCTTTCTCGCTGCTTGTGTTTGTTTGTTATTTCTCAAATCCACAACTGGGTCCGGCACTCAAAGACAGGACCTTTCTCTCGGCCAGGGTCGAGGTTCATCTCAGGATCATCGCCGCTGACTGGCTGCCGCTTCACTGCGATGTTATAGCCAGTGAATGTGTCTTGACTTCAGAGCTGTCAGTTCTGCTGTCATGTCCAACTATATAAAAAAGGTCAAATAAAATACGAGTTGTTTTGCCACAATCAGCAAAAATTTGGTGTTCTTGAGACATTCGGGGTCAGTGCAGTGTTATATATGTGGAAATTTAGCCACAGCTGAACAATGTCAGACTCCTACAGCAGCAGGAAAGTGTCAGTATGTTGTAGAGTAATAAGAAACAACAGTCTGAAGAGTAAAAGTGAGGTAATGTATCTAAGGGCTGGCTCTCCCACACAATTTCAGTGAAAGAGAATGAATTCAGTCAACTTGTCAGATTAAATCAAATCTCAGAAATATGATTTCACACAGGTCTGATTTTATGGATGACTATATTTATTATATGGCAGGTCATAAATAACCCTTCTTTTAGCATTTTCATAATATTCTAAGGTTTGTTAAAGCGTGGAAGCAAAGTGCTTTTTTCACGATGAAGAGATGGTGTTTTAAGTTTCCTCCTCAGAAATTGATTCATCAGTTCCACAGCAGTACTGCGAGATGTCAGTTTGATTATGTAAGCTCAATTTTTTATTCAAAGCTCCAACGCTGTATATGAAACTACTGTTGTTTGAGTTGCTGGAAAGCTCCTTTCTAAGAGTTCAGCTCTCCATGTTTAGACAGAATTAACCGTATGAACTACAATAAGATAATTGCATGTTTGCATAGCCTTTGGGAGAACTAAGCATTACCACATTGGACTTGCCACGTTGAGTCACATTAGGCTCTGCGCTGCATTTGTTTGCCGAGAGCTACAGAACAAATCTGAACAAGGCAAAGGCCAACTGTGCATTGTTATTGTGTTTAAAGAGCACAGCCAGCTATAAATACTGCCATTTCTTGTTGGGCAAGTCATTATTTAGCACCAGATGGATACCAGCCCTTTAGATCCAAATGGGCCACAATGTGCCTGAAAGGTTATTGTGGAAAAGAGCAAAAGTTAAAGGAGAAAAGAAGAGAACCAAAGGCTAGCCCTTAACATCTGAAGGAATACTTTGAGCAGCTTAGCATTCATGGATGATTGTTAACCGTAGCCTGCCTTCAGTGTGATTGGTGCCCAGGGCTGTGCAGCGCTAAGCCACATTGACTAAAGCTCTCTGCTCACACTTGATCTAAATTTCATTAACTGTAATACCATGATTGTGCTTGCACGGCTTGAAGGAGCTCCTCCGACTCTTTTATTCATTGCGTCCAACAGACGCAGACGTTTCAACAAGTCACACAATATGAAATAAGTCCTCTCAATTTTTATCTGGGCTCCTTTCTGCATGCAGTATCTGCATACTCCATATTACAGCTTAATAAGAGCAACAGGGTGCTACAGTTATTTAATGTGTATATTAATTTTCATTGGTGTTTTGAATTGAAGCTTAAGAATCATGCTAATTTATTTTCATCCTAACACTCAGCCATTATATTTATCTTAATTTTACTTCATATTCACCATCATCAGTTCTGCCAAACAGACAAAGATAAATTAGATAAATGGCTTGATGGTCATCCAAGGTACTGATATCCCAACATTTTCTGTCAAATGGCAAAAACCTCAGTGCATTACTGCATTTGTGTAGAACAGCTCATGCTACTATGATATGTTGGCAGTTTCTTTAGGACTGCATAGTCAGACTGAGGCACTTTTGACAGCCAATCTGGACCTACAATGACTCCTCCTTTTTTTATTACTTTATTACTTGTGCAAAAGTGTCACCACTCCACTAGCATATATCTTGATTCCATCGCCTTAAATAATGTCCACATGTATATAGTGCTGCAGAAACTGTGTACTGTGTATTGCTGCTCTTCTTTAGGTGGTGAGCCCTTTTTATTAAATGATATATGGTTTTATATCACACTTTTATTCTTCTTCTTTTCTACCTGAGCACTCAAAGCCCTTTATAGAACATGCCTCATTCACCAATTCATACTCATTCATACAAGCATATGAATATTTTCCACACCTAGGTGCTTTCTGTGTAACGTTCACACACATCACACCTTGGAGAGCAACTTGGGCTTCGGTATCTTGCCCAGTAATAATTTGGCATTCAGACTGAAGGAGCAATGGATGAAACCAACAGCGTTCCAGTTAATAGATGACTTGCTCTATCTCCTGAGCAACAGCCACCCACTACAGCAGTAAGTTGTGGTGTGCGCCACACAAGAGGAGATTATCCACCTCGCTGTTTATCGCGAGCAGTACCTACATAGAAAATGGACAGTATAGGAAAGTACTTCTTGATCTCAACAAGTTCCAATGCCAAAAAAGCAAAATGATTTTGTTGCTTAGTTTGGAAATACTGTAGATGGGAAGATTTTGTGCCTGGGAGGCACTGACCAACCAACCCATTAACCCCCCAAAAGAAAATAAAAAAAAATAAAAAAATAAAAAAAAATTGCTGATCCCCCTCGGCAAGACTTTCTCATGTTGATAATAATTTCAGCAAGAGGGAGGACACCCTTGAAACATTAACTTGTTATTTAAAACAGATTATTATTGATTTTAAAAACTTATTTGATCTTTATATGTATCTCCTTTAAGTATCAACTGTATCAGCAGAAAAATAACTAGGCATATAATTATTTTCTTTCTCTCTTTTTTGCCATATTTTTTTTTAAAGTAACCTATATTTAAAAACAGAATAATAAAGCTAGAAATTCTGTTTTTGGTGTGCCACCCTGATCTTTTTTAGTGGCCCCCGGATTGCCACCCGTATTAAAAAATTCTGGAGACGCCCCTGATTTCAGGCAGTTCACTTTAATAATTGTTTATACTGTAAATTCTATCATCTGGATATTGCACAGATGAATGCAATTTGTTTTTTAGGGCACAGGATGTGTCCATATATGAGTGAGTACAAAGCTAGGGCTCAATAAATAAACATTTACAGCCTTTTGTGTAATTCAGTAATAATTCGTGGTTTTTACTCGGTCCAGTTAAATGCCTCACAATAACAATCGTTAATTATCAGTTGTTTAGTTGTTATTATCACTGCATCGTATAGGTGAAAAAGGCCTTTTGCTCACTCAAAGATGTGGTAAGCATAAGTTACTGTTTATCTATAAGTCTCTCATTGCCAGGCTGCCATTTTACATCACTGCTACCTGGAGTGGTGCTCGGGGCCATATCTAACTCCTGGCTGCCTGCACGTCGTGCAGGTTTAGAAGAACTGCTTTGAGTTTTTATGCTCCAACCACTTGGAATTGTTGCACCCCGCAATGCACATTAAAAATAAATCTCTGGTAATGTTTGATCAGTTTAAATTTATGATCACGAGCCATTTAGCTTTTGTCTGCACCTCCTTTTAAGCGATTTACGTCTAAATCTTTTACTGAGTTCTTTGCTTAACACATATCTTTTGTTGTTGTGCCTTACATGACAGCAATGTAAATGTAGCCTGGTTCTCAATATTTAAAAAAAAAAAAAAAAAGATCTTTATGTTGTTTTTAATTTATAGTAAAATATGTAGGACGAGAACAACAGCCAAATATTTTCCAGATTCACTCAAATCAAGTATCTTTTTAATTGCAACATTTACATTCATGACGGTGAAGAGCATAATCATGTTTCTAAACATCTGGAGTTTAGCCGCAGCAAAAAAAAAAGACATGACAAAACAGCATAAGCAGCCAAAACTGAGAACTGGATGACTATGTTCTGTTGTTTACAGAGAGTTTGTGTTTTCCTGTTAGCTCATAAACACCCTCAGAGGATGGAAGAGTGACAAGATAAATTAGAGAGAACACGCTCCAATCCTAAAAACACCCACATGCTTGGTGGTGACGATAACGCTACTGGCAACAACAAAGAAGTTCTCCGAATTCTTTGAGTCAAAGGGTCAGGGCCGGGCACCGAGCCAGAGTGAAACACCTGCAGCTTGTAACACTGTACCACCGTTTGTCACCACAACAACAGCGACAAGAAAGTGTCTGACTTCAAATGAGCTTCTTGCTTCACAATTTAGACTGTCAGTGTGTTACACAAACAGTTTCCCACAGCTCTAAGGCAATGGTCTGTGTATGAATCTGTCAGAGAAAATGTCAACACTGTCAGAAGCCAAACTAAAATTAACTCCATGACTTGCCATTATTACACACTTTCTTATTCAGGAACCAACATCGACAAAATACTTCCATTTTCAAGACAAGTAGGGTGAGATAAAAAGAATTACTTTCGCATTGATGGCAATACGGCCGATGTAAGGAAAATCGAGTGAAAAATAAAAGCATGCGCAACATAATTTTGTTCTAATTAAATCTTTACACAAGGCAATCTCAAAACATTAAAAGCATGCTAATTAAAAACTGATTGAAAAAAATGCAATGACTGACTAAGCTTTTTAAATTTAATTTGCTTTTATGAGATGATTAATCATTTCCAAAGCAATAATACCAAAAACAAACTGGTTCTAGCTTTTCAGACTTGCTTTTTCCTGGGTTAAATGACAGTTATGTGTACTGTTTGGGGGTTTTGAACCATTTCGCAGGGTTCTCTGACTTTCTGGGGCTAGGCACCACTTACCAGGAGAAAATGAGAGACCCTCTGAGGGACAGCAGTGGCTAGCACTGCTGTCCCTCAGAGATGGCCCTGGATTCGCTCCTGCTGGCTTCTTCCTGGTATTCCTCCAGGTACTCTGGTTTACTCCCACAGTTCAAAATACATGTTTGTTAGATTAATTGGTGATTCTTTAATTTGCTGTAAGTGTGAATGTGGGCTCGAGTAGTTATATGTCCCTTTGTATCAGGTTTAGTTACATCTGAATTAAATAAATGGTCAAGAAAATGAATGAATACTTCAGACAGGTCAGTTTTAGTGTTTGACAATCATACTAGAGATAAAACCGTTGGAGCAAAAGACACATGTGTGCTTGTTTTGTGACATAAATGCCTCGCTCGAAGATGCTAAAAAGAATAAATCATTGCATGCAGACTAGGTGCCTTGACTGTTTTCTTTTTCTCCATGTAATGCCTTTATCAAGATTTCATGGAGTTTATTTTTGAGATTTCTATTTTCCCCACTTCCCTATTTCTCTCTGCATCTTTTCAATACTGAGGCACTTTTAGACTCACTCAGTGTCTGGTGAAGCACATTTTAATGTTGTGGCACAATATTATGATCTTACCCACTGGCCATGGGTCGTGGATCACTGTGACACTTAAAAGTGTCCAGCATGTTTGTATGCTCGCAGTCTGCAGATACTAAACACGTTTTTATTTTGTCCTCTTTATGTTTGTGCTATTATTGTTCAATAAGCTTAGTCGTAACATATAAAGAAATTATTTCAATCAGAATCAGAATACTTTATTGATCCCTGGGGGAAATTAATTTTTGTTACAGTGCTCCATTATAAACAAACATTAACAAGACAGACAATACGCTAACTAAGAATAGTACAATATATATATATATACATACATACATAAAGTCGCTTATTAATAAATAGCTGAAAAAGAAACGTGTAGCTGTAGCAGTAAACAGTGTGTTAAGTGGATGCGTTGTACAGGGAGATGGCCACAGGCAGGAAAGATTTCCTGTGTCGTTCTGTGGTGCTTTTCGGTACTCTCAGTCTCTCACTGAACGTGCTCCTGTGACTGACCAGCATGTCATGGAGTGGGTGGGAGTTGTTATCCAACATTGTCTTTATCTTGGATAACATCCGCCTCTCCGACACCACCTTGAGGGAGTCCAGCTCCATCCCCACAACATTACTGGCCTTACGGATCAGTTTATCGAGCCTGTTGGCATCTGAGACCCTCAGCCTGCTCCCCCAGCATGCAACAGCATAAAGGATCGCACTGGCCACACGACTCGTAGAAAATCCTGAGCATTTTCTGGCAGATGTTGAAGGACCTCAGTCGCCTCAAACAATATAGACGACTCTGGCCCTTTCTGTAAAGTGCTGTGGTGTTTTTAGCCCAGTCCAGTTTATTGTCAATGTGAACTCCGAGGTATTTATAGTCCTCCACAATGTCAACACTGACCCCCTGGATTGAAACAGGGGTCAAGTGTTTCCTGGTCCTCCTGAAGTCCACTATCAATTCCTTGGTCTTTGCCACGTTGAGCTGCAGATGATTCTGCTCACACCACGTGACAAAGGAGTCGACCACAGCCCGGTAGTCTGTCTCATCATCCCTGCTGATGCATCCAACCACTGCAGAGTCATCAGAAAACTTCACAAAGGTCTCTGTGGAGTGGCTGAAGTCTGTGGTGTAGAGGGTGAAGAGGAAGGGGGAGAAGACAGTCCCCTGTGGTGCCCCTGTGTTGCTGATTACCTTGTCAGACACACACTGTGGGAGACGTACAGATTGTGGTCTTCCTGTCAGGTAATCAAAAATCCAGGACACCAGAGAAGCATCCACCTGCATCGCTGCTAACTTATCACCCAGGAGGGTCGGCCTGATGGTATTGAAAGCACTAGAAAAGTCAAAAAACATGACCCTCATAGTGCTCGCCGGCTGGTCCAGATGGGTGTAGACACGCTTGAGCAGGTAGATGATGGCGTCCTCAGTTCTGAGACGAGGCTGATAAGCGAATTGAAGGGGATCCAGATGTGGTCTTACTATGGGTTACTTTCAAGTTAAGTGAAGCGGAGTGTTAATAAAAACCAAAACTCTCCAGTGCAGCCATTGTGTTTTTTCTTTAAAATTTGATCACTAAACAGCATCCGGCAACATGATGCTGGCTTTTTGGAGGATACCACACAAATCTCCACAGTCTT
Source organism: Neolamprologus brichardi (assembly GCF_056152115.1). Taxonomy (NCBI): domain Eukaryota; kingdom Metazoa; phylum Chordata; class Actinopteri; order Cichliformes; family Cichlidae; genus Neolamprologus; species Neolamprologus brichardi. Next base: position 26,549,094 of record NC_142114.1, on the reverse strand, counting down.
CTTAAAATTTGGCATTCCCTTTCACAATTCTTTTTTTGTAGATGATTTGCTGATATTCTACAGACTGAAAATCTAATTACCATTGGTCCTTCAGTGGGCTGGTTTCAGTCATTATGCAAATGTACTGTTTATAAGATTGGGGAAACCTGCAGTCAGCTGAGACTGAAGAAGTCACTTGGATGAGTGACGAAACGTTTCTCCCACTGAAAACGCTACGTCCAGATGAACAGAATCAACTTTTGGAGATGTACTTACCTGGATGACTGAGCATGCATCAAGACTTTCCTAGTCTCACTCATCACTCAAAGGGATTTTAAAAAACAAGTCACATTTAAACCATACAGTTTAAGCACCTTGCCTACCTCACATCCATGTCCAATTTAGAATAACCAATAAACCTAACATTCCTGCTCTTATGACTATTGTCGAGTGTGCAGGTACCTCTCCGTGATTGGTGGAACCTTACGGATTGGCTAATGACCTGGAGACAACGTATAAGATGACACCGCCATGGACGGCCAGTCATTCATCCTTGGCTCATCCCAACCGGTAGACTTTGCATTCCCTGTCTAGCCATGTTTGTTTGATACAGGAGCATGTCGGGGTGGACTGCCTTTTTGTTTGACTACAGTTTTCTCATGTTTTTGTTAGTTAGGGAGGTAACTGCTGTTGTTTGGTTTAAGTCTTTTGAGTAGGTACGCTTATTTATCCTTGAGATAGGCTCCTTTTGTTTGTTATTTTGGCATTAGGTCCACCCTGAACTTATAGTCCGCTCCTTTCCTTTGTTTTAAATCCACTCATTGTAAATAAATCACCGTCAAACAGTATTAATTGTGTGATGTGCTGCTTGGGGTCAGATGGATCACCCTTATGTCATGGTCTGGCCACCCCTAGACAGGCCATAAGTGTGGGAGCGAGACGGACACCTGGAGGAAACCCACACATAGACAGGGGGAGTTCACAGATAAAGGGTTTGAACTGGGAAGGTTCTCGGAAAAGACAAAGGTAATCAAATTTAATAACTACTCATACTAAGTGTATAAGTGTACTTTTAAATGTCTCTGTTAGACGTCTCTGTAAAAGCCTCTAGTGTAATGATCAACTATTTTTAAATCCATACATGCAAAGTCATCCATCTTCCATCTGAGAAACTTTGTTAAATGTTCATGTTCACTTATACAGACTCCATCACACATGCTTTCGCTTCCACTCAACTTGATTTACTGCAATAGCCTCTTGACCATCTTAACCCTCTCAGGCTCAAATTAAACTTTTTGTTGCTAATGCACGACCAAGTCCTGCAGTGGTACTTCTGAGTAAAAAAAACTCATAAAATATGTATGTGGGGTAATCAGGTTGTTAGTTTTTAACTGTCGCAAATCAGCAACGCCTGCCTCGAGAGGGTTAATCAGAAATCATTACATAAACTTCCCATTGTAAGATATTTAACACCGGCCAAGAAAAGAGATCGCTTTTAAAGTCCTTCTACTGGCTGCAAATTGGTTTAGAATTGATTTTAAGAGCCTACTCATCACATTTAAAGCACTTCATGGCTTGGACCCAGATTACTTATCAAACATAGTCTGAAGTCCTTAGCACTAACATCACGCATATTCAAATAGCTCAGGTTGTTTTAAAAATTCTGTACTTGCTTGTGTTTTGTAGCAGTGTCTAAATAAGCTTTTTATACAGTCAAAAGAAAACTGACCGAGACCCCAGAGGGTTAAGCTGCTCTTTACAACATTTGTACTGCAGGGCTTTTATATACAACCTTATATCATTTTCATCTGGAAATTCTCATACTGCATTAGTTACAGCAGTAGTTTTTATCCATACTCCTTTTTCTTTCATTGAATCTTGCCACTTTCCCTGCCTTTTCAGGAGTATTTTGTGATTGCCTATTTTCAGAAATGCCTCACAAATAAAAAACCACCAACTTAACCTTCACACACAGACATGGTTATTTCCCGCCTGCTAAAGGATCGACTCAGCACTGAACAATGACTGTGAATGATGAGGCGAGGAGCCACTCAATATGAGCATAAATGTAGAAAAATAGACTGGATGATGACAGCAGGGGTGTGTCATGATTTAGCTTTAAAAAATAGTTTGTTTCCATTTATTTGGCATGTTTTGAAGCCGCTGCTTCTTCCTTTGTGTTGACTCGGCCATTTCATTTTTAATTTGATCATTTTGTTTCTTTTTTAAATTCACATTTTACCGTTGCTTTGTAAGATATCAATGGACAAAACTGTGTACTGTGTGTATGGCAGCAAAATTCGTCACTGCTAATGCTGAATCTAATGGTGGATGGAAATAACGCAGTGGTCTTTAGTAAATATTTAGACATGGGTAGCATCTCATGCTGTGCTTCTGTTGTAAGTACGCAAACTTTGTTTAAAGAAAATGATGTTAAACCATCCTCAACAGAAACAGAGCTGAGGTCTGTCACAGTGTACAGTAATGAGTCTCACTAATGAGCGAGTAGTTTTTCTTTTTAAAAAGTCTTTTACTATACAGGAGATTACTGACGCTATTATGACAGCAGCCTGACTGGCATGTGTCTTCCTGTTCCTTTTATTGTGTATATTTGTATCGCTATTAATACTTCAGATACTTAGATATCCATAGAGCTCCGAGCTGATCTTCCTTGCATACATCTTTTTATAAGCAGCAGCTGAATGCCAAAAAAGGAAAATAGAGACACACAAGCAATAACAATAAAGTCCCCAGAATATTCTTAAAGGTTGTGGCAGGGGGAAAGAACACACCCTGCATTTTAAGCAGACACACTGAAGGGAAAACAGAAAAAACAACAATGGTCACAGTACTGTCACTAGCAGTGGCAACAGTAAATAAGGCGTTCACTGCGGCACAGTGTTTTATCTTTATTTACCAAATGAAGCCTCTTGGTCTGTACTGAGGTGATACACATTTTACAAATACTTTTACAACAAACAGACGTCGACTCCAACTTTAGTCCCTACCACTGGCGCTGAGCAGCTTCCCAGGTCTGCTCTTGTTTACTCGTTGACTCAAATATGAGCTGACAGGCCCACGAATGTCTCCCCTGAAGGGGTGTGATGGTTTGGCAAAGGGTACGGGTTAGGCATAGTGTGTGTGTGTGGGGGGGTGAAGGAAGTTTCAGTGCTGCACAAGGAATGTCAGAGGCTCAGCGAATGTGGCCCATGGATTTAAGCCGCTGGTCTGTGAGATGCTACACTGGCAGGTTTTACAAGAGCAGCAGTGACACACACTGTTCGAGGCATTTAACTAAGAGCAAGAAAACCAGAGGAAGAATGATGAGTACACACAGCGGGGGCGCTTGTTTTCCCAGTGGATGGTATTCTTCTTGCCAGGGTGTGGTATTTCATCTCCTTCTCAACCCCACAAACATGCAATATGTATGCGACTGGTTGCAGCTATTCAAAGACACCCACAACAACAAAAGGATGATGACAAGTTTGTACCACTGAGCCCAAACTAGCTGTCAGCCAGACACCCTCCCTAAACCGAGCTCGCTCCCAATCCGACGATCATTTTACTGTAGTTTGCCCAACCCTGGTGTGCAGGGAGTGGACACAGCATCATAAACACATGAACCCTTTAATGGGATCAAAAACAAAAACCCTGGAAAAAAACTTATGTGCGAATCTTGTAATGTTCGATTTTTGCCGAGGTGGAGAAGCAGGTGCATCCATAATTCATGGAGTGAGTCTAGATTGGATTACAGTGTATGGAGTTGGTTCCAACACCTGTCATCTATAAGGAATAGAGCTTTAACTGAATGGCCTATCATGGAGAAATTGGTATTGATGTATACTTTGTCCCATATGACTGAATATAAATAAATTTTTATTTTTTTTATTTTAATAATAGAAAAGATGCCTGGAGTACTTTTGCACCTTTTGTCCAGAAGAGTGGCCCAAACTATTTCCACCGTGGCCTGGGTGTTTTTGACAGCTGTAGCACTGTCTGCAGCGAGCCCGTTCTCATTCCCGAGGCGCAACATGCCGACGTTTTGTCACGTCCTGCGGCGTTCCTGAGGAACGCGAAAGGAGACCTTCGGCGTTCTTATGGTACGCGGCGGGTTATGGGCGAAATCCAGTGCAATGACGCTCCCGTGGTAATAGACGTTCCAGCCCTGTATTCCAGCCCTAAACCTAACCTTATCCCTAGCCCTAACCATAACCTTTTTCCTGAGGTTAACCAAGACTTTAATGATGTTAAATAGCGTGTTTCTAAGCGATTTGAAGAAAAAGAGCGAACATGTGTAGATTGAGTCCATACGGTTCTCATATTTCCTCATTTTTCCGAGGTCGTCATTTAGGAACGTGGTGGGTAGCCGAAAACGTAATATGTTGACGATTTGTCACCTAGCCTAAAATGTGACGCTTTGGGAGTGAGAACGTGTTGCTGCAGCACATGTAGCAGAGTAGCATCAGTGCTGGGCCCAACATTGGTGTAAAGTCAAGATTAAGATATAACATCTTTAACAATAACACAAAATACAAGCATGGAAAGTTTCCCTTCTAGTGTTTTAGAGTTAACAAACTATCCTGCAAACCAACCAACTAAGCTAGGAACATTTTGCTGGTGTTTCACAAGCGCTGAATCATGTGAAGAATCTAAGACGACAACAGATCTATAATTACTAGTAGAAATCCCCTCACTACTATTATGGAAGTTCAGCGACTGCTAACTATACAGCCTTGATTGTTTACATCTCATGTTTTCCTCACAGGCTGACTTAATGGCTAGTTTGTTAAAATTTCAGTTCTCCATATCATTTAGCTGCTTTCTCAGGTAGGCTCTTGTCCTATGGTTAGATGGACTCCAACAACAACAGTCCTTGCTCTGCTCTGACAAGTTGCTTCCAGCTGGAGGGCCACTCTATAATCAGATCCCGAGGTAAAGAACTGGTTGATAAATTTGTGCATGAAGCTCACGGATGATGCGGAGCAGAACAAGGACTAGCAGCTGCAGTCCACAGTGGTGGAGTTGTTTTGTATCTCCTGAACAAGAGATTCATTATAGAAGTAGTTGATTATATTGCTCAGTAATACATTTGTAAAATTGCTATTTGTTATTTGCAGAGCATAAACGCATAATCGGTATTACTTATTAACTAATTTACAATGGCCTGTGCACCTCCTTTGCACACGTTTTGGCCATGGGTGAAGAAATAATCTAGATAGTCAGCAAGAATCTCTTTTTTGTGCTGTGCCAGAATACTCAGGCATGTACTAGTAACAACTAGTGGTATGCATCCTATAATAAAATATATATATTTTTAGTACATTGGAATATGAGAGGTTTGCTTTCATCGCAAGCTCTGAAATATTACATTTAAAAAATTCAACAGAAATCTGTCTTTCCAGGCACAATGTTCCTGTTTCTCTGGATTATCCACAGACCTCACTCCCAACAGATTCTTAGTGGAAAAACTGCTGACGGAGAAACTCTTATTGCAAAGTGAAGCTGTTGGGAGTTTCATTTATAATTCTTCACTACTGGAAAGGGGAAATCTTTTATACAGAAAGTAAGGTTATGCAAAGCCCATTCGAGACAAGCAAGAAATTCTACGTGTAACACTGACCTTTCAACAATAACATTAATTTAAATAACAGAAGTACCACAGAAAGCTGCAGGATTACTGAATTATACCCATGCAGGTGTTGATCTTAGAGTGTCAATCTGCAGCATTTAAGACTCCCTGGAACATGTATCTACATTTTTTCATCTGGTAGCCCAAATCCGCTTTTGACAAAAATATCCAGCCCTGAGCTTGTAGTAGTTGAATAATCTTTTGTATTTTTGTGGATTAAGCTCGTGCTGTGTGGATTTTCTTGATGGGGATGGAAAAAAAAGAGAATGAATCTGTGAATGAATTTACTCAAGGGTAAAGTGCAAGCAACGTGGAATGAGGCTTTGTGGTTGGGTATTAAGAGCGTGCAGTGCACCTGTTATGAGGTCACAGGTGTGTCTTTCAGTGTATCTGTGCACTGCACTGGCTCTGTGCACGCGTTTGTTCTGAGCAGGTGCTCAGAGGAGTGGTGGCTTTGTGACGTTGCTGTCACTTTATTAAGACAAATTGTTCAATCACATGGCGAGATCTCTCGCCCTCAGGAGTGCCAGCATTGGGGATTAGATTACCACCTCCCACAATGCATCACACTTTACATCACAATCCAATAGGAGAGTGATGCTAGAGGGGGGCTACTCTGTAGCCCTGCCTCTTTAAACAAGGAGATTAAAATTAGCTAGAGGGATGTGCACTGAATCACAACAATGAGAATCTTTGAGATAACACTGTTAGGTATCACCTAATTTAAAAACACTGCATGTAGTGTGCTCTTCAACGATACATCACTGTGAAATTAGTGGCATTTGTGAACTTAAATGCTAGCAAACAGCAAGGCAAATAAAGGCGTTACAGACAGTTGTTCTGTGCTTTATGCTTTGATTTAGATTTTATCGCATCCCTGCTAATAACAGAGAAAAACTGTTCTGTCAGACGGGTAAGGTAGCGTGTAAAGCACATGATGAGAAAATAATGAATCATGACAATATGAATATGCTCACATGGGATATGCGTTGGAACATGACACCAGTGGTAATTATTATTGTTCACTCAAGACTGATATTATGAATGAGCAGCTAACACAAGCTGCTTTAAGTGTACCGGCAATTCCATTATTTCAGTGCTACGCTAAACTACAATGAGATTCAAGTATTCCCAGACAAGCAGTTCATATCAAGCCATGTGTTGGGACTGGAACATTTTCATTTTTCTGCTTCAACAAAGCTTGGAATTACTGAACAATACAATTACAGTCATCCCATAATCCCATTTCAACCACCTATAGTACTATGAAAGACTGTTAGAGTCCAAAGCAGAGAGCGCCGTATAAATAACATAGCCCAGAATAAGAGAATAGAAACTTACTGTGATTTATCAATATAAAGGTAAAATATCTATTGGTAATATAGATATTTTATTTCTTATTGCTCAAGTAAAGCCATGAGCTAAGGTGTCTCGATTTTCCTGTGCAGTATAGTCATAAAGATCCATCTACTATGCTTTTAAAATGGCACCAGTTCTTTCACTTGCACATTTTTTTTTCCAGGTACTTGGCAGGAACGTTGCTCTGAGCACCTTGGAGAGTTTGCCATAGTTCTACTGTGGATTTATGCTGTCTCAATTCCTTCTTTCTCTTCATGTAATCCCAGACTGACTCCGTGTGGAGATCAAAACTCTCTAGGGGCCACACTATCTTTGCAGGGCTCCTTGATCGTCTTGCCTCTGATGATAGTACTTTATGTTTCTGGCTGCATGATTGGGGTTACTGTCATATTGCAAAATCAATCTGGGACCTATCAGATGCTTCTCCGATGGTACTGTGTGATGGAAAAGAATCTAAACATCTATCATGCTTAAAATCAAATGTGCTAGATGTCTGTGCTAGTGATCTGAGAGAAGCTGCACCTGTTTCATTGTTTCAGTGTCAGCGGTTCAGCTCGACTCCTTACATAAGGAGAAAATCTGCAGGTAACCAATATTCCACTGAGGCAGCGTCAGTACTGGTGCAGAGCCAGTTTGGATTTGGTGCCTTTTGAGAACCAACTCACATTTAGGCAACACAGAGTAGCAAATATTTTGCATTATTATGTAGTGGAAGTAATTTCAGCAGAAGGAAAATAGCAAACTGAATCAGTGGGCTGCATCTAAAAAAAATTGTTAAATTATTTGGTGGTTCAACTTATATGGGGCTGTTATTGCCATTTTGAGACCAATATTTTTATAGTGGAACTGTCTGGCCTGGCTCTATATTATGCACGAACACCTGCATTGTACTGGAGGGGGAAAAATTAAAAAACTATAAAGAAAAATGAGGATTTCATTATACAAAACCTGCTTAAAACAATGCCGACGCTTCAGTTAAAAATGGAAAGCTAAACTGGAAAAAACAAAAAAACATCGATCAGATAAGTAACTGTAAGTTGAATTTTAGTGAAGTTAAGCATAATAGCATCAGCCAGGTTGTTACCAACATGAATCACATTCAGTGAAGCGAGTTTTCCTCCATATTTTCCCTCACATCTTCCACCTGAAGTGGCTCTAAAAAACTCTCGCCTTCCAAACTGACTTTCTGTTGTTTTGCTATTTCTATCCAAATGCACACTTTCAAAAAGTCCAAAAAAGAGCTTATTTTAACAAAATGAAGAAACTGTCTATCACAAGAGTCATCAGATACACTTTAGAAGTTCAGAACAAAGAACTAGAACTAGGCCACTGGAACTAGGAAAAAACAAGGTGCTCCATCTGTGAACCTGTATGCGTTTTGACCAACAACACAATGGCAGCACAATCGGCTCTCAGCCACATTTGAAATCATCTACAGAGCCAGTTTTCAAAGCCAGTTAAAAGTAGATCATCCTCCAGCCTGTGAAACACCAGTCCAGATGTTCCTCACAGCAGTAACACATTGGTTTATTTCTGTGCATGAGTGATGGTGTGATTCAAGCAGACAGTGTTTTACTTCCACAGCACATCTACTTGCATGAGCATAAACAAGCAAACAGCCATAAACTGTTGAGTTTTGCAAAACAGTTCATTGTTGCAGATTATGCATCCAGTGAATTTCAGAGCTGGTTCAACGCAGAATACTGAGCTTTCTTTTAGCCAGTCAAGGAATCTGATGATGTGTTTATTCATTAAAGATACTAAAGAGAGAAAATGTCCATATTTAATGTACTAAAGGGGATATTAGGGTTTAGAAAATGTGCATGCTATTATGTGAATATTCTACACAAGACTTATTTGTAGTCTATTGTTTTTTTCAAAATTGTGTGGGCGTAGGAGTGGGAAGGCGACAAAAACATGTTTGAGGCTGAATTTAGACAGAATTAAGAAAAAACGCAGCGCTGTCAGTGAGAGAAAGGCTTTGAAATTTTGTAATTTATTAAAATTCAGAAAATGAACTCAGCTACATGCTTTTGTTTCTGCTAATCAAAGCCCTGGTGATGCAACATAGATGGAAAATTACCCCTTGTCAGTTTGCTAATTCAATTGACGAACAGTGGGGCTTCGTGTTTTACCAATCACCTAAACATACTGGATTTAAGAAAGTAACACTTCTAGCCCAGTTGCTGAAAAACTTATTGAGGTGCAGGCCCACTTTCTAGGGCCTACGGGAGATCCTTCTTGGACTCGGATTGAGCAGCAGTGGGGAGGTGGGAGGTGTTGGACGGAGAACGTAGATATTGAAGCCAAGCTCCGTTCAAGACATGTACACATATGCACACATGCGCACACTCTGACATTCAAACAAACACACGCATGCATGCACAAACACAAGCACACAGCAGGCCAAAGCAGACAGGCTGTGATTGTACCACCACATCGACCCACCGCCTTCTGTTAGCTCTTTTCATGCTTGCCTTTATTTCATGTCACACTGGAGTGTATGATGAAAATACAGAATAAGAAGGTGAAATCAGAGTGAAACCTTTGAATTTCTTAATCATGCCTCCAATTTGCAATCAGAAACATTCCACTTTGTTTCATCTCGGTTGCTTTTGATTATCTTTATTTTTCATTTACTTTGCAAAAACCTTCCAGCCCAACGAACTCCGAATGCAATGGCTTGAATCCCTCACATGGGTAAAATAGGTCACATGTAGCTGACAGCTGCTTTAGATATTAAAAGACAGCTCTGTAATCTTACACACCATGCATACCTCTAGATTTTTTAGTAAATCAAGCCAGTGGACAGATGTCTTCTGTCTGCAGAAAGGAAGTGCAATGACTGGACCGGAGGTGGCAAAAGTACAGAATTTCTTTAGTAAAGTCAGAGTATAGATACTTGTGTTAAAACATACTCCTATAAAAGCTGAATCACTAAACTCTGAACTTCACAGGTTCTTAAATGTACTTAATGTAAGAAAGTAAAAAAGAAGCTCCTTGAAAGACGATTCAAACATCTATTTTTATGCAAAGGTAACTGCACCTTTGCACCTATATTGATATGATAATAAAATAATATTAGTATATAAGAACACAAATGAGATTTAAATTCAGCAACTTAATCTAAGCATCATCATCTTAAATGAATCTACTGTACTTTATGTACCCTAACACTGACCACAAGCACCACAACCACTGTACAACAGTCCAGCACAGTGCTTTGCCACAGCACTGCAAGCTAACCTGTTTTTTCCTGTCAAAAATCTATTTTGATGCAACATTTTTTTAAATGTTGAAGTTTGTATACTTATTGTGTTTTGCAGAATGTTCAACAATATGAAAATACATTATTTTGAACACGTCCTATAATGACCAGCTATGTGATTGAAAAAATAACATTACATGTAGTCTTTAAATCGTTACGTTTATCAAGTGTCACTGAGCAGTCCTTACCTTTAAATATAACCTGTCCTGTCTTTCTTACATCTCGCTCCACCTCTGACTGAAGCTAACGTCATTCTTAGTAGCTGAACCTTTGGCTAGCAAACCCGTGTGCCACAAAATGCACATGCAAACAGTTCGGTGTTTGTTGAGCATCTAGCTAGCTACACAAGAGCATCTCAGCAATATGCAATATACTGTATGTTACCATTTCATGAATTTAAAAATTATACCATTGAAGCTAAAGTAATGAGCTCGTTTTGAAAAAGAGTAGAAAGTACAATTTTTTTTCTTAAATGTAGGGAGTAAAAGTAAAACATCCGAAAAAAAACTGAAGTAAAGTACAGATATGTAAAAAAAAAAAATCTAGCTAAGTACAGTAACAAAGCTACTTCTAGAGAGGACTGGACCTTCGCTGACTCTCATCACCTTTTTCTTCCCTCTAAAACACACAGTATGATTTATTCATTGTGTGGCCTACCGTTAGGCGCAGGTAGCTGCTGATTTCTGGGGTTATTCTTTTATAATGACTTTCTGGGGGCAGTTCACAAAGAGTTAAAGCTGCTGCTTCTGCTCAGCAAAGTAATGAGACATTTCCAGCCATCTCAGCTACCAAATTGACAGCATCACTGACTGGTGGTCCACTGGGAGTTCTTGTTAGGATGTTGAGCTATAATTGCAAGATATGTTGGCCGGGGGGAGGGGGCACATAAAGAGCAAGGGCAGAAGGCATACATATTAGCATCATGAGGCTCAATTGCCAATACCTGTAGTATCTCCTGTGAATGGCTGACCATTTGACTATTCATATGTTGCCATGTCATGTGCATTTATTACTTTTACTCATTTGGAAAAGACAACACAGCTTGCCCTTGATACCAGTGAATAACATGTTCCCTTTATCTCTCTTTGTTGGTTCTGATATTAAATTGGGGAACAGCCATGGGACAAATGATTGATTACTATAAAACCTGTCAAGGCTCCTTCACTCCCCCAGCTGAGTGAAGACTCTCAGAGCCAAGAATAGATCTAAAGACTGACAGCTGCCTTTCCCATAGGACACCAGCCTCTTGCTTGTGCTAATTTGTGCCCATGCCTACGCATGTGGAGGTGTGAGCATATAATACCAGAGAGGTTTGGGCACACTTGTCAGAATCAGTCTGCCCTGATTGAGTGAAAAGAATAGGTTTCTGGTATACCTATTCAGTGTTATGTTTACTATGCGGCATGTGTTTGAGAACACTAACGGTATAGTTGTCCTTGTTCTGATACTCATTTTTACCTATAGGAGATCAGTATGAGATGTGGTCCCGCTATCTTACGGAATGGATTTTCTGTGTGGGATCCCGTAGATAAAGAAATGGCACACAAACAGCTCAATGTCAAGTATGCAACTATAAGAACAAAACCTTTGAATAATTCATAAGAACTGCTGCATGCATTTAGTGTGCCAAGGAACAGGAGTGATGCCCACATCATGGCATTTCTGCAAGATAAAAGAAGCACAGAGTATAGCGCATAGATGGTATTGTCTGCCTTTCACAGAAGAGGTGAATAACTGTCAAACTGTGGATGCACATGAAGGCCTTCTCAAAGATGGGATGAATTTGATGTAGCAGCACCTGAACAATTTTGCCAGATGAAGGTGGATCCAGCAATCCTACTGGGAGCATTAGTGATCAGCAGGAAGCCCTCTCTCAGTCAACTCGATTTACCTCATTTAAAGAAAATCAAGCTGTGCCCGTGCTCACTACATCACAAGTGGATGTAGTGGTTAACCTTTCCAGAGAGGCTATTTCTGTTTTTGAATCTAAGACTGAAACAGCTTAACAGCAGGCAGCAGGCCAGAGCTCCATTTCACATGACACCAGCATGACAAGTGGCATTATACCTAATCAAATCAAGAGGCAGAAATGAACAGGAAGATGCCACCTGGGCTCTGCTGAAATATCCAGAGTGATGACTGGAAATGATGAAGCTGTGATCACAAGCTTCTCCATCCGGAGAACAGCGCCTGGATACCAACTATCCGCTCCTCTGACCCCCCTCCCTCACATCCTTCCCACTTGTTAAGGTTAGATGGGGGAGATTATAGAGCCTCTGAGAGGCGGTTGCTAGGATATTGATGGCAGCCACAGGATAGTCATGGTTCTGGTTATTTCTCACCTGTTTGTATAAAGGTCTCCCCATTCAATTTTCTGGAAAACATTAATGATTTCTCTTATTTTCCTGCCAGCAGCTTAAAATTGTTAAACTGACGCTCACCATGTTGTGATGCATTATAAAATGTGTGTTTATAAGTCACAATGAGTTTGCAAATATACTGCACACCTGAGCACACCTCAGCAAATAGGCAAGAAAGTTATCTTTGAAAGTATAATGCCATGCCAGTTGGGTAGCTGGCTATGGACTGTCTTTTGTTGGCTATTTTAGTAGAAAGTACCATCATATTATTTATTGTTGGCTTACGAAATACCTCATTAGCCAATCACATGGCAGAAACCCACTGCATTTAAGCATGCAGACACAGTTTAAATCACTAAGAAAGTGATTTAGGTGACTTTGAATGTGTCATCGCTGTTGGTGTATTTAAGAAACTGACGATCTACTGAAATGTTTTCACACAGTTAAATGGTAAATGAGCTGTATTTGTATAGCGCTTTACTTAGTCCCTAATGACCCCGAAGCGCTTTACACTACATTCAGTCATTCACCCACACTGGTGATGGCAAGCTACATTGTAGCCACAGCCACCCTGGGGCGCACTGACAGAGGCGAGGCTGCAGACACTGGCGCCACCGGGCCCTCTGACCACCACCAGTAGGCAAACTGCAGCTATCGATAGGGTTTACAGAAAATGGTCCAACAAAGAGAGAATATCCAGTGAGCACTGACATTAGAGGTCAAAGAAGAATGACAAGATTTCTTTGAGCTGTCAAGAAGGTCATAGTAACACAAATGGCCACTTTTTATAAGTAAGGTATAAGAAAGACACACAACACATCAAACTCTGAAGCAGATGGGCTACAGCAGTAGAACCCAATATCGGGTGCCGCTCCTGTCAGCTAAGTACAGGAAAGCAAAGCTACAATTCACCAAAATTGGAGATTAGAAGGTTGAAAATTATCTGGTCTAATGAATCATTATTCATGCAGCTGAGTAACTGCATAAATAACTGCATGTCAGTATTTGTTGTTAACTACTTTTGGCTTCTTAAACCCCCACAGCCCGACTGAGTATTGTTACTGACCATGTTCATACTTTATGCCAGCAGGACAATACAGCATGTCACAAACCATTTTCTTAAACATTACAGTGACATCTCTGTAAGTTCTCCAGATCTGAATTCAAAACACCTTTGTGGATGTGGAGAGTAACGTCATAGATGTGTAGTAACTGTGTGATGATATTTTTTCAATGTGGAACAAAATCTCTTAGGAATGTTTCCAACATCTTGTTAAATCTAACCAATATTTATTGGTATAAATTTCTAACACTTATGAAAGTTTTGGATTTCATCTCTAAAGCCAAACAAAGATCTCCACATGACTCAAATCCTCTGGTGTTCATTTGCAGTTTTCTCCTGATGGTCACATTTCTGTTTGGTCTAAAGAAACTGTCTTTTTTTAACATTCACTGACATCGGCTTTTCTGCTACCACACAAAAATGACATGAAATCTATTGTGGCTGCCAGATACCTAATGTCAGCTTGCTCCAGCTTTGTTTTGCTGTCCTGTGTTAAAATCAATGTCTTTTGTTGACATTAGTGAAGAGTGGGCTCAACTTTTATTCTAACAACACAGAAAGGCAATGGGACGCAACACTCCAGCGTAACCATCACATCCTTTGGATTTTCACAGAAGGTCACATAAAAATCAGTAAACAGGCTTTCAGACAACCACAAAAGTCACATTTTTCACAATGTGTTCACAGAAAAGTTAAATATAAGAAGAGATGCATGAGCATTTAAAACCATAATTAACTCAACATTGTTTTTTAATGTTTTAAAAAAAATCGATGGCCATAATTAACCTTTTAAACACATCAGGCTGTGGCTTGTGGAAAACTGGGAATTATCATATTACTTTAAAGAGCAGATCTTCTAAAAAGCTCCCCGAAGACATAATTTACTCGAGGTAACGGATTGACCAGGGGGCAAATCAATAACAGCAAGAGACTGTTTGTACACTTGAGCAGAAGCATAAATTTCTGTCCAACAACATAAGGTGCCAATGCGGTGTTACTCAGTAGCAGGATTTAGTGTGCTTTCAGAGTTACTCAGCTGCATGAATAATGGGGAAGCTGCCATCACTTCCATATGGCAGCTCCAGCCATGTGCTTGGACACATATGCTTACTGTAAGCCATGGTGAAATGGATTGGCTGCAAACATACTCTAATCATTAATGTTTACTGTCAGTGTGAAAGAAAATAATAAACACTGCCAATGTAAAAAAGGTCAATGCAGCAATAAAGGGGAGCTCAGGAAATGAGTAGACACTTTGCAAAAAAAAAAGGCAATGTAATTTAAGACTAAAATCCATCCTCAAGTATTATGTTGTTGTCATGAATCTGTGTGTTTAATTTCTGCAGTTATGAACTTTTAAGTTTTCCATTTACGCAACTTTAAATCTGTTGATACTGAGAGACACATCCCCACTGTGGATAAATGGTGCAATATTTATGATTTTACTGTCGCCTAAGCTGACAAACTGTAATATACTCTACTGTACTGTATATACTCAGGTTGCAGCGTGACATGTACTGTGGCAAGTACTGAGATTTCTGCCTTTCAAAACTCACTTTCCAGCAAGAACTTTTCATGAAATATTGGGACTTTCGAGTCACTTTTAAACATTTTTGCTGCTCAAACTGTCAACAATTCAGTGCTGGAGGACGGCGCCATGAACGCGCTTCCAGCACTGAGAGACGTTTCATTCTCAAACAGAGAAATATGTATTTTAGCCTTTCAATGATAATATTTTGACATATTCTGTTTCTCTGCACTATGATGACCTATTTATATATACTGTTTCTTTAAATTGCATACTATTAATGAGGTCAGAAGATCTTTACATTCTACCAGTGTTAATACTGAAAAACAGGTCATGCAGATGAGAACGTGTTTTTTTAATCTCTCAGAGGACTTGTCACACCGTCATCTGCTCCCTTTGAAGTGTCTTAGAATCCATTAGAATGCAATAGAAAAGGACAATGTGCTTTCTGTTGAGCGTGAGTTAGCTGTTTTATTAAAAATAGTACATGTTAAATTAATGCCACGAAGCATTAAAAAAAAAAGCAAATGCATGGTTTATTTGCATATTTAACAAATGCCTGAAAGTATGGTTTATAAAAGCATGGCGGGCATAGAAGTTATGGTAAATAACTGAAAAACAAAACAAAACTAACTAAAACAGGTTAAACTAGTTCAGCTGCATAGATAGTTAAGCAACTAATTAAAAAAAGGTTGACGTTGCAGGTTAATGAAAAGTCAAAGGCAACAGCCTCTGTCGGATTTACATGCCCATCAACCCCCATCAACGGAAGTGACCTCCAAATCTTAATTTTCTGTATCACTGCACAAAGGGGACATTGCTTCCTGTATTGGCACTGAACATTGGCGTAGAATTGTTGAAAACGGATGCAACCCCTCCGGGTACTGAACAAAAAAAGATAAGATACACACTGTACAGAAATTCTACGAGAGGAAGGTCTGTTCTAAAAAACAAACCTCATGCAAAAGTTCAACAAGTATATCTTAAACATAACCATTAGTCCAACAATCAGTGATTCATTACAGATATATTCACAGTGGGGGGGGGGGGGGGGGGGGGGGGGAGCAAAGGCATTCCCATCAGCCTATGCAATCAATAAAAGAGCTCACTGAGGAAAAATGACTCTACTTGGAATAATTCTGGTTTTAAACTAGAAAAAAAACTGCAGGTCAACTTAAAGCCCATCTGGCAGCAGTCATTCATGAAAAGGGAAGCAGTAAGGAAAACTATGCCGACGGGGACCACGAAATAGGTAAGGTCCATAAAACAATACAAAACAATACAAAACAATCATATACAAATGACCAAAAGAACAAGATACACAAGACATACAGGAAATGCAAGAAAACCACTGGTAAAACAAATGAACTACATAAACAAGACAATCTACAAACTATAAAGGGAAGATTACATACTAAATAATGGGGGAATGACTTATCAAATGACTAACCGATTGTAGTTTGGAATAGAGAACAGGTGTGAAAGACAACACAGGTGAAATTAATCAGAATAAATTAGCAAGAACAGAAAATTAGCAAAGGCAGTAAAGCTAACAGCAACTGAAAAGCATCACTGTAAATAAAACAGGAAGTAACCAACCATACATCAAAATGCTCCAAAACCACAAATATTACTAATCCACTGCTGCTACCAACTAAACGGGAACAACATATGATAACAAGACCACAGGCACAGTTTTTGGTGCTCTTTTCAAATGTGATCGACAAATTCAGAGTGCATTTCAGTACCAGTCAATTAGAAAGTAACTAGAACTTAGCACGGCATATTGATTGTTACATCTGCACTGTCTGGTTTAAAAAAATCCCCCAATAAATGGCTGAGAAGTGCAGTTCAGTGATGCAAATCTACAAAGATTAGGCAAAAAATGATGCTATTGGCTATAATAACCTACATGTGCACACCAATCAAGGCAGTTGACACCCCTAACTCTAGGCCTCAAAATGATCTAAATAGGTGAAATAATAAAAAGAAATATGCCCTCCAAAATTTGAAATTAGCTAGAGGGACTTTTTGTATCCATCCATTTCATGGCACTTGACTCACTTTTTGAACCATCCTTAGCTGGTCAGGAGAAACTGGAACTTTATGGCACTTCCCTGTTGGCTTCATCATTCATTATTCAGGACCGCAACACGAACAGAGGCTTTGGGAACAAGTTAGGAAATGGTAAAGATAAAAATGAAACAGTAAGGTGCTAATTAATTTAGTTTTAATTATATAGCACCAGATTACATGTACAGCTGTTTAAAGGCACTTTATGTTGCAAGTACCCTACAGTGTTTTGACCAGCATGTCTACAGAAAATATATGAAGCTTAACTGTTTGGTATGTTTTGGTCCAACAAGGTCACTCTTGAGAAGCAGATTTACTCTGGGAAAAGCTACCTGTACAGTGCATGCATTCATCATGTAGCTCATTTGATTTTTCTTGCTAATACCCTGTCTGCTCAGTCTGTGAAATAACAAGAAGTGACATCACAAGGAATATTATTATGTATAAATGAGCCACCCACGGCCTCAGTTTCCTCCATAAATTAGCAGAGAGAAGAGAACAAAGCTTTCAAAGAACAGCAAGAAGATATTAAAATCCTCCCTTTTTACTGCAGTGCGAGAGGAGCTAATGGATGGCTCACAGTAAGCTGCGAAAAGAATATCACTGTCGGAAAGATCAGGTAGAGCAGGAGGTCCAAGGTGAGGGAGAACACACACACAGACGCACGCATACACTGCACACATGCCGACTGCTGTGAACGCATCGGGGGGTGTGAGCTGTAAAAACTGCCACCCTCCATCTGAAGGCGCTGAGATAAATGAGCACACAACTCTCCGTTTCTGCCCTTTGATTTCACTGCTGCACTGCTCCAGGTAAACATCAGAGGAGAGTGAGAGGAGATGGGGCCACTGAGCATGTGATTGCACACAAACACACAATAAATTGTGCCCATACACACTCGCAAAACAAGAACAGAAGGGAGAGAGAGAGAGAGCTTTCGCTTGCATAATTTCCACATGCATGCACATACTTTGTTTCACACACAAATGTACGCACACCTCCAGCATCCATCTGAAGATGAATTGTTTTGTGTGAGCCTCTGATATTTCTTTTCCTAACATGGATCAAAACCCAGAGAAAACAATCAAGGAGGAACACTTGAACTTCTCTTCTATTTGCAGCTTGACATATAATCATCATTAATAAACACAAAAAAATGTTTTTTCCTGGTCCCTGTTTGTCCTCGGAGGAGCGATCAAACAGTTTTCTGTGTAAGCGAAGACAACACAATCGTATTAAACACATACACAGATAATAGCTTCTCTGTAACTGTGAGCGAACAAGCTGCCTGGGGAGCCAATCGATTTTCTCAACTCGAACCGGAAAAGTCTGCGCTTCGACTCATCTAGTGTACACACCTTTTGTCTCCTGCAACCCAGTTGTAACATCTGGATCATAACACAGTGGAGGTTTAATCAGGGCCAAGCATCGGGACAGGAGGAGAGAGTGCGCTGAATCCATTAAATATGGATTAGAGTGGTAATCGCAGGAGAGTGGGACAGGAGGGCAGAAGGGCATGGGAGTACTGCCAGGTGGGTGAACCGGTGTGACATGAAACACAAGAGGGGAAACAGAGAGAGAACATGGGTGTGGCAGCAGTGCCTCATCATGCAGGCTCAGTATTAGCAGTGAGCTAGCTATATGCTAACTTATTGCTCCATCTGTTCGACGGCAAACAAGAGAGCAAAGGAGCAGGCACATAGGCACATGCGAATGAATCTGAGCGCCCACAGCACCAGGAAAGAGTGGGTGTCTGGGATTTGTTTGTTTGTGTCTGCCTGTACATGTAGCCCACGGAGGGCATCCGCTGCGACGACACTTTGCAATCTGGGAATAAATGTAGGTTAATGATGCTGCAGACCAGATGTGTCTCACTCACATGTTGGACACTGAGCAGATGCTGCTGGAAAGCGAATGGCTGCGTGTTTTTACACAAGGAGCTCATTGTGTAATGCCTACGAGTGATAACACAGGACTACTGACCTCCAATTTTCAGGTGAGTCTGAAATTGGAGGTCAGTTGGCTGACTTTTAAGACTGAATTGCATCACATTCATAGTTTGCAGAAGATGTGAAACTCTATGAATAGATTTGCATCTCAAGTTACCAAGAAATTGATTTAGATTTCGGGATGCTTCAGGGTAGTAATGGATGGTAATACTACAAGACTTTTGCCGATGAAATTCATCTAGGATATAAATAAGTCTGTGTTGAAAACAAACAAAGAGGCTGCTTTGGTGTGTGTTAACAAAATGAAAAATTGTTTTAATTACAGTTGAAACAATTACCAAATTGACCGAAAATTAATAGGAACGCGTTTTGATAATAAATCATTAGTTCAGTGGAACTTGTGGCTTTTTTATTATGAGGCTTTGGTTCTTTTCTCTGATGCAGAATGTTTAGCTTGAAAACAAATCAGACAAATTATTGACACTTCAATTAATCATTTATTTCAGATACTAAGTCTCAGATTGATAATAATTAACTGCACATCCACGTAGAGCAGCAGACAGATCCAGATCTACTGACAAAATACGTAAAAACACTTTGTCATATTAACCCCTTTTCAAATGTTACATTTAATTCTACGTGACAAATAGGCCATCTATAAATATTTATCGTCATAGTTTTCTTTTGAAAAAATGAACACTGGTCCACATGTAAGTCTTGCCGCTCTGCAGTCATACTGGCAACACCTCTAGGTAGTTATTTTGAAGCTCCCATTTAAATAAATGGGAACATGGATAAACACAGTTCCACTGGTTAATGGGGCGTGAAACTGCATGTGCTGTATCACTAGTCAAACCATATCGTTGGATGTCAGGGGGTTTACTGTAACTGTCGTCATATTTACATGTTCAAATGGTTTCACCTGTTCCCACCACTCTTTATACATTTTTTTTAGCCTGGGCCTGTTTTTCCATCAATAAAAATATGATTTTCAACCAATGCATTTTTAGTGTGACATCATGAAAAGCAGAGTGTCAGTGAGGCAGGAGCTGTTACGGCTCATGATCCATCACGATCCACAGGTTACACTAACGCGTGAAGCACAGAAAGAAGAAAATTAGGTTTTGCTGTCATTGCATGGTCGATTTGAAAAAAGAAATGAGAATCAAACCCCAGTGAGAAGTCAAAAAGGCTCGCAAACAATGCAAGACAATTTATTTTTGTTTCTCTAGAATCTGACCAGAGGAGTAGTGAGTCATGTGAAAATAGACAGCTTGAATGAAGGAGATCACTGTGTGTACATTTCACTACAATCTGACTCTAGAATGAGGAGCTATTTATGAGAATTGTGAACACACGGGTGGATGACCAAAGTCTTGCCAGAACGAGTCCTACAAGTATACAAATGCCAAAAATCAACAGCATAATGAAGAAGTGGAATTATAGTGAACCTATTATGCTTTTTTAATTTGAAGTTTCCTATATATGTATTATTAATGAACTTGGCTTATTTACAGGGGATTACTGCAGTCCAGAAACTCAGGCTTCAAACTGCTCTAAATGTTCCCTTATAAATTAACTTTTTTTCCTACTCTTGGCTCGGTAGGTTGTCAAAGATATCCTTAATATGGCCGTCTCAGACATAAAGCTGTGGCTCTGATGAAAGCTGGCTTAAAGAGAAGGGTGCTAAAATGGCTTGTTTCAGTCAGTGGATGAGCAAAAATGCGGCACCAAAGCACACTGCAAGATAAATCTGGAGTATTTTGAACAGTAAATAATCCAAAGCCCCTCTAAAAGAATAATATCGAGTTGGAAATGAGCAGTACAAGTCGCCTTTAACACTCGTACTTCATCCGTAACTTTAAATCTATAGTTGACCTGTTTTTCAGTTGGCAAGTTTGACTGTCAAGAAACCTACTTCGTTTGAAATGTGTCTTCGGGTATAGAAGCCAACTCGTAAGAAATTTTCCATATCTGAGAGGTTTCCATATTGGTTTCTGTTGGCTTTGGCGTAGACTATCCTCGTTTGGCCACCAGTGTGTTATGCTTCAAGCAGCGTGCTCGGCAGAGTTGTGTTTTGTAGATGAGACCCTTGACAGAATGTTCTTCACTCCAAAGAGTCACTTTCAAAGACACCCCAGTAGGTGGAGGATCAAAGCAGCTCAATAGCTGCCCTGGACCACCATCTTAAACAACATGTTTTTTTTTTTTTGGAGAATCAAAAACTGCTCTGCAATACTTTCTCCATACTCAGCAACAAGACCGAGAAGAGAAATTTGAAGGAATGACTGGGGAATGTGAGGGTCCGCTTTGATATAGGATTTGGAGAAAACATAAAGTGAAACTATTTTTTTGTCAAGATAAGAGGGAAACAACCCTTTGAACTGCCGTTGCTTGTACTCTTTGGTTGATGTTGCTGTATTTACTTTGCTTGATATCTACAGTGGAAATAAAATCCTAGACAATCTAAACCGAAGTGACAGTGAGACGATCAAACTTGCATGAAACTGTTTTGCCTCAAAGGGCAACATGGCGTCTTTTTAAAGATGTTTGATGGTGGCAGCTTAAAAGTCAGCCCGTCCTTTTGACGAACAGACTTTGACAGACATATCGGGCAATAACGGGGCTAAATCGAACCCGACAGATGGAAATACATTTCAGATGAAATTGAAAAGTGCTCTTCCCTCTTATCCCTAAAGCCGGGTAGGAAAATGCTGCTCGTGGCAATATATGATCAGTGTTAATAAAGAGCGGCGCTCTGACTTGATCAATCATAGCATTTGGCAGCACGGCACACCAAGGGAGGGCTTATTACTTTTCTCCCTTGCTGCTCCATCCTGAGAGGCTGCATTCATTTTCGCAGTGGGTCCCTTTAGTCTGTGCTGCTCTCTTCCTCTTTCACACCCATTCCATCATTGCTATTCTCTCAGGCATTTTCTTTCACTCTTGCCCTATCATATTTCCCTCCTTTCCCTTCATAAACAACAGCATCCCAGAAGAGGTCAGCTCATATGTGAGAGGCCTTAGGGATCCATTCTGTCCAGTGAGCATTATAGTGTCAAGCACCGCCAAAGGTTAATACTGTAAATTTCCTTGCTGTAGACTAAAACCTGTGATAGCCAGTTTAATTTTAGAGGGATGATCATGCAGTTTAGAGAAGGAGATGGCAGCAGGAGAAGCATGACTAGTCTGAATCTTTGTCCTTCCCATCCTCACACATTGTCAGCTCCTTGGTTCTTAACACCTTCTTTCCATAGACCCTATATTCAAATGGGAAAAAAAAAATCCTTAAACAGGTGGGAAAAGGAAGAAATTTCAGGGATAGCAACCGATGATAGATGCAGAGGGAGAGCCAAAGCGTGGCCATGGCCACTGACGATTACTGCAGGATTCACATGGACATGTTTCAGGCTTCAATACGCTCACCTATCAGTCAGATTCAACTACCAGCCAATCAACATACCACTAGCCAACCAAGTCTTAACCTATCATGGTTTCTTCTTTAGTTCAGAATTAAAATGAAGGAGAAGTAGACAGAGGAGGTTGGAAGAGCTGCATGGCTCTGAAGGCATACACCACGTGGTCAAAAGGACTGACCACCTACACATTACACCTACAGGAGCTGTTCAGCCATGGAAACCTGTGCAACGAAGTTCCTGGTGCACAGTTTTTGTGCTGATGTTAATGCCAAAGGAGGATTGGAACTCAGTTTCAAGGTCATCAGGGTGTTGGCAACGGCACCCTGCTCTGTAACTTTATATGGTCTGACACTGCTGTGACTCCTAAACACACTAACAGTTTATTGTGGAAAATATGGAAGTGAAAAAATTTCACAAACCATCTTGTTTCAGTTGTGACATCCCATTACAGTAAGCTCCTTAGCAACCTAATCTTTCAGAAATGTTTGTAAAGGCAGACTGTGTGGCTAGATGGATGATTTCATACACCTGTAGAAATGGGATTGAAAACACTTGTATTCAAAAATTTAGACGTTTGTTCTAAAACTCCTGTTCGTTCCATATAGTGTCTTTTAAGTTTATTATTTAAAAAAAAACAACACACCACATATCAACTTAATCTTCATCAGGGTCTGCCAGACACAATTGCCACATGTACAGAAAACTAAAGCTGTAGCGTTATGGCGCAGGACATCAAGAACACCTAATTAAAGACTATAAATATATGTGTTGCAATATTAACAGGAGTAACCACCACATCAGCCAGACTGAACATCTGTGGGTTCTTTTGAGGTATGAGGCACAAGCTGGAATACAGAAAGCACAAATTAGCATGTTCAGATTTTTAAAAAAAGTGTAAATTGAGTTGTCAGAGATGACAAGGCTGTCCTTTTGTTATTTTCTCTTTTCTTTCCCTAACAACTGGACTTCCATAGTATTTATAATTTGACCTTATCATTATTAATTCAAGTCACCCAGAGTCAGTCCTGTACCAGCAGAGACAGAAGCATGCTATTCTATACTTTTGGGTAATAAAAATACACACAAACAAATAAAACAATTTTCTCTGGATTTTGTTGGAAACAATATAAAATATTAAGGTAAGGGTGCACTTGCTGAGGACAGCAAGGTTAGCGATTGTCTGCATGGCTGTCCACACCGTAATCCACCAAAACATTGAGTTGTAGAGTTCGCAGAAAATCAGTTTCATGCATGTAAACAAACTGGCATGAGCAGATAAATTTGAGGAGTAATTAGGTTAGACAGTCGAAGAAAGGATGGAGATCTGTAATGCTTTTAGCAAAATGGCTTTTCCACTCGGCTAATTTGTGTGTTTACTCTCGGTGAGAGTGGAAAAGAAATGTTTAAAAGGAGTCATGTAAAAAGCATGTCTTTTTGAAAAGAGACTGCACCTGTTTCTATGAATCTCTACAACAGAAGTGTAAAGGGCAAAGTTAAAGAGCTGCAGTCACAATGTCACGTTTGACATGATTTCCAGGTACAAATAATCTTTCTTCTCCTAAGAGAAAATACATTGAGATACCACTAATAGCTAAAACAGTCCAAAACCTTTCACAAAGAAACTGATGAGAATGACTGTTCTCCAAGTGCTTAAATCACACATTCAGACATCAGTGAAAAGATGTTTATGAGTTAGACATCAGCAGTAAACTAACTAGCTGATATCTTAAGAGAACATCCCACTTTCTGGCTGAGATACTTTTGCACAAACAAAACTTATAGAGCAATGCCATAACTTTGGGCTTAAAAAAATGAGATGCTAACCATGCACGAGGAGGGTTGGTGGGTTAGTGAAGTTGAACTAGTTGACTTTAATCTGCCACCCTGTTGCCAGGTACCCTTGTGGTATCTTAGCGCAATGGTAAAACTGTATTCAGAAAAGTCCTGAGCATCCCTAACGTACATCACCTCCACCGTCTGATCAGCAGAGATAGGTGTCACTATGTGGGAAAAAAATATAATAGTAGCAAAAATAAATAACCAAACTGCTCTCGATGACTGAAGGGACAGCATCTACAACACAAGGTAGGCTACAAGGATGCATGCGAGAGACCAGTCAGCGATCCCTTGGCAACCTGTGGTGACTTGGAAAAATGTGTATTTCCCAACGAACTGCTGAGTGATTGCTGAAGGCTGCTGGGTACTTGGTAAAAACATTCGCAAAGAAGGCGCTGAACCAAAAATATCTGTGTAATTGCTTTGGTTGTTAGCAGATTGCTGCAATGTTTGTTAGTTTGCATGACTTTGTAGTGAAACGTGGAAAAGGTGCAACACAAACCAGAAACCAGAGAACCAGAGAACATTTATTACAATCAGCACATTTCAAAAGTCTAAACTTTTACTTCGAAGGCCAGTGGTCTCTGTTTCTGGTTTGTGTCACATTTTTTACCGTAGTTTAACTACCACTCTCTAAATAGTTGGCGAGTTGACAATATGGTGAATACACATTTTCCCCTAGCAACGTATGATTGCCACATGGTCAATGACTAGTCTCTAGGCCTGTGTGACCAGTGCCTTACAAATGAATATGCTGCATGCATGGTTTGAAAAAGGTGCCATCAGGTCCTGAAATGTTAATTGGCTTTGGCTCTGAATCAACTTTTCTAAAGCACTTGAATATTGGTGTCGAGGATATGATGAGCTTTCAGCCTCAGTAACGGCTTGCTGTAAATTAATACTCCTAATAAAAGACTGTAGAGGCTTAAAAATACACTGTATTTTAAAGCTGAATATAAGACTTAGATGTAGTATTATCAAAAGTAACAAACAGTCACATTAATAGTAAATTTACCTACTAAATGTAAACCAGTTTGAGAACAAGATAACGATGTGATTCAACTGAACATATACAGTAACCATAAAAGAGTTGTAGAACATACATTTAAGTACATAAATTATATTATGAACTGAAACTCCAATTACTCATGCATAAATACGCTCGTTTTAACAAACAAACATGTTTAAATGAGTGTTGGCATCTTCATCGCCCTCTGCTACAGCATATTCTACAGTCATAACTGAACACATCTGCTCATATCCCGCCTGAGTTAGTGCTGCTGACAGCTTTCTCTCCAACATTATTCTGAACTGTAAAATTCTTTCAACATTAAACTCTCTTTCATCAGGAGAAGACAGACTGGAAACCTCACACAACCTTCACTGTCAATGCAAGAAAAAGTGTGACATATTCATGGAGCTCCGTGAAACATAAAGAGTGGAGGCGTGGTGATGGACTGGAGATGGTGATTTTGTCTTTGAGTCTGGCAGGCCTGGTTTGTGTCCTGTCACTGGTAGCACAAACCTTAGATGATTATAAATTAGCATCATCATCAGCTTCTCCTAATCTCAACAAACCAGTCCAAAAAAAAATTCAAAGTCTTCTTTTATCTGTAAAAATAAAAGCCAGTATGAGCACTGTCTCCCAGACTGCTTCCTCCTTCAAATGTGAGGAGCAGCACAATAGCTTGTATTCCTAATTTGTGATAAATTATTGAAAGTGTGGAAAACGCTCACTTCATTTTGCTAATTCAGACCCCCAAATCCCCATAAAAGCTTTTTATAGTTGCTCTTGTGATGACTTTATGCTCAATATGGATCGGTGAAATTAAAGTGACCAACGCTTGTGATGCATACAAAAGAGCAACACCACAAGCACACATTTTGTGCCAATCCAAAATCTGGTAATATCTTCTGTCTGTGTCATATTGCTCAGTTGTTTTCTAACCACTAATAAAAACGTATCTATGAGCCACACTGTTGCACTGGATGACAGATTTCTCCATTATGATGAAATATGGCCCTGCATCTTTCACATTGCAGTCCTGCTGTCAAAACTAGAGCAGAAAATAGTAACTAACAAATAGTCAAAGGAGCTTGCAAAGAAAGCGTCTGGACTTCTTTAAGTTGCTTGAAGACGTTTCACCTCTCATCCGAGAGGCTTCTTCAGTTCTAAGGTCAAATGGTGGAGAGTCCCAGATTTAAACCTAGTGGGAGTTTCCCCCCTGATGATCCTCTAATCGCCTGACCCAAGGTGTGAAAATGGGTGTGGGTCCCAATCAGCCAGGGTTTCGGGTGAGCTCATTGTGAAACTTGGCCCCACCTTATCATGCGAATTCCTGAGGTCAGATGGCCCAGGATGTGAGTGGGCGTTAAGGCATCTGGGGAGGGATCTCAAAACTGGATTATAGATGGCAGACAGTTGGTGTCGTAAACCACCGCCTCTGTTCAAAGATGGTCGCTCACAGTGGACATAGATGGCTTCTTTTCACTCCTCTTTCAAACCATCTGTCTCTGTCCAAAATGTGTGAACATTGGCATCCTCGAAAGAGTGACCTTTATCCTTAAGATGCAGATGAACTGCTGAGTCTTGTCCTGTGGAGGTGGCTCTTCTAAGTTGTGCCATGCGCTTGTGAAGTGGCTGTTTGGTCTCTCCAATGTAGAGGTCTGGGCATTCCTCGCTGCACTGTACAGCAAACACCACATTGTTAAGTTTGTGTTTTGGCGTTTTGTCTTTCGGGTGAACCAGTTTCATCAGGGGATCCTTTTGTCCCTCTTTGGGAGGATACTCCCACTAGGTTTAAATCTGGGACTCCCCACCATTTGACCTTAGAACTGAAGAAGCTTCTCGGATGAGAGGTGAAACGTCTTCAAGCAACTTAAAGAAGTCCAGACGCTTTTCTTTGCAAGCTCCTTTGACTACGATGACCTGGATGACTGAGAACCTTCACAGACATAACTAACAAATCCTCTCTTTACTATTGTTTGAGTATTTGCCAAAACCTACCATGACCAGGAGCTTTTTTTTAAAACACATAGCATTTTTATGCATATAACACTAAGTGCCAGGAAACGTCCACAAAACTCCTCAAAGACTGAAATCCCGCTAACAAAAACCAAGGAGGTTTAACCTATAAAGGGACAGTTTATCCCAAAATTTCATTGGTGCCATTTCTCCATCTAAATTGTTTTGAAGTGAGTTTCTTGTTGTAGAGTCAATTAAATATAATGGTAGTAGACTACACTTGCCTCGTGGTACTGAAAGCCAGAAGCAAGTAAACAAACAAATAAATAAAAACAAAGCAAGACAAAAGAAAACCACAGCAGCAGTAACTGTCCTAAAACCATTCCTCAAAAATAACATATTAACCTTGATGCAAGCATGCATGTCTTTGAAGTGTATTTGAGTGATGTCTGTCTCCCTGTGATGTATCCAAGCCCTCCACATGTCACACTTTTAAGTTGATCAATCTTAACCCTTTTTTGAGTTCTGTAAATGCCAACAAGAAGAATTTTTCCTGATAAATCACAGGACAATACTCAAGTTTGATTTTGGGGTGACCTGACCCTTCAAGATGGGAAAAAATGACCACTGGTGACATTATGCATTTCTTGAATTTCCACTGCAGCAAATTTACATTGTGCAGCATAGGATGAGAATTGCAGACAATAAGGCTGCTCTTGCCAGCAGCCAGTATCACAGAAAAAGAGAAGCTGAAGAATTTTTCGGAGAGTCAAAGTGCAGCAGCAGTCGTTTAGCGAGCTGGACGTCTATAATGGTACATATTTGATAACTGCAGACAATCTGTGAAAAACTGAGGAGAAAAAGTAATCTTCCTTCTCTCCCACTGCTTCGCTCAATTTAATTCATCCGTGAATCACACCAACACTACCTCTCCTCCCTCACTGTCTCTCTCCTCCTTCGTTTGCTCCTCATCTGCAGTCTCAAATCGTGTAAACAGCAAAGTGCTGCAGGGTCTTCCGGCTACAGTTTTACTCACTGGGGACCAGACAGTCAACGAGAAAGGCCGTGCAGCATGGACGGGCAGGCTTTAAAGATATTAATCCTGCGTAAATTAACAGTGGACTGAGGGAAGATTTCATCAGAAATGAGCCTCTTTTAAATGGTGCTCATGAAGCGCGGAGACCCATTGCTGCCAGTGATACTTACACCGCTCCCACGCTGGCACTTCCTACTGTGATTTAGATGTCTCACTGGTGGGCTACAGTGTTTTTTTTTTGTGACAGAAGGTTTTGTGAAAAATAAAAGAAGCAGATGTGGAGGATCAATGGAGGGGCGGTTCCACCGGAAAACCGCGTGCCCATTTACGAGGGCACGCATGCCAGTTTAGATTGTCCACAGTCTGACTGGAGGGTTCACCAGCGGGCTACAACAGCAGGACTGACCTACATTTCACTCACACACAGACACACTGGGAGGCACAGAGAAACACACACACACAATTGCCAGTGTTTCTGCTACATTTTTGTGCAGAGTGGAAAAGGCTCTGAAACAACATCTGGATCAACACGGGACACTAAAAATTCCAAGTGAAACCCAGAAATTTGTTCAGGTGTGTCAACTCTTCAGGGCAGAGAGAGCAATTTCAACTATTTAATGGGAAACTCTGGGATACCCACTTCCACACACTTAACAGCAAAGTGAAGACAGGTTCAGACACACAATTTAAACCAAAACCAGGACACTGCTGTGTATATTGTAACAGCGATGGCAGGCTTAGTGAGATACTATGATAAAGGCCATCGTGAGGTATGGTTTTTCCTTGAATTTGTCTTTATTTTATGGTAAACATTTCACCCTTTTACCTGATTTGGTAGCTGCAATTATTTAGGCATTGTTTTTTCACAGTAAACTGTATATATCCAAAATGTTTCCCATGTTAAAACTGCACAATATAATTTCTTTTTTAAAACAAGATTGTATATTTTGCACAAACAACAAGTCACTGTAGCTTTAACAGACATAACCAACACTGGAGTATCTGCAGTTTTTGAGAGCATTCCAAGTCAGGGATGAACAAGCTTTACAGGATTTTACCAGAAGCATTTACAGCAGCAGGGCTGACTCAAAATATGCTAAAATATATGCATAAAGTGTTACAAACTATCTGTGCATTGTTTTCATTTTTGAAAATTTGCAAGTGACAACAAAGAAGGATAAAAGGATGGCAAGGGTAAAAAAGATTCTTCTTTCTAGAAGGTCATGGAAGGCTGTACCAAACTGACATTAATGATGGAGATCACAGTCGTCACAACGTTTTAAATATTATTTTATTTTAAAAATAATTTTAAATGTTGTGTCTACCCAAACTACAGCCAATATGGTTTAACCACTGATTTCGATAAGTTATTACAGGAACTCAAAAAATAGAATCATAAAAACATCTGTTTTAAATGTGACTTTGTGCTTTTTTTGTTTGCTCTCGGTTACACTCTTTTTGAGACATTTTTTTTCACCCGTGGCTTTGGATGATGTCAACAAGAGGAGTTTCCCTAATATGGTCATCTCACCACACCTCACCAACTTCCTATGTACGAAGGGCAGCCAATCAGAAGGAAGATAGCTTACAGGGACATGAAAGGCGAGATGAATATCTTTGACTACACTGACGGCCAGTATATACTAAAAAGACGATTATTTTTCAACTTTTTCAATCAAGCAAAGGTACTTTAGCAGAGTTCAATAAATCTGGAGTTATAATAGAGCATAAAGGTTCCTTTAAAGAGTCAGCTAAAAGCCAAAATGGAGTCTTTCAAGTTCTAAATTTCTGAAATAAGCTTTGCTTATGAGACGCCAGAAAGCACATGAAGGATGAAATACTGTTATTTCTTCTTAGAAAATGTCAGTGCACATAAAAGACAGTGACACGTAAACGCTGCGGGATGCTCCTAAGAGATTCCTTTGTCTTTTGGGGGCTTTTTATTTCTTTGTTTTTATTCGGTATAGCCGCTTTCACGTAAACCAAAAATATAATTTCGTCTGCCATCAATGCCGAAAACTCTGTTTTTCCATCTGTCATATAAAACAATTTAGATTTCAATGAAAATGTTGTTATTCCCACACACACACATTCTAAAAATCACTCCCACATCAAATAACTGCAAAATAACCACATAATTAACTGTGTGACAGTTTAACATTTTCCCATTAAAGAGATGTCAAGACAGGTATGGTCACAGGTAGCAGGGCAGAGGCTTTGACATATACACATACTCATGATATTATCTCTGTTGCTATGACTACAACTGTCAGCAGCTCACAATTGGGGGTAGGGGAGGTCTGTATTTGTGCATGTGTGTGAGTGTGTGTGTGTGTGTGTGTAGTGTTGGAGGGGGCAGCTCAAGACCTGACTGACAGCTGTGACAGCTAAATAATCCTCTAGGTCGTGCTTTCAGAGCGAGAACCACACACACACACACACACACACACACACACACACAATATTCAGTGGGGCAGGTGAAGGAGGCTGGGTTGCTGTGTTTGCTCGGCGGTCGCTGACAGCAGACGAGAACTTCTAATGACACACTGTGCCAGAGAGCTGAAGGTCCTTGTGCATACGGACTGTGTTATTTCTTTATTCATATTTCTCTTGCTGCCCAAGCATAAGACAGAAGCCTGATAACTGCTTGATGTATGGTCCACCAAACTGCATGGGAGCCACTAAATTCTAACTGGCTAACGAAGAGACGGAGACTGTGCTTAATACACCCGGGAGATAAGATATATGCTCTAACAGTCCCAGAGGGAATGTTTAGCCACACTACTCTTTATTGCTCCATCACTGCTAGCTTCATCTTTCTCTTTTCTGCAGGTTAATGGGAAAAGAAATCCATCTGGTAAAGTGATAGCAACGTGTTTACCTCATAACTTTCAATAACAGCTCCAAACTGCAAGAATAAAGAACTCCTGGAGACTCAAATGAAATGCATACTGACAGGGCTGCTAATGAATTAGCAATGTCATTCAAACAGAAGTTGTACTTCCACAGCTGCTACTGATGTGCAGCAGTTATACAGGGAGAAAAACATCAAAGAGGCAATGACACCAATTTATCAACTGAGTAAAATCACTCAAAAAATGCAGCTGTGTGACAGCTTGGCTTTTGTCAACTATAAAACTTAATGTTGTGTTTTTCTCTCTTTCACCACCAGCTCATATATGCAGCACAAAGATCCTCGTTCTCCTGGGCTTGCTGAAAGTCATTCAAGTTAAGCAGAAGGAAAGCAGGTAACCCAGAAAAAATATATTACAATGCTCACTCACAAAACTGAAAAAACAAAACCTCCACTGATTGATGATACCTAAGAGTGAGATCATCAAAGGTTGATTTTTTCATTTAACGGGAAGGTAGCCTGTGTGCCCTACAAAACCTTCTGGCGTGGCTGTAATTTTGAAATTTTTTAGCTCTCACCCAGAGAGCATACCTAAAAGTGAGTGAACGCCTGTAGCAAACTGGCAATTTTTCACTACTTCCAGGAGGAAGCGACCCTATTCTTCCCCTTAGTCTGGGTTTTCAATAAGAGCCTGTTCGGAAAAATGAAGTGGGAGAATGTAAACACAAAGGTGATGGATGCCATTTTCTGTAGATTTGTCTTGCAATTAGTTGAGGTTCAAGTGCTCCAAGGCCCTTGAACTACTTCCAGGCACATTTCTTCCTTTGATGACATGACAAAGATTGCCTTCTGTGGACTTTTGGGATTTCTTTTTTGTTCAGCAATACACAGGTAAGAAAAGATTTTTCAAAAATGATTTGTGTAACTTCCATTCTTCCCTTTGAGTGCCAAAAACAAACAAAGAAAAGGTTTAATTAACTTCTTAACTTCTACCAGGTTACCATCAACCTGTCTAGTCATAGGGTTATGTTTGATTTAGCCACACAGGCTAACTAAAAAAGTCTAATTTTCAGAAACTAGAGAATGTTGCCCTTCAAAAGAAGTCCAATACGCTGATTTTAAACATTACATTTTTCTGTTAATAGTTTTAGTTAAGTGAAAAAGCCATACAAAGCAGTGAATACTACCCAAGCCTAAGCACAGATGTGTCACCGGTGACCGGGGATGCTTGCAATTGCTGCAACTATCACCCATATTTTGGATTTTGGTTGTATTGGTTGGTGAGTGGTATCTGGAATATAAGAGAGGAGATACAATGAGGAGATATACGGTCCTCTTTGTGATTGAGTTGGTTGTCCTGTAGTTAGCATAGCAGATGCCTACTTGTCTGCAGGAACTTGCCAACTGCTCACCAAGCGGTAGTAAAACTGTAAAAAGTGACTGTTTGCCTTCATGCAGCAAAGCACAGATGTTACTTTGAAGTTTTTGCTTTTACCGATTCACTCCACTCGCTGATCATCTGGCGAGTGTTAACAGATAATTTGGTGTCTTCCATGTAACCCACTGGCAACCACAGAAATCTGCTAGTGGCCAAGACATTATAACAACATGTTGTTGGTCTCAAAGGTACAGTTTTATCTTGGTTTAAATCCTCTCTCTCAGAGAGGTTGTTCTCTGTTGCTATGGGGCAACACTTCTCGGCTTCTGCCCCTATTTACTGTGGTGTGCCTCAAGGGTCCGTGCTCGGTCCTGCTCTTTTCTCTTTGTACATGTTGCCGTTGGGATTAATTTTTTAGAAAATACAACATCTCCTTTCACTGTTATGCCGATGATATCCAGATTTATTCACCTTTGAAATCCGATGTGACTGCTTCTTTGCAACCTCTGTTCAACTGTTTGCATGAAGTTAAAATTTGGTTATCACATAATTTTCTTACACTGAACGAGAATAAGACCAAAATCATAGTCTTTGGTAGTCACACTCCGCTAGACCAGTTAGCTGATGCCATAGGCCCTCTCGCTAGCCATCTCTCGCCCACTGTAAGAAACCTCGGAGTGTTCCTGGATGGCTCTTTTAAACTTGAGAAACAGGTGTCCACTGTGGTAAAAAACAGCTTTTACCAGTTGCGTCAGATTTCCAAAGCAAAGCTGTTCCTTCCTTTAAAGGACCTTGAAAAGCTTATCCATGCATTTATTACATCCAGATTGGATGACTGTAACTCCCTCTACTCGGGCCTCCAACACTCCTCTCTTTGCCGGCTTCAGTTAAATCAAAATGCAGCTGCGCGTCTTTTAACAGGTACGAGAATCCATGAACACATAACTCCAATTTTAGCCAAACTACATTGGCTCCCTGTTAAATATCGTATAGATTTTAAAATTATTTTGTTCACTTTTAATATTCTGAATAATTTAGCGCCCAGCTATCTTTCTGAACTACTCCACTTATACAATCCCAACAGAGCACTTAGATCGTCCAACCACAGGCTCCTAGTACAACCTAGGACTCGAATGAAGTCGAGAGGTGACCGGGCCTTTGCATCCGTGGCACCTAGACTGGAATAACCTCCCTGTTCATATTCGTACTGCCGAGTCTATCCAGTCTTTTAAATCACGTCTTAAAACTTATTTTTTTTACTTTGGCTTTTGATTCTGTCTAGTTGGCTGGTCTAGCTTGTTGTGTTGTTACTTATTGTTTGTTGTCCTCTTTTATTGTTTGTTTTAACTGTCTCATGCTTTTACTGACTGTGAAGCACTATGGTCAAAACTGTTGTTTTAATATGTGCTATATAAATAAATTTTGATTTGATTTGATTTGATAAGATTTTTGGTTTTTTCCACTCTTTGCCCTTCATGATGTCACTGAAAGCAGTTAGCCCTAACATGATCAGGGCTCTGTTTATAAGGAGTAGCCAATAAGGAGTAAAGCTGGCTAAAAGACAGCAGAATGGAAGCTAAAACAACTGAGGAGCTACACCGAGGCTTAATGTAAAATAAATAAGGATTAATTTAAAAGGGTACTCATACAAAGCTACTCTAGTTGAGACCAAAAGTAAAAATGTGCAGTTGGAAATTAGCATAGTAAGTTCCTGGTAATGATTCGGCTTAAAGCCAACATGGAATCTTTCAAGTTGTAATTTGCAAAATAAGCTTTACTTATGAGATGTAAGCAAGCGGATTAGGGATGAAATAATTCTGCTTAGAAAATGTCAGAGAGCACATAAAAAGCTGTGACACGCAAACACTGCGGGATGCCCCTAAGAGACGTATAAGCCTGCAGTAAAGTCAGAGGTCGACGTGAATATGTGCCTCGTCGGATCACAGGAGTCTCTAAAGTCTTATAACTGTGTCGTTATAGCAATAGCTGTTTGGCTGCAAGCCATGAGTCATATATGATGCATTCGAGGAGCAGAATGTTTGTATCATTTAAGATTTTTATTTGTATTGTTGGAAAAACCAAAATGAAGAAGGTGGGGATATAACCAGTTTGCACATTAAAAACGTGGTCAACAATTAAGCAATCAGGAGCATTTTGTGTATGATGAGGATGATGAAGGGCACCGTGAAGAACAGCCAGTGGCACTGAGGAGAGAGGTCACACGTGCCATGATGAATTACAGCAACTGAGGTTGTCTTGGCTGCTTGTTCATTAATGACTCCTCTTCGGGGAGTACAGCACAAAAGGACACATCAACGCTACATCAATTCTCATCTGCTCTTTGCAGTGCGTCTGTAGCCTGCTGCGGGTTTCGGATCTAATTGTGCGCTCCCATAATCGAGTACAGCTCGCTAATCTTAAAATGACAAATGCTAATTTGCATATTTTATGGTTGCACTCTAATTTGATCAGAGCACTTAAGAGTGGAGAATGACAGATACGGATTACAAGCATTATCAAAGACTGCATTACTTTAGTATGAAAATGAGACTTGACTATTAAAATTCACACTCAAGTACTCTACAAACAGTGAATACTTCACTCCTCTTTATCTGTTTCTGGGCCATATTTGTAGCATACTGATGGCTTATCATGCGCAGCCCAAACAGAGACTCCCCACCAATGCAATATTGGACTGCAAATGTCTCTGCAAATATCCGATTGGATTCACAACGGTTAGATATAGTTGTAGAATATACCTGTCCAAGTTGCGTTAACTTTCATAAATATTTAATTCATTCATGCAAAATAATTCAGAAGAGCGTGCACATCATCCACCCACTACCCACCAACCTGACCATGATAAATACTACAGAAACTGCAGGTTGGCTCATGGTAACAAAAACGGACACCTCGCTGCACACTATCTGTTGTCTATATTTCAAATTAAAGGTCAGTTTGGGGTCCATTTAATGCACATTGTTGCAAATAAGTACTGTGTGATTTATGTGCACCTTTTAGGTGTATCCTACTGTACATTTCTAGTTGACAGTTTACCTACACTTGTAGTCTCTGTTGCCCAAAAAGAGTAACACACTGCACATCGCTCTTTACTTTTTTTTATTTGAAAGAAACACATTACACCACATTACATTACGTCGATGATTGCATTCATCTAAAATGTCACCATTATAATTATCAGTTAGCAAACATTTCACACACCAACGTATTTGCTCAGATCCTTATAATCTAATAGGGATAATTTCAAGATGATATTTCTTTTAGTAGTCTTTATAAGTATTATCACAAAGATGACCGCAAAGGCTGTGAAAAACAGCCCATTCACAGAAAATAACAACTAAGTATGGGCAGAAATGTTTCCTGTTGAAAGTCATCATTTGTTTTTGTTTTTTTGATTGATGCCCAACATACAATCTGCAACAATATCTTTCTCATGGCTACTTTTGTAGTGTCAGGCTTTTTGGTTTGGAGGTGATGTGTCATTGATGTCATGTTAGAAGAAGTGGTTTGTTGTTTCTACAGTTATTTCTTTACCATCATCACATTCTTATCCCCACTTCTCAAAAGTCACTGTGACATTTTTATTCAAGCTCCTGCAGGAACTGATATTGACCGAGCATACTTGACAACAAAGGATTGTTGTCAAGTCAGCAGCTCCTTAAGGTACCGAAAACTAAGTATAAATTTAAAGGTGATCGTGCTTTTGCTGTAGTTGCTCCAAAGTTGTGGAATGATCTACCTTGGCATGTTAGACAGGCCTCTTCTCTTTCTGAATTTAAAAGTCTTCTTAAAACATATTTATTCGCTGAAGCCTTTGGCATTGATTAGAGGGGTTGACTCAATTTGTTTTAACATGTTTCAATTTATTTTAGTTTTTTAGTTATTTATTTTATCTTATCTTCTCTCATTTTAATTTTCTTTACTTATGCTATTGGCATGTACAGCACTTTGTGAACTCTGGTTTTATGTTAAAGTGCTTTATAAATAAAGGTGGTATGGCAAGTATGCATATAATAGATATCACATCAGTGCAGATAACTGAGAAACTTACACAGTGCAAGCAGCAACATTAGTAACTATAATGTCACTAGTAAATTTGATTACAGTAATGCGTTAATTTGGAACATGTTACACCAAACACCGCTCATTATGGACATGACTGTTTTAGCAATACGACACTTTACATTTTTGGTTTTATCCATAGAAAATTCTTTAATATACAGCACATATCTTTTGAGTTTTCATAATTACGACCCTCTATTTATTTAAGGGAAGCTAACCAAATCCATATGCTCCATTTACTTTTAATGTATATGCTGAACAGTTATTCTCCTGAAGGAAAAAAGGTCAAAGGAATACCTAAAAGCTAGTATTGTGTTGAAATTCATACACTTTAAGTGTTTTTAAACATTTGGCCAAAACTTTGTATTTTTGTTTTAACTTTCCTTCATTTATATTCAAAGTCCATAAGTAGACTGTTAAAAATGTAATGACAGTTTCAGCCACAGCAGGCGTGGAGAATAGAAATATGATGCACGCACAGTAAACTGCTAATCAGGCAACATTTCTTTGTTTATTCATTTAGTCTTCAAAATCCATCTTGAAGTAAGTACATAGAAAATGCCACATTTGAACATTATGAGTAGGAGGAAGTTCTGGATGTAAGGACAGTCCGAGTACATTTATAATCTGGCTTTAAAGGCATAGGAGGGCAGGTCTCCAGTCTTCTGGGTTTGTTATGAAGCGTGTCCCCATGACTTCAGATGTCAGGTGAGTTCATATAGTGAAAGGCGGTTACGGAAGGTATTTTGGTCCTAAAGCCCAGAGAGATTTAAATACGAACAGGAGTAGACTATTTTAAACTCTGTAACACACTGAGAGGCTTGAAACCTGAACTGACCTGATGTTTTCAGGTGACTTTTCTGACGGCACAGATAAAATCATTATTAAAATCATCCAGTCTTCAAGAAATAAAATGCCTTAATACACACAGATAATTTTGGATGTTATCCATATCAGTTGAAGATTTGAGTGTTTTAAAAGACTCTGAATGATTGAACTTCAGTGAGACAATACCGGGAGGTCTCTGCCAGTCCATCCAGGGTACTGTAGTGAGAATAAAGATGACTGAAGTACCATCTAATAGGACTATCACAATATCATATTTTATCAAAAATGAGCACTTTGCTGTCAGATTGCACATTTTCTTGTGGTTCCTGAAGTTTATGAAAGTAGATTCAGTGGCATAGCCTTCAGCTATTGGCCCCTCAAGTTTGGGTTAAGTACAGATACCCTCTTTTAAAACCAATGGGGCTGCATCAAATGACCCTGAACTCCACTATATCTTCAGGCTGCTGGGGAACTTCCTATGATGCACTGAGAACTTCTTCTCCATTCAGCTGTAGTTTTGTCTTTTTCTGCCAGAGGTTTCTTTCTCTCCACTGTTGCCAAATGCTGCTCATAGGGGAATGTCTGATTGTTTACTGTAGGGTCTTCACCTTACAATGTAAAGCACCGTTATTTAGCAAAGACTGTTAATGCGAATTGATGTAAACTGATGTCTGTGTAGCATGTGGGAATTAGCAATGCAAGAAGTGAAACTGAACCTGGCAATATCTGCTCAAAACACAAAGAAACAATCCTTGATTACTGTAGTGTCAATGTCTATAAGCAGTTATTGATGACGGAAATTGTGTTTTATTGCTAATCAATTAAAAAAACAAACAAATGTAAATTAATCAGAAAAATAACCAATCCCCATTGACAACATTTAGACTCTAAGACTCCTGGCCTTTTAAGACAGGTGGTCACTGTCTGCAGATAAAATATTGCCCAGTGCAGCTTTTAGTTCGAGTTGATGCAGGGAAAGTTTCTCTAAACGTACTCTCAATTATTCACCAAGTGACTAACTTGACTAACTTCCACACACACAGGACACGGGATAAAAACTGAAGGGAGACAGCCTCTCTCACAATCTGTCATATGTTCGCTCCGAGCTACATATAACTGGAGGTGTGACCACTAAAGAATTCTGTTCCCAAGTGCAACTGCTAAAACTCGTAAAAAGCTGCCTCGTTCGGCATTGTGCTAAAGAGAAATGCCAACTTTGTCTCTCTGGATTACAAGTGTGGCATTACTGTGCATGTGTGTGTAATGCTTTAAGTGTCTGCCAGAGATCTAGTGCTTGAAGTGACACCCATGAGTGCATGCCCACGCTATACACCCACCACACAATGGGTAGTGAGAGGAAAAAGCTAATGGACAAACAGATGAATAGAGATTTAAATCAATACACGGATGAAGAGCTGGATGATGTTCAAGGGTGTAGTTTTAGTTATGCAACCCTTTAAAAGCAGATAACCTAGTTCATTGAGTTTTTTTAGTGTATCTGTACATACATGCATAAGCTAACTTTGAGAAAATAATGATATTAAACAAGCTTTAGAAGACATGCGAGATAAACTTTAAGATAAATATTTGCCTTATCAAACTTGGCAGGCCACCAAAAGTTGTGTATGCTGCAAAAAAACTAGCGAGAATCATTATGCCTCAGTCACTCGAGAGTTAAAGTAGGACTGTAACCTACTTGTAAGATGTGACTGCACTGAAATTTTTCCCATTTGGCGATCTATCGGTTTGAGTGTGCAACTCTCCCAACCTCTGAGCAACCACATTTGATCACAAGGCAAATGCACAGGTCGCCTGGTGGTGGGAAACCTTGCTCCAAATAATCACAGTCTGATTGCCATCTAATTTAAAATGCAGACATATTGCCATGATGGCACTGCAATCAAACAGAATCAGCCTGCTCTGATCAGCACCTAGTTATAATGGGGACTCAGCTGGTTGCTAACAGGTTGTATTCTAGTTATTTTCCATGGCAGCAAGGCTGCCAAGCAGCTATGTCATTTTGCAGTTATATCGTCATCTAGCAGCAACTGTATCAGTTTCAGATTTATGAGGTTCAGTCTTGACTACGAATGCAAGTAGTTAATGAGAATTTCTGTTTAATATGAATTTTTAAACTCTAGTGCGACAGCAGCATAATTGGTTCCATTTAAATAACAACACAAAATAAAAGTTCTTATTTAAAGTGGCTATACAGCTGCTGAATAAATCCACTGGTGCTTAATGATGTTTGCTGAATATACAGTATCTCCTCAATTCGTCTGAACGACCAGTAACGCTTCTGGTGCACTTTAGGGAAAGTAGCAGATGAGATGTTGTGCTGCCCTTTGTGGTTGCCACATGTGTGATTTTATTGCTCACAATGCAACTAAGCTGAGACCTGGGACAGTGATTTGGGTGTATTATGTGAGTAGCAGCAGGTAGCCTCGAGCACAAATAAGAAATAAGCCACAGAGGTCCAGTGAAGTCCCTTTTCCCCCATTTTTACATTTGCAGGCATCAGCATTATTTTTTGACAGCTGGAGTGACGTCACTTGAGGGGATTTATCACACAATTCCTTCACAACATTTTTTTTTTTTACAGCGCAGAAATGCTTCCAAAAACTGTCTCTTTTTAAGGATCAAACATCGATCCATTCTCTTCCACTCATCCAACTGAAAATCAAACAATTTTTTGGTTCATAGTATATTTGAAAACCTTATTAATTTTAATAGGCTAATAATTGGCTATGGAGAGCAAAACTATTTAGTGCATCAGGCTGTGAGCACGTCGTTTTATGGCATTTACTTTTTAAACCCAAAAGGTGGCGCTATTTAATTCTGTACTTTAGACTTAGTTTATCTCTTTTAATTTAGCAAGCTTAATTGCAAAACATAAATAATTATCCTTTGGTGCCCTGAATGTGACGTCTATGTCACCGTACATTAAAGTTACCTAATATAGAAAGATTTTGCTTTTCTCAGATTTGCTATGTGGCAGATCTTCTCTGTACACACTGTACATGTCTAAGTGGGTGGGTGGGTTGGTAGTGACCACCACCACCAAAACAGTGACAAGTATTCTGTGTACACAATGTATGTCTGCTCTAGGCACGAGGAGGTAGAGAGCCTGTTCAGCCTCCATATTCATATGCGCTCGGCCTTGCCCTGCCTCAGGCCATCTGCTCCCCTCCCTCTAATCCAGGGGCTTGTCACTGGTGATTAGCCGGCCACTCTATCACTCTCTCTGCCCCTTTACCATTATACATTTCTGGCTTATTGTGTTGATACTAATGTTAAAGCACGGTTAGGTGTGCTCTCTCCGGCTAAATTCCTTTCTATGGATATTTGATGCCTACAAATCCTCTACACTTCCTGTCAGCCTCTCCCTCTTGCTCCTTCATTACAAATGCCAGGCATATAATGCTGATGTTAGGGTTTAAATGTGCTTAAGTGATCTCTTACTCTATTTTCTCCTTGTGCATTTTAACCACCTTTTCCAATTTCTCTCTACATGTACACTTTTGTCAGCACTGCGTATTCCCTGGCATTAAAGGGCTGTAAATGCAGATCAATTTCAGGAGCAGTTTCAAGAGAGAAAAAGGCAAACGAGATCAATACAATCAATCAAATGTATTGACAGGTTTACTTCCATCTTGACTTTTAATATCTAGCTGAATTTGTTCTTGAACTGTGCATGTGAGACTAATGAGACCTGCCTAAAGAGACCTGTAAAGAGCAGTAATCAATAGGAATGCAAAGTGAAAAGGACAGGTTTATTAAACATGCAGTCCCTTATCATTGTCCCCTTGAGTTTACATTGTCAAATTAGTATTTTATTTCATTCCGATGCTTTAAAGCCAAGCATGTAACACGTCTCCATGGGTGGTAATGTCAGCCGGTCAACCAGGGCTCTCCGCTGGGGAAAAAATTAACTGTTTGATTGAGTGGAATAAAAGGTGGTATCCCCCTCAAGATAATTTGTAATAACTTGGGTGAACTTTTTATCTAGCACTGGTGTAAAGTTGGATTTTGTAGCAATAATATTTTGTACATGCATTCAACATGACTTTCACAACTCCTCAGGCTGTACCATGAAGCAAGAGAGCCAGCCAAATATGGGAACTTCCTATCTATAATAGTTCCTAGACAGCCTACAAAAAAAGATAGGTGATAAATTAAGACACCAATATTTATAATTACGCCACCATTAATACATTTGATCAATTTTCCTGAAATACACCAATACCAGATCAGATCTCTGTGCTCAGATGGTGAAGGGTCTCTTTAGGTGTTTTCTAAGCAACATTGGCTTTTCCTGATGAGCATCAGTGAGAGATGCAGCAGGGACGTTTTTAAACTTTCAAAAAGACATTAATTAATTTTAACAAATTTAATGAAATATATCATAATCTACTCAATACGTAGTGTCATTGTACTATTGTCTATGTATGACTGTGCAATGAAAACAAAGAATTATCTTATGTTATCTTAATAGATGTGATTCAGTCATTTTTATTTACTGAACGCAAACATGATTTTCGTTTCAGTTGAAATGTTGGAAACACTGAAATGTTTCCAATAAGCTGGTGACAAAATTTGTGTCTCAAATTTAAAAACTTTTAATACCTTATTATGAAATACAGCCTTCTGGTCAATATGTGTTGTAAATTTATGGAGAAAAAAATCCAGAAGAGTTATTTTTTGGAGGTTTTGGTTTCTATTTATTTCATGGCTCTTCCTCCTCATGCCTGCCAAATTTCAAAGTGTTTGTCTTCTGCTGTTTCTCCCATTGCTTGTAAATTCTCTTTTTTTCCAGTAATTACTCGTGTTCTTGGTTATTTTACTTACTGTATTTGTCTGGTTCTCCATAATTTCTTAATTGCTTCCACTAGTTTCTCTTATTTATCAGCACAGAGTCTAAATATAATCTTGTCTCTCTCTTTATCACATTTTTGCGCTCTTTTGTTTGTCCTTTGCACTCCTTACTAGAATTTCTTGTGCTTTTCTTTTAAGATTTTGTTAGATTTTTTTTTTTTTTATCCCATCAGTATTGTGCAATTCTTTTTCTTTAACACCCTTTCAGTTAATTAAAGTTACTCTGGTTATTTGCAGGCTGGAGAGTCTCATTTATCTACAAACATCTAAAAAAACCCCATCATCTCCCTCTGCTGTGAACACAGTTAGTGCTTTAATGTGAGCATGCTTTTGAAAAGCTATGGTACATCATACCTGCTCATCATCTTCACTAGTTTTGTTACTGTGAACGCATTTTATATCCAAGCACTGCTGTGTCTAATTACATCCTCACAGAGCTGCTAACATGGACTGCTCTTGTGTTAATTAATATGGTTTAATCATGGTTTAATCACCCCTCAGCCACAACATTAAACCAGCTGGAAGGTGTAGTGAACAGCGCTGATCATCTCGTTACAACAGAACGTTCTGTCAAGACCCCTTGTCCTAATATTCATGTGGATCTTACTTGAGATCCACCTAAACACAAAGACCAAACAAAACCCCAACAGAAGCCTCCAACTAAAGACGAATGGCTCAAGAAACATGACAAAGAGCCCAAAGGTTTTGAACAAGCCATCAAATAGCCCTGACCCTAATTCAGTTAAGCATCCATGGGCTCCTATGTCTTGACCTCAGTATGTTGCATGTTGGTTGGTGAATCTCTGTCTTAATTTCACGAGCTGAGA
This sequence comes from Neolamprologus brichardi, assembly GCF_056152115.1. NCBI lineage: Eukaryota > Metazoa > Chordata > Actinopteri > Cichliformes > Cichlidae > Neolamprologus > Neolamprologus brichardi. The sequence continues at coordinate 26,505,785 of NC_142114.1, read as the reverse complement.
ATTTTTGCTTCTATGTCAGTGTAGTAAGCCCAGATCTGATGAGCAAGTGGCAAATCCAAATGAGGGACCGCACATGCATATGGCAGCAACCTGTCAGTCAGGATTTACAAAGTAAACTTCAAATTTTGTAATACTTTAAGCAACAACATGGAAAACTCTTTCCCCAAACTAAAAACCTAAAAAACCCCTCCAAATTCAAACATCTGCCCTGTGCTGGCGACCACAGAACATTTCTACATGTCCAAAATATGTACTGTACATGACGAACTGTGGCAGATTGATTACTCCTTCAGCTTATCACGCTAAATGAAAACAGACTAAAACAGACGAGAACGCAGGATTTCCAGATTTCAACAGACAAACAACATCAAAAGCGGGATTGAAGAACACCCTCACAAACAATTACCTGAAGCCATTTTTTCTGTCGCTGTTGCTTAATGCACTCTGAGGAATTACTGCACCATTTTTGCCCGATAAACCCAGAACACATGGTCCAGAAACAAATGGCAAAGCATTCATAAATGTGGTCAAAACTGCATAAGTACAGCCTGGCGTTCAAATGCGGTGCGGTTTTCAAACCAACAACAGAAGCTCAATACACTAATGTAATGTTCCCATTATATTCCGATTTAGTAGCTTTGATATATGACTCTAAACTGCACTGCATATTAAAGCAGTCTGTGTACAGTTCATTACGTGATCTACAGATGAATTATAATCTTTCTGCTGTACAACAGTGAGTGCTTCTCAGACCATCTATGACAGTTCGATATCAGCTTTTTCCACTGGGGAGCAAAACACCCAAACTGCCATGGAAAAGAAAGCTTTTATCTTCAAAAAAATGCGGGGACATGACTACCTCGTGGCTGAGCAATAAATAAATAAATAAAAAACAATAAAAATGGATGGCCAGTGGGGGAGATGAAGGATTAATGACAGAGCTGCTGGATAGACAGGAGGATATTTACTTCCAAGCCACCTACATCTCTTCAGCTTTATTAGAATAGCATCGGGGGAGGCAGCACAGGCTCCTTTCAGGTAAATGTCACTGCTTTCTTCGATGATACTGCAATTCCTCTCAGCCCACTGAAGCTGCCTCGTTGCCTCTTGGGAAGTCAAGGGCCTGTTTTGAATGCCACTCTCTGACCACGAGAGTGCTTGGTTTCCTCAATATGGGTCCGGTTATTTGTTTGTGTTTCAACTTGTGGCTGAGTGGAGATTTAAGTCCTTGTTTGGGAAGAGACACCAAAGGGACACGACCCCATTGTACGAGAAAAACACAAACCTACTATTTTAGGGGAAACTCAAGAAAAACAAGTGGGACGGAAAAAGAAGGGAATATGTTTCTGCTTTGCTGCTCTGTTTAAGTTTACCTGAATTTTAATCAGAATCATTATAATCAAAGAAACAAACTAGTTATGGTTAAATTACAGATATGATTTCGATGTTGGCTCGACGTACTTCTTAACTCATCTGGGCTGCACACTCTTATTGGACTTTTGAGATAGAAAAGGTTTGTGTTGAAGATTGATTACAAGCAAATCATTCCCAATCGAGAGAAGAATGTCAAGCAAAAAAAAAAAAAAAAAAAAAAACATGCTGGGTATATGATTGGGTGGGGACAAGAGCAGAACGACCCCTGTACTGACCGGAGCAAGCATCAGCAAGATCAGACATTAACAGTGATTAAGACAGACACAGCATGAGAGGGAGGAGCAGGGGTGGAGATGGGTTGTGAATCAGTGTGCAGCTTAAATGCCCTGAGTGAGATTTGCCAGTAGGATGCGTGCAAGTGCATCAGCTAAGCCTGCACTGTCAGCCTGTTCTGAGGTCAGCTCATCTGCCAAGACTATGTTCAATTTATAGAGAACATTTTGTTACTTCTTTATAATATGGGGGCGTTTTGATTGGATTATGTGAACAAATGAAATTGCCAACATGATTTTAGCTTAAAATGTTTCCTCTGAACAGTCTGACATGGGACTTTGAGTGAATCACCTGCCAAAAAGATGTGTAAACAATCAGAGACCACAGAGCCAGGATGTTAGCATGTTTGTTGACATGCTCGGAATAAAATGTGACATTGTCAGCTTTTTCCTGACGTTTGGATCAAGCGGTTTATCTGAGGATATTACAAAACTGGAACTATGATTCTGGTTTATGATACTACCATGGCACAACCAAAATTATTACAACTTTTTGCAAGGAACTTGTAATATTCTTGTTTTTCAAATGGATGCCTTGAGGACGGAGACCAGTTTTTTGCCACCATTTGCAATTGGTGGCTGCCGTCAGGCACCAGCTTTGAAGACAGCAACTGATTGCAAGATAAGATGGAGTCAGTCTTCTATTAGTCTGCTATAAGTTTGTGATTGAAGGGGGTCAACTTGACAATTACATGCAATATTTTGTGACAATACAGCAATTAATAGTGATAAAGAAAATTGTAATTGCCATCTGTTTCAAATCTGTTGCTGTAAAATACACAGAAATTCACATTAACTGAATCATACGAAGTCCAGGCTCTATAAACAGTGATGTTGTCTCTGCAGTTTTACCACAAACTGTTTGGTAATCTTGCTTTTATATAAAAATATAACTAGAACGCAGCCACTTGAGTTGGTTGCATTCTCAACTGCAATGAGATGCACTGCACTGATCACTGCAGACTGACTGATTGAGTGCAGCGTGTTAAATCTGTCTGCATGAATAAATTAGTCGGTAACTATTTGCAAACATTTGTCAATCTGTCTGAAAGTTATGTGGAGACATGTTGCATCCCATCATGTATCCAGAGGTTGAGGGTGTTGCATACTCAAACTCTAGAGTGACTGAGCTATTAGCGCCTCACATGAGTATACAGGGAAACCACATCTTTTCAGAGACTGAACTAATATCCACACGCCTTCGACCTCTAGCCTCTGATCCTGTCGCTCTCCGCCACATTCCTTCCAAAAGTCAGTACATCACTGGTTGTTCCTGCATATGAACTGGGACTGGAATGAGTGTTTATTGATGGATACTGTAATATGTTATATGTACTTTGCAACAGTGAGGACATAATAGTTAATAGTTTCACTGCAAAAACTGAGAATGCACACAAGAAAATTTTCATTTTTTTTATCTCACTTTCTAGTCTTTTCATAGCAGCACGTACCACTTTGATATACCAGGTCAAGGCAGATAATCGGAAAGATAACAGTCCTACGCAACATAAATCTATCACTGATCTGCTTACTCAGGACCATGCAAAAAGTACTCTGGTGGTTGAATGACAAAGCACTGCATCTAAAATATGCTGCGAGCCATTTCAATAGGGTGGAATAAAGCAGTGAGAATCCTCTTATCTTACTCTAAATAAAGTTTTTTGGATGAAGTGTAATCTCTAATCCTGCCGTGCCTCCTATATCAGTAATAGCCAAGCCAGTTCTTAGTGTAAGCTCTGCCATTTAGATTAAACAAACTCTGGCATCTCTTTGGCATCTTTCTCCCCTGGATGGATTGGCAATTTCTAAAAGCACAGCAGTCTGGAGCGGAGAGTAGTAGGGTAATATCTCTAAAGCCACAAAAAAGATCAATGTGGGTCAAACGTGACATATTTTGTTGCAAATGCTTTGAGAAAAAAAAAAAAATCAGGTACAATGTCATGGAGTGCTGTTGCTGAGCTCTGTGTCATTTCAATGACAGTAAAGTGCCGATCATTTGAGCCCGAGCTGTGTTCAGTCTTTTTCCACTGAGACTAAACGTAACTTTGAAAAATAGCTTCCATCCTCTTTCAGGCATAAAGATGCTGAGGCCACATGGCTGTTGTTGTTTCCACAAGCTGCTGAGTGCTCATTTTCTGATGGTTGCAGGGCGAGATGCACAACAGACACAATTACCCTCCATTTTCACTCTCACCCAACTGAAAAGGAAAACAAAAACATGGGCATACTGAATTAAAATAAGCCCCACTGGCACACTCTGTAATGAAAAATGAAATTCCCAAGGAAATTATCTTAATTTATATGCATGGCCTAAATTTGTTGCCTGTTGCTAAGGAATTTTAACACTGGCTGGCCAATTATGGACCAGATCCTTGTCTGCCATCAGGTGCTATGCTAATTAGGGTCATTGAGGGTCACGTTGTAATGCACTCGCTAAAATGAGGTGGGAGTCTCCAAGGGATATTCTCATTTGGGATGATGCCAGTCACTTTCCTGCTGTTATCACAGCTACAGCTATTTACTCAGACGTTTGTTTGTTTCCGGCTTAATGAAAAGAAAACTGGTAGATATCATACAGGTACGCAGGTATTAGCCCATAGCTATTTGAGGTAAAGGATTTCCATGGCAGTACAGACACAACAGGCTCTAATTTAGATGTTGGAAAGGTTGTGAGGTTGATGCTGAGGCGAGTTGAGGACATGAATCAATCAAGTATGCCAGTAAAACAGAATAAGAAGTTTAAAATGGAAAAATGTAGCCAAATCCATTGCACATGAATATAAATATAACCTTCCTAAGATGTCAGATGTGTTGCTTTAACAGATGATAAGGCTAGAGGGGAACTGTCTGCTTTTTTAGTGCAAACAGCCTGAAAAAGATCACTGTTCTTTTGTTTCCATTTATCTCAAGGAGTTCCCCTTAAACTAATCTTCTCTTATCTTTGGTTACCACTATCAGTTTGGCTAAAGTATTTTTTTTGTTCTCCATGTAACGCCCTTGACATGCTGTAGTGAACTTGTGAACCTGTCACACCCGCTCTCCCTCAATTTCCTGGATGGCCTCTTCAGTGGGTCCACCATAATAGCAGGTGATTGTGGGAGAGCCAGTAACAACCCTGAGCGAGGATGACATCCTTCACTGCTGGCGGCTCTGTAAAAGGAGGAATGTCTTCAGCTAACAATGGCCTGTCAGCAATAGTTGCCCTGCACCTGTGTCCTGAACAGTGACATGGGCGAGATGTGTTGACACACTGCAGCACGTCACAGAGCAGAAAACCAGAATAATCCCTATTGGATGATACCTTGTTGGACTAAACCTGCATTGGTTCTGGAAACTGACAGGTCATTAGAGAAGCAGGTCGATAGATGCTAGCATTCTCAAGAAAGGTACCTTGTATCAAGTAACTAAAGTAAAAACGAAATTAATATCCAAGTGTTAAAAGGCACTTTGTGTAAGAGAAATAAAAAAGAACAACTTGACTTTAGAAAAGAAAAGATAATTGATAATCTGTCTGTGTTTCTTTCAACAAATTCCTCCTAGACCATCAGGGAATGAGCAACCAAACTTGGCACACAGGTACATCTTAGGCCCCTGAATGTTCTTACCTGACATTACAACATCATGTTGCCTTGCAAACAGCTCGCAAGTAGCTAGTGCCCAAGAGATTTATGCACATTTTATATGTATAACACCTTATAAAAAGGCATCATAGCATTTCTTTTTAACCACATTTAACATTTAATTTAGATCCACAAAATACTGAATTGTATATGATGCAATCACACCTAACAATTGGCTAAAACGGCCTAGTGTTAGCTATTTGTAGCACCCACAATACCTCATAAAAGTACTGTGTCATTTTAATTTCACAATGACATCTTATTTATATTATATTTAAAGCTGAATTATAGATGCCTAGCAACCACTTAGAAATGGGCTATATTATCAGTTTTAGTAATGAACATTTACAACACCCACTTTGTGTTTAACTTTGTTAAATGTCATTAAATCTGCCAGTTTCCCCCCTGCACAAACAAGACATCAAGATGGGCATGTAGTTGTTTTATTATGTACGAAGAGTTCAAAGGGATTTACCAGGTCACTGGTCAGTAAATGGGGATGCAGACCAAAACCCCCTTTGAAGGGAAATTGTAAATGAGTAAAGGGGAAAGCAAACAGATGACAGCTCTGTTAACTGACGTTGTTGATATAAAAATACTGGATCTGGCCAGTGGTGTCCCCCCAGCCTCCAAGTAGACACCCCTATGGTATCAATATCAAAATCCTTGTCTTTCAAGCATCTGTTTTATGAGGTTGCTTAGTTAACAGCTCAGGCAACAAATTTCTAACTGTTGATGCTCTGTGGGGAGCATGTAGAGTAACAGGTGCCAAATCAGTAGCCTGAAGAAGACCTACTGCTGTGCTTTTATGTGTATAAACTTTGTCCAAGCATAAGGTCTCAAAAGAAGCGATCTGTTGCTTAAAATGCAAATTTGAACAAGATTTTTCATTTACTGATTGACTGTATTCACAGACACAAATGGCAAACGACATATAAGAGCAGCTAGTTGAGAGCTTGTGCATGTCTCAGTTGAGTTAACAGGCCTGTGAGGCACATGCTGTGAAGTGTGACTTAACTTGCTGAGGTAAGACGGCAGGTAATTGCGGATTGGCTTGATCAGGATCCAGAGGTGACGTAATCTGGATTCTGGGAAAGATTACGAGCAGCCAATCAGGAAAGGTAGATGGTTGATCAAGAGTGATAAGATCAGGCTGTGAGATCAGACTGATAAAAGAATTAACACCTGCTGGTGTACATTTTAAATTTTCAAAAGGTAAGCTTCACTTCTTCTTTTTGTGCTTTTTATGAAACCGAAGCATTAAAAGCACTAACAAGTCATGATTATCTTGTTACAATGTGATGTCCTTCTGCTAAACTTTGGGTCCTACTGTAGCATTCGTATGGACATTATTTTGATATGTACCACACCAAACCACTAAGGGCAAAGATACTCTGACCATGGCTACCTCTCCAAACAGGACAATGCACCCTGCTACAGCTAACACCACTTAGGAATACATAAAGATCCCAAAAGCATTGACTCCAACATTCCAGATCCTAATCAAACTGAGCATCCATGGGACTCATAGACCTCTATATGAAGGACTGATGTAGCTACAGTGTCAGCACCAGTGTTGGTCAAGTTACTTGAAAAAAGTAATCAGTAACTAATTACTGATTACTTCCCCCCAAAAGTAATCCTGTTACTTTACTGATAACTTATTTTCAAAAGTAATTAGTTACTTAGTTACTTTTTTTAAAAAGATTTATAACCTGAATAGGTAATAAAGCGATAGATCTTTCAGCCCAATTCTACTTTTTCTGCATAATCCATCATATAAAATGTAATCAAATGAAAAAGTCTCTTTTTGAAACTTGTTTTATTAGTTTTAATCTTTTAACTTTACGCATGAAGCAAACATTAAATTATATGCAACATTCTCTGACTGGAAGAAATTTGTTTAACATTTACACCTATTTTCTGCACATTCCAGCACATAAAATGAAATAGTTTTTTGTGTTTACACTCACTCTTTCAAATAAATGCACGTAAAACACAGCAGAAAATAAATAAAATCAAAGACTCAGCGGTGCTGTTGCTCTATTTTCACCTGTATAGCAGGAGTTGGGCAGGCGGAGGTTTGCCCTGGTGCACATGTGTCGTAGTGGTCAGTGGAAAGATCTGGGAGTTTCACATTCCCGTGGTAGTGTACTGTCGGTGCTTGCTCGGAAGTTTAGGGGTTTTTTTCGCTGTAAAAAGAAGTTTTTTTCCCCACGCGGTGAACAACGGACACTAATGTTTTTGTCACTTTTTACAGAATCAAACTCAAAGTAAGGTCAGTACTTCCACGCTTTAAACGCTGCACGCTCATACTCTCTGCCGCACTCGTTATATTATCCATTGTTGATCTGCACACAGCTGTTGCCACGAACATCTCACTCACTTACGTCATTGTCATGAGACACTCTTGCAAAAAAAAAATCACGGTTTTAGTAAAGCAGTAACGCAGCGTGCTTACGGGAGAGTAACAGTAATCTAATTACCTTTTTTGCAATAGCAATACCTTACTTTATTCGTTACTTGAAAAAAGTAATCGGATTACAGTAACTGGTCAGCACCCATTGGTGTGTGAATTCCCACCTTTCCTCATCTTACACTTTGCTTTATCATCTTTTTTGCCATAATTTACAAAATGGGGATCATGTTGTACTGAGGGTTATTTTCCTGTTGACGTCCATACAAGCGGATTTCTTTTGCGACCGCTTTTGCAAACACTTTTGTCGACCAACTGCTTCTCTGATGGCGGCATCCAGCCATGCCACAAAACTGCTGAGGAACAGCTCAAGAAACATGACAATGAGCCACAAAAGCATTATCCCATCTTTCAAACAGCTCAATTCAATTGAGCATCTGTGGGATACGCCAGAATAATCCCAATCCCTGGGGCCCCCACATCAAAACCTACAGGATCCAAAAATTCACCATGCCAAGCACCACAGGACACCCCAGATGTCCCATATCCATACACTGATGCGTCAGAGCTGTTTGCCGGGTTGAGACAGATCACACAATATTAGGCAGGTGGTTTTAATGTTGTGGATAATTGATGCATTTAAGGATCCACTGGAACATTAACATGCATCAGTATCAAACCTCAAAGCCATGTGTAAGGAGCACTTACAGTGAGGCAGATGCTCAAAATATCGAGATACTACAGTATGTAATACTCCACCACCTGTAATTGCCTTGTCCTCAGGCAAACATGGGAGGTCTTGACAGCACAAACCTGGCAACCTTGTTGCTTCAACAACTGAGTCTAATGAAGCACACACACACTAACTGAATCGGGAAGATGCACCTGCTGCGGTGCGTGTTTGTGGAGGCAAGGGTGGGTTGGGGGGGTTTGACATCCTGGTGTTGCCTCGTGACAATAAGTTTCTCTGAGATTTCATCATATTTCATTGTTTTATTGTTTGGGCTGTGGCTCTTAAAAAAAGCAATGCAAAATATGGTCTGAGTGCTAGACAGGGAAACAAAGTGATAAAGATGCAGAGGAAGAAGTGCAGAAGGAGTGCACAGTTGTGAGAAAGCGACAGGGAGAAAAATGGTGTGAAAACAGGATCTGAGACGAAGGCAAACTCCCAGCAAACACTCAGAGGCCCAAGAAAATCTGTGGTATGCCATTATCACCATCATCACTACCATCATCCTCATGGTGGCTATAATCATTTTCTTTTTTCCTTCAGCTATCCTAACGCCACCTGCAGAAATATCACTTGCAATTGCTGGAGGATCCTGTTGTCTCCATCTGCTTCATTTGAATAGTATTCTCCATGAAAAAAGGAAAAAAAAAATCACCAATGAACTGTCTCACCTTCCAAAAGAGATACATCATATTTCCACAGAAGGCAATAAAAGCAATGCAGGCCCAATTCCCCACAGTTTTGAAGACAGGGGCTGTATTTCAGCTAGACTCATCAATATGCAAAACATCAGAGCATTGCTTGCCACAAGAATATTCCCTCCACTGCACACTCTGCAAGTGTGCACAAACATCATGGTATTTTGCGTTTCTTTTCTTAAAAAAAATAAATAAATGACGGGAAAAACAACTTCCATTGGAAAGAAAAAGTATGCAAATCTTGCACAAACATAATCACATTTTGATGAAAAGCACCGGGATCCAAAGCGCTAAATTGCCCTATGTGATTTTAATACTCTGCAGGCAATTGTCAAACCAAAGAGACTCAGAAGAAAGAACACTCCAGGGCTGAAATCAATGCACTACCTTTTATTTGGGAAGAAGTGAACAAACTCCCAACACTGGATTACATTTCAAAGCGCAGAGCCTAGAGCTTTCCAGTTGAGGAGCTTGTATAGTGTGGGAGAAAGGTGCTGTAGCGTGGGAGAGAGGCATAATCATTATGACCTACAGTAGGGTAGATGTAGGTTAAGTTAGTCCCTCTCTCCGCCTGCAGTGCTCGCTCTGCCTTTCTCTTTCTCAAGTCTCTTCCCTGGGCTGTCTTTCCTGGGTTGTTAAATCCCTGCTCCTTTAATCTCCTTACTCAGCTACATCCTCTTTAAAGATGCAGAACCACGGGAGAGACGTGGGATACGTCAACTGGGGACTGGTGCTGAGCAAGGCGGGGCAGGACATGCAGAGTGGCGGCGTTTGAGTTTTTTGAGAGACGACAAAGTTGTACCGGCATTGAGAAAATAAAACTTTTCCAAACGTTGAATGAGAAGAGCACACCTTAAATCTCCTGAGCATCAAACTGGGAAATGAAGCGATCGTCATTTAATTTGTGCCTTAAAGGACGTCCTAGAGACTGCAAAGGTTAATTTTTGCATCTGTTAGTAGTTATCGGTGTGAATGTGTGTGTGTGAATGGGTGGATGACTGGTTGTTTAAAGCGCTTTGGGGTCCTTAGGGACTAGAAAAGCGCTATACAAATACAGGCCATTTACCATTAATCTGAACCTAGGGCACGATATGTACTCTAAAACCTTAGAGTAGTGCTCAGCATCAAGTATGGGGATCTAATTCACCACAGCACTAAATATTTATGTGTCTCTGATAGACATTTCAGTGCAGCTAGATTCAGTGTAGAGAACAAGCACGTGTAAAGATAAGAACTACTGTACCCACTCATCAATCTACAATCTCCTACATGCGTGAGCCTCAAAAGCACACAACGCCCTCATATTCAGAGCTGATTTTGTATCAGCAGCATCAAACCCGTTGCCAACTGCAATAGTGATGCAGTGCCTATCAATCATCTGCATGCTGTAAAACACAACAGCAACATTTCAATAACAGTGCATCACCTGAGACTCAGGGAGAGGAAACTAATCTATTGAAAAATGGATCATAGTTGTCCTGCGTGCCACATGCGATTCAGTACGAAGAAGCGAGATTCTACTGTAGATTTCTGGGTCATTTTTCAAGTGTATGCATCTTTGAAGTTCAGCAGCGTAAACCTCAACGAAGAAAAATTGAAACAGCCAAAGTGTGTCATCTGGAAGCCTTTTAGATCTCTGAAACCCAATAAGTCACGAGAACATTTCTGCACTAGATCTAAGAAGCTTTTATTTCCACCGATGCATGCATAGATTTAAAACGTGCCATAAAACGGTTATCACCCTGTTCACGCCACATTATCCACATATAATGAGTTAGAAAACATTTACGATAAGATCTGACTGATTGTGCTGTTGGCGCAGCTACGGTATGTGACCTCCCACACTCAGAAGCAACACACTAATACATCAGCAGCTATCATAAACACTCCATATGTAAAGCAAAGGATCACATTTAATCTCTAATTAGTGGTTTAGCAGTACCTGTTTCCCAGAAGTAGACAGACTTCCCATCATCTGTCTGTGTGTGAGCCTCCCAGAAACCACACAACAGCAGCAATGCCACCAAATGGTACCAGCTCTCCTCTGTCCTTTTTTGGATGGCCCCTCCTGTACCCCTCCACCCCAGCCCCATGGTCCTCCACAGGATAAAAGTAAATCCACTCAGCTCGGAAGGCAGCGATGATGAAAAACAACAAAAAACTCGCTAGTCCAATAGGCAGAGTGAAGTGTGCTTCAGTTTGAGAGAAGGTGTGTGAGTAAGTGTGCGGGAGTGCAAGAGCGGGAAAAATAATGATGATCTTGTGCACAGTGCTCCTGCAGGAGTTGAGGGTCCAGTACTTGGTGTTGTGAAGGACAGGAGTGTAGTTTTGTTCCCAACTTGGCAGGATGGTCCCAGAGGGAGGCTGTCAGTGACGGGGACTGAGCTGCAGATGGATGGTACAGTCGTCCTCCTCCATCGTATCCGCTTCCTCTGCTGCCGCTGCTGCCTCTGTCCTCTGGCTGTGGAGCAGTGACAGTGGGCGAGTGTCTGCAGTGTTGTACGCCTCCCTCCCTCTCACTTGCTCTCGCTCACTCTCTCTCTTCCACTCCTATTCGCTCACTCATTTGCTCTTCTCCCTCCGCCACCCTGCGCTCGCTCTCTCCTTTTCTACTTCTGGCTTTTTCCTATTTTTCTCCCCTGCCCTCATCTTTTCTCATCTCTCTGCATTACTTTCCCTTTATTTTTACACTCTGCATCTCTAACAAGCTCATTCCTTGTTTTCTCTACCTCAGTTTCTCCTTTTTCTTCCCTTGTTTTCTTTCTCCTGCCTAGGGCACAAGGACAAATACTCCCTCTCCTCCTCCACGTGCAGTGCTGCGAGGCGACTGGAAACCAGCAGGGCTCACACTGGTCCGAGGAGCTCCCATAAGCAGTCCTCCCGGGATCAGAGAGACAAGCTGGGTTTAATGCAGAGCAAGAGTAAGTGGAAGGGGGGAGGGGGGGAGCAAGGAGGAGCAAAACACTAAAGGAGAGTGGAAGCGAGCGCGTGAAAGATGAGGGCGAGGTGATAACTGTGGCCATGTGAAAGGGCTGTGAAAGTGAAATTATAGAACAGATAAGTGGAATTACAGACTTTTATTACCCATTTTGTCAACAACAATTAATGGAAATTACTGGATATATAAACATATTGGCTTTTTAAAAAATATTTGATGTTAGAAATGTTCCGAGCAAGAGGAGGAATTATTATTCCCTTTTTTTCAAATTCATGTAGCGGCCAGAATATGAAGTTTTATTTATTTGTTTTCTGAAGATGGGACATGTAAGTGGGTATTTACAATGAGCAGTTTTATCAGCCATGGCTGAATAGACAAAGAAAAGAGCACCACCATGAGGAATTTCATCAGCAAAAAAAAATCCAGGAAACATCACCTGAAGATACTGTTTGATTCATTTTAATGGCCCCATCCTCTGCTATGTCAGTGGAAGTCAAGGCTGCAATTATAAGTCGCTAACCTCCTGGCTCATAAAGACAAGTCTCACATACAATGTGGTGAGGTTTTACCTTTACAGAGAGGCGGTAGTGTTCATTTCCAGATCCATTCACTTTTTTCACCGTTCAAAATAATCCGTTTATCGTACAGTATCTTGGTGCAACCTCTTAGTTTGTCCTCTCTACAGAATAAGCTGTTTTAACTTATCTTTAGGGCCACCCTCTGTTTTAATCCAAATCTCATCTGATTGGCTGTCCCTGACAAAAATCAGGTTTTAACAGCAGGTTGGTGGGGCCTCTGTGCCCAAAGCCAGAGCTGTATTAAAGATATCCTCTCTGCCCGAGATCAAACAGAGCCAAGACTAAAAAAAGCTGTCTTTAATCGAGCATGTAGAGCAGTCTGAAACCTGAGCGTTTGACTTACAGAGACTACATTTACATAACACTGACCTCATTACTGTGAACTTTGGCCCCGTTTAATACGAGTACCCAGTACCCACTGAGTTGGTTGTCATTTTTTTAGTACATTACTGTACTACCAAGAATTCAATACTTATATTACAGTTACAATTATGTCATTTGTCACATTACAAAGGTTCTTCCATTATACAGAAATAACTGTGGCAGAAGGAAAGCGGTGAAGCAGCTTTTGAGGAACGGACATTACTTTTATTTTATTGCATAAGAGCGCAATAGTAAAGTCCAAGCTGAAGCTAACCAAGAACCCAGAGTGATGTTAAAGCTGAGCACATGCAGACCCCAGCCCAGCAGCCAGAGCTGGATCTTTAACAGGTAACAAAGGCCCCAATGAGCAGTCAGGCTGCAGCCTCCATTTCTACCTGTTCATGTTTCTAAAGTAGAATCACTGCAGCGATTGCTTTGAAGTCTTTGTGCTTTGCGTTGGCGTTGCTGTGTGACACTGTAGCTTAAGGTTTATATTGTTATCTGGTGATTATAAGACATTGCATTTCAGGTCATTTTATTTACTAACGAGGAAGCGATGTAGCAAATTACTTTCACTGCATTACTTGTAAGAAAAGCAATGACCCCAACACTGGTTGTATCATTGTACATATCAGTATAACACACACCTTGAGCACAACTGAGCTCTAAAAATCTGAGCCAGAAAGAACAAGACAAAAACAACAGCAGCCTGCATGTACAAACCAAACATTACATTAATGTACCAAATGTGTGTTTTTAATTTTGTCTTCAAACAAAAAGATCATCTAAGTCAAGAAGAGTAAGCTGCTCCATCTCAGTTTACACAGATAATTATTCATAACTCATTTTCTCTTTACATGTTGTCAAAGTAGAAAAGTAAATGTCTGTGTACCTTTCTGTCTAATGCATTAAACAAGAACAGGGATTAGAGTGGAGGAAGAGGAAGTCTAGTTGGCAAAAATGAAGAGGCAGAATTCATCCGTCGTAGATAATCTTCATCTGCTGTCTCAACCTCTGACAGTTTGACCTGGCTGTGTCAGGACACCTGACTGACAGGCTTTGACCTGAGGACAGCCAACCTGTCATCCTAGTTTTAGCTCGTCTTTACTAGATCGAGGCAGCGGAGGGGGAGCATAAACCTAGTTAGTAGATTCACAAAGAGGCTCCCAGAATCGCTTAGTTCTTAAGCCTGCATTGTTTCCCATTGGAAATAAGGACAGAAAAAGGCAATAAATACAAAAGCAGACGTTAAAAGCCTCCTTTAGAAAACTATTTCTGTTATGTGTATGGCTGTAACATCATTAGACTTTTTAAATTGTTCATGACATCAGTACAAAGAAATGTCACAGAGCAGTGACAATGTCTTTACAGTAAAGCTTATGTAAGGAGGCACCAAACAAGTAACTTTTGAGGGAGGAGTACTGCAGATTTTTCTGGTTATGGAACAGCGATCCACCTCTCACGCAGACATTTCATGGAGAGTTTCTAGGTATTCTGAAACCTATGCATTGTCAAGGATGTCACCAGTTGTAATCTATGGGACACAGCTAATGAAGGCTGATTGGACTTTGTTCTCTCCATTAAAGTATAGATAAAAGATATAAACTATGGAACAGGACAAACTAACGTGATGGTTTTGTTTTATTTACTAGATAAACCAAATGCATATTAATTCAATAAAAATCAAGCTTTCGTTTTTGATGATGCCCAAATACGAGACTATTGAGAGATTTAACAGGGCAGCACACAGTGGAACATAAACAGACTGTGGTGAGAAGTTCATAACCACTCAATGTGAATTTCATGGTAATTTTGGGCTTTTAAAGACTTGTTTGAACTATTTTTTTCCAAGTTTTTTTTTTTTTTTGTTGAAGGGGGCTTGAATGGTTGTAGCATACATCTTTAATGACTTTAACAAACAAGGGTTTTATTTATTTCATTACTTTGTTATTTAATTATTTATTTTTCCACACAGGGTTAAGGGTTATGTACATACGGGTTCAAATATATGCATACACACTTAAATATTTTACCAAGTGATTTTGAAGGTTCTGCTATGTCTTTTTACTTGATAAGGCAAAAGCCTTTTAACTTCTCATTAGTGGTCACGCTCGACAACAACTGGTAGTTTCTAAGAGCGAGTTTGACTGAAATTCACAGTTGGCCACATGGACAAGCCAAATACTGTCAGGAGAAACGTTTTATGGTCATGTGAGACAAAGAGCTTTGTGCTAATGACAAGAGTGACAAATATGGGAAAAAGAAAACTTTTACAAGACTGCATACAGTCCTGCGTCTTAAAACTATGTACAACCTTATGGTGTCCACGTGAATTAAGAAGGTATGTAACAGCCAAGTGCTCCTTATCAAATGCACTTGATAAATTAATCATCTGCAAGCATAAGCACCTCTATAAAAGCAGAGGTTTTGGCAGGTGGTCTTGAGCTTTCAGGTGAGTGTTAACCCAGTCCCACAGTCTTCCTAGGAATGGCTGTCCCAGCAAATTCGCCCTGTGGTCAGACTGTGCAATGCCCAGAGAGACGGGAACAAATAATAATAATAATAATAAAAAAAAATTTTTTAAACCCAGCTCATGTCATCACCTCAGCTATACCCCAGATGCTGCAGGACTCAGTTAGCATGTTAAGTATTAAGGTTCATGACAGTACAATAAGAATAAGCCAGGAGAAAGCCTATTCTCTATAAAAAGAACATGGCAGCACTACTTTGGTATTGTCTGTTCAAAGAACATTGTTCCAAATGTCTTGTGGTTTATTTAGATGCAACTCTCTAAACCTAAGTAGAGAGGTTTGACTATAACACACAGCTCCACATTTGGAGAAAACTAAAAACAGAAAATCAGTCCAAAAACCTCACAGCTGTGATTATGCAGCAAAACAAAATCTTAATTGAAACTCAATGAAACCAGGAATCAGAAACTTAAAACACCAAAACAGCAAATGTATTGAAGCAGGGAGCTAAAACAACAACAACAAATTAATATAAACTACAAGCCAAATAAGTCCATAATAACTGAAGCTAAACATTAGTAGAATGATCATTAACCTCCTAAGACCCGAACTTTTCCACGGCATGCATTTTTCATTTCTCTTTGATATTTGGGCTGATTGGGACCTGATGAATGTAAAAACAAAGAATTACCAGATTTTTTTTTACCTAATTTTTGTTTCTAAGAAAAATGAGAGCCACATATGAGGATATTCATTTAAAATTTAGATTAAACAGTAGCAGTATAATAATAATAATAATAATAATAATAATAATAATAATAATAATAACTTTATTTATAAAGTGCTTTCAAACAAAGTGCTTTACAACTAAAGAGATAAATAAAATAAAAGTGATACATAGCAATACAGGTAAAAGACACAATACAAGTTAAAAACAATAAAAATTTAAAAACTAAAAGCCATAGAATTAAGACATGTAGGATAGGGTGAACAAATGTGTCTTCAACTTAGTTTTAAAAAACTCCACAGAGCATGCCTGCCAAATATCTTGAGGGAGGTTGCCAATCCGTAGGTGAGCAGCAGGACCTTAAAATCTGCTCGAACCTGACAAGGTAGCCAATGCAGAGATCTCAGAACAGGGGTGATGTGCTCAAATTTCCCAGTTCTTGTTAAAATGCGAGCAGCTGCATCTTGCACCATCTGTAGACCTCTAAAACTTTTCTTTTTTCGAAAGAAGAGCATTGCAATATTCAATACGGGAAGACACAAATGCATGGACAAGAACCTCTGCAGTGTCGCTTGACAAAACTTGTCTGATTCTGGCTATGTTCCTCAAATGATGAAAGGCAGTCTTTGTTATCATTTTTACATGAGATTCAAAGGAGAGCACCATGTCGAACCACATACCCAAGTTTTTTTTACCTTGTTCCTGCAATTTATGACACTGTCATCAATTTTCAAGATGAAATTTTGGGACAAATGCTGAAATTTGTGTGGCCCAATGACCATCAACTCTGTCTTATCAGTATTTAGGAGCAAGAAATTATCCGATAACCAGCCCTTAATTGCAGATAAACAACATTCTAGTTTAGAGACTTCAGCACAATTTCCAATGGTTAAAGGAACATAAAGCTGCAGGTCATCAGCGTAACAATGAAAGGTTACATTAAAAGAACATAAAGGAACACCAAGAGGCAGCAGGTACATAGAAAACAGCAATGGTCCAAGTACGGAGCCCTGAGGGACCCCACGCCTCACTGCACAGGTCTCAGAGAGATCATTTTTAAAACTAACAGTCTGTGACCTCCCAAGCAGGTAAGATCTCAGCCATGATAAAACATTTCCTGTAATTCCAATAAAATGTTCAAGCCTATCCAATAAAATGCAGTGATCCACAGTGTCAAACGCAGCACTTAGATCCAGCAGTAATAAAACTGAAGTGCGATCATTGCCTGCATTTACCAGCAGATCATTTACCACTTTGACTAAAGCTGTTTCTGTGGAGTGATTTGGTCTAAAAGCAGACTGAAATGGTTCAAACAGATTGCTTGTCGACAAATGCTCAGTGAGCTGCTTAAAAACCACTTTTTCAAAGATTTTAGATAAAAAAGACAGATGTGAGATGGGTCTATAGTTTGCGACCATGTCAACATCCAGTCCAGGCTTTTTCAAGATCGGCACTAATACAGTAAATAACTAATAAAAATCTGTGTTAAAACCTCTTTCCGATATCAGACAAGAGGGCCACACAATTATGGCCAAAATAATTATCACAGTTATTCTCATCCATTATCCACTGATTTTTTTCGCCTGCAACGTTTTACATACAGCATAGGTGGTGCCATTTATGCACACACACACACACACACACACACACACACACACACACACACAATGTGTTTTTAGACATTTGACCTGTGGTCAGTGGTTTAGGGAGCACTCGATTTTTCTTTTGTTTCACAATTTTAAATTACTTGAATGCAGTTATTTTAAGCTGCAAATATTTTGCCTTTGTTTCTGGCATTAGACAATTACTTTTACAAAGGTTTTCATTCTTTATTGACACTGAAGTTCATACTCTTTGGTTGTTTCTGTGCTTTGTGTTTTTGCTCTTTGACTGTAGTTAACTAGCGTATGGATTTGTATGTGTATGTGCTATTGATTTACGCAACTTATGATGAACTTATGTACTTCTGTCCTTCTTTGCCAGGACACTCTTGTGAAAAGAGATTTTTATTTTTCCTCGTTAAATAAAGGTTAAAAAATGTCTATTAGCATAGCATGCAATTTTAAAATCTTGGTAGGCTAAAATCGTGATCAAGTTTAAAATGGGATTAAATACACAGGTGTAACTGATGGATATGGCTTGCCACCATGGTATAGTCAGCTCAAAGTGGCAAACTGTGGCTAAAAATGAAGCCATGGCATACATTGTAGTTCCACTATGGCCACTCGAGGTCTTTGCTTTGAATATGTTTTATCTATATCATCAGAGCAATAACATAACAAGCTATAAGGTAGAGAGAGTCCATTTTACCAATCTGTCATTTTGGAGTAATTCAGCAATTGGAGTCTGCAAAGCAGGCCTGCTCCGATCAGCCAACAACTCAGCACTCCACCCTCTCACTCAAATATGGTAACATGGTGTTCAAAAAAAAAAAAAAAAAAAAAAAAAAAAAAAAAAGAGTCCAGAAACCTGTGGCTGATGTGTAAGTTCATGGTTATGTCCATCTTTTATATACAGTCTATGGTTGGCTGGTAGCAGGCCTTAGAGGAATGCACATCAGTCTGACTGACAACCAAGAGATGGTGACAAAATCAATAAATAGAGCTTGTATGCACAGACAGGTCTTTGTAAGGCATCCTGCCCCGTAAGCCCTGTGTTATCTTGAAACATGTCAGAAGAAAACATTTCTGCATAGTCACAGACTAAATGTTGCATCCTATGTATAGGTTTTTCTCACAAATAATATCTGGATGTAACAACACTGTAATCAGTATTTAAATTAGCAACTGAAATTTATTAAATACATTTCACAGTTATTCTAACTAATTACAATTAAATTGAGTTTATACTTGAGACTAGTATATAAATAGAACTAGTTGTTGCCCAACACTATTATATCACTTATTTGCGTATAGGATGCATGTAAACTTATATAGCACAACAATTGTTACCTGGTTTAAGAAGAAGTAGTAAAACCTAGTCTGGTCTATTTACCACAAGGAATAATGACACTTGAGCTGTCTGCTCCTGTTTGCCAGATAAGAGCCACAGAAATGTAACATTTCAACCAGGAATTAACTAAATACAATGATTTTCCACATTATGGTCTATGTTTCTTTTTCTCCGTCTGCTTGAGTTAAAGACATTTTTTTCAGTGCATAATAAATGTCAAATCTTAGCAGATAGTGGGACACATGACAGGGAACAATGCAATGACTTTTATTGTACTCAAGTTACATAGAGTAGAGTTTTAGGTGTTTAAAATAAGTTGACAGCATAACAGTAGCCTTCAAAGTGTCAGCTATGACGTAGCCCTTGTCACTGCTATTGCCATTAAATGTCAGCTGTGAGCAGCGCAGTGGAATCAGTCAGCCAGATGGAGAAAAACAGATAAGATGGGGCAGATGTGTGTGAAACTGGCAGGCTGAAAATTCACCACCAGCCACCACCTAAAGGCTGCCAGACTAATCTTCATCAGTAAATGACAAATGCATCTACTCTACAAATCAGATGTCATTTATCTAATTACTGACGGGCCATCCTTCCATCAAAAAATCTCATTTGTAAAGTAGACAGAGTAGTGAAAGTAGCAACCTTTATCTCCAATCCATCCTCACGAAAAAACAACAAAAAAAAAAAACCTGCCTTCAGAAAGTAATCACAGGAAAACCGCAGCCCAGCAGTCTGGACAACACATGGCTCAACACATCGTATCACAACACAATCAACACTTAGCTTCAGTAACTTGCCAAGGACAGACGCTGACTGAAATTTGAATGGCTTGTCAGACCATTATCTAGCTGCCAACTTCAATCGAGGCGTGCCTTTAAAAGACGCTGGATTCCTCCCTCCATTCATCAATAATGGCTGTCATTATTTGAGACTTCTTTTCAATGACTGACATTAAAATAATGCACGGTGTGTCCTTACTTCATTTTTCTATAGGTCTATTTGGTCAAGGCTCTGCATGAGAAAACAATAGCAGGCATCTATGTAGTTCTCTCTGAATACAAATGATTCTTTATGATGCTGTTGGGTTTGGGGTTGATCACTCTTGGTCAGATGTGGGTAGGCATGAGAATTAAATTCTTTTATCAATTCTCATTGTCTCCCCTTTACGAGTCATCACCAAGACTTAGCAGCATATCAAAGAAATTACATTTCTGCAAATTAATTGCATGCTGTGTGGTCAAATGTTTGTGCATGGAGGCATTTCCCCTCTTTGTTGTGATGAGTGTTGGGGCCAAAAAGTATTACACATATTATACAGAACACTCTTCCTAAAAGTAGTGCATCACACTACTTAATTACTTCCAACATGTAGGTAACATGTTGGAATGTTTTGGCAGCTGCCATATTAGTTTTTCTGGGCCAAAGTTTCAATACGAGAGTGGATTTATCAGCTAATGCTAGTTAGCTTGGTTAGCAAATACAATACTCACCAAATCTGGAACTCAACCTTCCTGGATGCTCTCTTGCATCAAGACATGATGTTTTTGTAAACATACACGGCAGACCCAGTGGCATTTTGATGCTTTTTATTAATGCTTGACGGTTGCTGCACATTCGCACTCAGAGCTGCAGCTCTCCCGCTGCCAGCTCAACATAACAACAACCACCACCACAGGACCCAGTACAATATTTAATTCGGCGGGGCGTGATTGCGGATGCCGTACAGGTGCGCCCGCCTCCTCTGCACGGCACCGCCGGCCACGCCCCGCCACACACCCCCATCGCCCGACTGAGGCCGGGGAACCATCCGGCCGAACCTACTCCCCCCACCGCGAGCGGGAGAGGATATCAGCCCGGACCCCGGGCCCTGGCCAAGCGACAGGGAGTTGTGAGTTCAGGTGGCCGCCCGCGAAGCTGGTCCGGAGGTCGGCCGCGTGGCAGGTGGACACGGCGCGGTCGGCACGGTCGTGCGCCCCGGCTCGCAGGCGGCTGGGCAGATGTCCGGCAGACACCGGCCTCTGGTGGAGGAGAGGCCGCTCTGCTCACCCCGCCGACCTCGGGCTTCGCCGGCGCGGACTCCCCTAGCACGGGCACCTCCGACTTATTCTGCGGCTTCTCCGCCCCTCCCGGTGGGAGCAGCTCCCCACGCTGCGACTCCGCCGCTGCCGGTGGGAGCGGCTCCCCACGCTGCGGCGCCGCCGCTGCCGGTGGGAGCGGCTCCTCGGGCGCCGCCTCCGGCGCCGCCGCCGCTGCCGGCTCTGCCGCCTTCTTCCGGGGCGCAGGAACGGGCACCGGGGCCTGCCGAGCCCCAGCGGCTCCTACCCGAGGTATGGGAACAGGCGCTGTGGCAGGCTGCATGCTAGCTGGTGGCAACCTGGGGGCCGGGCGCCTGCACAGACTGGATCTCCTCCACTCCAGCGTTATTAGGGAGCGCCGGTCGGGGTGGCGGTGGTGTCGGGCAGGACCGAAACAGCGCCGCCAGATACTCCATCCTCTGAAGGTGCCTTTCAGTCTGGTCCTGCAGCTCTTCCCGCCTGCGGCGCCACACCGCCGCCTGCTCCTGCTGCGTGGCCGCCAGCTCGGCCACCATTCTCGCCAGCTCCTCCCTCTGCTGGCCCACTCGTGGATCTGCCGTGCCTCCCGTCCTGGGTTTCGGCACCACTGTAAACATACACGGCAGACCCAGTGGCATTTTGATGCTTTTTATTAATGCTTGACGGTTGCTGCACATTCGCACTCAGAGCTGCAGCTCTCCCGCTGCCAGCTCAACATAACAACAACAACCACCACAGGACCCAGTACAATATTTAAGTCGGCGGGGCGTGATTGCGGATGCCGTACAGGTGCGCCCGCCTCCTCTGCACGGCACCGCAGGCCACGCCCCGCCACAGTTTTATATATATATTATCCATTACAAATGATAATATAGGTAAAAAACAATCTCACATTGACTTACATCAGGGGTGGGCAATTGCAGGCCCCAAGGGCCGGTGTCCTTGAACCAACACAGCTGATTTAAATGGCTAAATTAGCTCCTCAACATGTCCTGAAGTTCTCCAGAGGCCTGGTAATGAACTAATCATGTGATTCAGGTGTGTTGACCCAAGGTGAGACCTAAAACCTGCAGGACACCGGCCCTCGGGGCCTGGAATTGCCCACCCCTGACTTACATTATACTTTTATAAATATAGAATTATTTAAGCTTTTTGTTTGTTTTTTGAGCAGTCACGGATTAATTTGATTTTCACTTCGTTTGCTTCCCCTTTAGCACTGGACCTTAACTGATGAGGTTCAGAAACTAAGAGGTTCTTTGTTAGACTAGACACTGAAGACCACCTGATTAGGTTTATTTTCTAAAAACAACCTGGTTAGATTAATGGAAAGAAGGTGGTTTAGCTTAAAGCATGCCTCATTTACATCAGTAACCCTGTACTGAAAATGTTGGCAGTGACAGCGCTGTCTCAAAGATGCTATTAATGTGGTGCATCATGTACCTTTGATGGCGGTACCCTTTCATGTAACTGAGACACACCACCTGCTTTGATAAAACAGCATTGGACACCCCAGGAATGGGAATGGGCAGATCTGACTGAACAATTAGTTTTTGGAAATAATAAAAAGACAGATGAACAGTGGGGAATTATGCTGTTTGAGGCACATTTATTATGAGACATTATTTTTGACATATGAATTTTGAAACTGACCCAAAATGTATCTTTTTAAAAAAAAAAAAAAACAAAGAGCATAAAACGTTGCTTTTTTCTAAACATACTGAGTTTTCAATACCAAAAAGATACATTTTTGACAGAAAACAAAAACAGAGCGCAAATGGTGTACTTTAATGTTCTTCCAAAGCAAAATGAGAAGGCAAAATGAGAAGCAATAACAGCTGCATGAGTAAAAGACTGAAGCCATTATGATTATGAATAAATCCAGCATTCACAATAATTCACCTTTCAGTTAGATGAGGTATTTCTGTCAAAATTTCTTCACTCAAGGCTGTTATCATATGTTCTAGTCTCATCTAAAGAACTAACCACTGCTTTTTTTTGATGAAGCCTTTTTTATTCCTATCATCTTGTCAGATATTATTGACAAATTGCACCATCCAGTTCTTATAACTGTAAAATAATTGAAATAACTTAGATAATGAAAATAATATTAGACAATTTGTTCTGCATAAACCTGTTTTTCTAGATAGGAAGGGCACATGGCCTCAAAGGAGACCTATAATCCTTTTCCTTATTTTCTGACATATGTATAATAATATATGGTGGACATTCGCATTAAACCAAAGCTTAAAATATAAGTAATCACCATGAGCCAATCAGGATAATGTTGGTTTAAAGAGAGAGGCACTAAACATGCTTGTTTTAGTCAGAAGATGAACTGAGGTGCTGAGGGTCCAGTGTGAGATAAATAAAGATTTTTCAAAAAAGGGGAACCATATAATCTAATTTAATCCAAAAATAAATATATGGAATTAGAAATTAGCATATTTGGTTCCCATATAAAGCAGCTTATTCTGTACACATGTTACTGTGCCTGCATCTGAAATTAAATATATCGACATGGTATATTTATATAATGTACACCCACATACAAAAATCACTTGTGTGCATGTTTATGGCCATCCGTAGGCTTAATGTGGCAGATTTTTACATGAGGTGCTCCTGACGTGACAGGTGCACACTGCATTGTTTTATATATAGTGGTTCTTTTATTTTAGACTCAATATTAAATGTAAAATTTATCATTTATTTATATCAATGTATATAAATTATAATTATAATAATTGATATAAATACATAAAATAATTACTTCTAATCCACATATGGAAATAATTTGGCAAAATGTGCATTACTCTCAGATCACACAACACTTCTCTACAACAGACTACCTTATTCAAGCTGTATTGTTCAATCTGCTGTTAATTCACCATTAACTCTGTGTTTCTTAAAGTTATGTTTAATTATTCCTACAGCTCAACACCGTTTCCTTATCAGGATTTGGGGTTTTCCTCAAGAGAAAGCACTGAAAAGAAAGCATCAGTACTGAGGCCACGTGTGCGGGTGGGTGATTATATTTATTTGCAATATAAAGCTTACTGCATGCGATATAAATTTGAAAAAAAACAAAACACGTGTAACACATTTCTTTATAGGTGTTCTCTTTTATGATTTAATTGCAAGTATAATTTATTCTGTGAGGAGATAAATATGTTTTTTAATTGTGGAAACTCAGCCTGCCCCTTGCTGCAGTTTGACAAGCAGCAGGTAGATGTGGAGAAGAGAGGAGATGATTGAGATAATGGCAGAGAAAATAAAATCACTCAGCAAGAGATTACAACTATTAAAATTGATTTATCAAAAACAATGCCCCCCAAAAAATATTATTGCACTTCTGGTAGTGAAAAATCATTATTCGAGGAGTCCATGCAGCAGGTTATTTGGGAATCAGGGTGAAGTACAAGATGAGGATTTTCATAACAGTATGACATCATCAGGTTACAGACCCCCCTCGGTACAAATGCTTGATGGACCCTCGCCAACTTGTTTTAAGGATCAGACTTTTTTTTTCTTTCTTCAGTAATCAGATATATCATACGGGAATGTGTGCATACATGTCAACAGAGTAGTTCAAAATTGTGAGACACTACAGTGCAATTTCACTAAAACCTTTAAAGTACCTTATATTAAATGGAAAATTAAGCTGTCAGAGCTTCATTAAAATAGCTTCAATCAAAT
The DNA here is from genome assembly GCF_056152115.1 of Neolamprologus brichardi. Lineage (NCBI taxonomy): Eukaryota > Metazoa > Chordata > Actinopteri > Cichliformes > Cichlidae > Neolamprologus > Neolamprologus brichardi. Next base: position 26,480,839 of record NC_142114.1, on the reverse strand, counting down.
AGACTAAAAATGATGCTGAAACTAAAGTGAAACTTTCAAAAAGTAAAGATGACATTAAAGTGAATTATAAACAAAATAAAAGTGAAAACTAACTGGAAAATAACTGATTTAGAAATGAGAAAATCAATTACTATTTGGGATTATAAATTAAAGCAGTACTTTTTAAACTTTTTTGTTAGGTCCCCAACCGACCGGTACCGGTCCGTGAGTCGTTTGGTACCGGGCCACGAGAGTTGAGGCTCGGGTGTGAAATGTATGGTTTTCAGGATTTTGTCGTTAACTCAGTTTCCCTGGGTCTTTTCCCGTGTTGTAGTTGTGTGTCTTATTTTGAAAGAAATATTTTCACGCTACCATAGCGACCAGAGAGCATGATGTTACTCTCAATGTTGTTGGCGTATTTCAGGAGGACGCTGCTAATAAAGTTACACAATTACACAGTGAATTTGCATTTATTATTATATTTACAAAATACCACAGTTTTTGTCTTGGTCGTGTCATTTTATTTTGTTGTATTTATCTGCGACACCTTAAAGGCTTAATGAAAATATTGTCTGACATTAAAGCTGTCCGTGGCGCAAAAAAGGTTGGGGACCGCTACTCTAGACCATTACACCACCAGCAGCCTGAGGTGTTCATAACACAAAGCGCTATACAAATACAGGGCATAACAGGCAGAAAGGATTCCTGCTTTCACCTTGTTTACTCCAAATTTGGACCCTACCATCTGAAAAAATCTAGACTTAGTAGATCAGGCAACAGTTTTTCAGTTTTCTCTTATTCAGTTTAGGTGATTCTGTATAAAGCCTCAGTAGTGTCAGTTTCCAGTTCTTAGATGATGAGAGTGGCACCTGGTGTGGTGTTTAACTGGTTGTGTGCTCAGAGATGCTCTTCCGGATACCTTGGTTGTAAGGGGTTATTTGAGTTACTGCTGCCTTCCTATCACCGTAAAGCAATCGGCCCATTCTCCTTTGGCATGAACAAAGCGATTTTTCACCCAGAGAATCGCCTCCCTCTGGATATTTTTTTCTGATCTTTCTCTATATAAAATAAAGATCTTTGTGTGGAAACCAGTAGATCAGAGGTTTCTCTAATACTCAGATCATCCATTCTGGTTCCAACCATGTCCAATTCAGAGTCACTTATCATTCTGATATCAACTTCAGCAGGTCATTGATACAATGTTTAAATACCTTAATGCATTGATTTGACTGGCTGATTAGATGGTTGCATTAACGAGGAGTTAAACAGGTAACCAAATAGAGAAGGCACTGAGTGTAACAGCCACTAAGCACTTACTGAGACAATAACGCAGATTTTAAAAAACACAGTAACGGTGGAATAGACTGAATTCAGCTGTTGCCATGAGCTGGTGCAAAATTTTAATACCAGAAAATCTTATTAGGATATCAATCAGTTTCATTTAATTATTGATCAAGATATTAAATTTTGGTTGTGCATAGATTTTAATCAAATTATGCACAGATTTAATTACATTTTTCAAGAAATAATAACATTACTGGTTGCTACAATCCAATATTTGGAAAAAATCTAACAGTACAAAGGTGGCTTTGATCAGACCATCAGTTCTAACTGTTAACACTTTAATGAATGATAAAAATGAAAAACAAAGGCAATAGATTTAAAAGTTGAAGTTTGAATATGTGTTTGTTTTAAAATAGGTTGATTACTTTATTTGTAAATTTCAAAAAACACTATTTTATAACCCAATAAATTACAAAACAAGCCCCCCTGCCCACTTCTCAGAAGATAAAAGGTAATACATCTGAGTCTTCGTTGTCTTGGAGATATTTAATATCCAAAATGCCATGAGGTAATATTAGAGATATTAATATCACCTAGTGACATTTTTCTAAAATAAGTAAGCGTTTTGGATGATTAAAGCTGATTTTCAGGCTGGAGTGCTTGAAGGTTACTGGTTTTAATACATATACACCTCAGCTGTGTAGCGTGAAATTAGAGCATTATTATGGTGAATTTGGGTTTGTTTACATCCACAAACAGAATACATTTATATGCCAACCTGATGACTGAGAACCTTCACAGACATATTTATATGCCAACAAAAAATTATCTAGGTTATGCAAATAAGTGTTCCTGCATTACAGAATTGTCCTGTCTATCAATGGGGTTTCATCCTCTCAGTCAACATCTTGCAGAGTTGGAAAAACAGCCTCCAACTGAGTACAAACCGAAGGGCAGAGAAAATGGACTTTCTATAAGTATAGTTATTAGTGCTAATCTCTGTGTTTTCGCTGACACTGAAACATGCCTATAATGCTGTGCTAAGCAAGTATTCAGAGCTGGTCAGCCATTTAATCTTCTTATCTGAGTTGTATTTGAGTCAGAACAGTTTATTGCCTGAAGAAGGAGACAAATGAGGCTGATCACAACAAGAAAGTCTGCAGCAATCCAAACGGTTTTAGGATCCATCTTGTCAGGATTGCTTTTTTTTTTTTTTTTTAAGAAGTAATCAGTAATTAGTTACTAATTACTTTTTTCAATTTACTTGACCAACACTGGTGACTTGGACTGACTGGAATCACTCATATGGTAGCGAGAGTTTATAATTAACAGCTGTTTATTTATAAATACCGAGAGATTTCCATCACATATCCAATCAATTAGTTGACAGATTGTAGTGGTTATATTACTGTATCAGTTTGCTAAGTGCCTCGTCATATTTAATAGTGTTAAATAACTATCCCACATAACTCTTTTTGGAGGAATTTCTAAATTTCTGACTCTATGAGTCGTTGACTGGATGCTGAATGTAAGTTTTGTTTAATGTGTAGAGTAACAGATTTGTGATTTTTGCTGATTTACAAATATAATTGGAATCCAACCCAATTCAAATTGATAGCAGATTTATAGCAGTGTTATCACATGTGTTATGGTTGCTTTAAAAACTGTTTTTTTTCCAGGTTGCAGACCTGCTACTGTAACCCTATGCTAGCAGAAATATTTATATATTTCCAAAACAAAACAAACAACAAAGACACTTACAAAAAAACATTTTTTCCAAACATGGGGACAGGATCATATGTATCTTGTTGTACCCAATATATTTCTTTATATTCATATTTCTTATTTCTTCTTTTCTTTTTTTAAATTCATTTTTATTATAATATACATTAATTCATGTTGTTTAGCAGTGCCAGATTTGACAGGCGAGGAAAAGTAGAAGCGGCAGAGAAACAAAAAGACATAATTATCATTAATGATCATTCAGTTCTCTCAGGGTTAATCAACGTATTGCTGCTATCAATACAATGTCAGCAAATAGTAAAAACATTTGTCATAATTTCTCAAAGTTGACAGGTTTTATATCACAATTAGTCCAAAGTGTCTTTCCTTAAAAAGAAAAAAAATAACTATCATTTTCCCTAATATCCTGAATTACAGCAAACAGTGTTTAAGAACCTTATGTTTCTGAATAGATATGTTGGGTAGTTAATTAAATTTCTGATAATGTTTTTGCATTTTCTGACAATTACAGGTTGAATAACACAAGAGATAAATACTCCATGCAAGCTTATATTAGCTGCAAACAGTTAGATATCAGATGTTTGCCACTTGTTCGGTTTAACTTGTTTGTCTTGGATCTAGTGGGGTGTGTGTAATATTAAATATTTTATATGTTATTGGTTAGTTTTTCCATTTTATTTGTTCTTTGATTTTATTGGTTAGTTTTATGTTTATGTTTGCATATGTTTGCATGGTAAACATGCCACAATGTTTGCAGATATGTGTGTTTGGATTGCTTGCTACCTAAAAGATCAGACTCAATATTAATAATATTTATTCATGAACTTATTAATTGATCATGTATCGACTAAGAAACAGTCTTAAACATTGGTCTGAAATGTGCACAGACTGATTAAAAAAAAGAAAGATTTTGGCCTCTAAAGCTAATTTTCCCATAAAAAACAGCTGTGTGTGTGTGTTGGTGGGGGGGGGGGGGGGGGGGGGGGGGGGTAATTTTTATGTAACTCACCAATTTAAATTTACTTAAGGCTACTCGATGCATTATTAAACATTTAGTTGAACTAAAAAACACTACAAGGCAGGGATTTCAAAGTTAAGGGAAGTGCATAACGTTAAAGCCCACACAAGAAAAAAAAAAACTACCACCAAAATAAAAAGATCCAGCCAGCATGTTTTGCTTCCAAGGAGCCAGACACTTTTGTAATGTTTTAAAATTGTGTTGAGCAATAGCTTTCCAGGCTTTGTCTTTGTATTTTTTTGAACATTGGGTGCTTTTTCATTCATTTTCAGCCCAGTCTTTCCAGTATTTTTTTTAAAATCACTTAACACAGACCCATGACTGGATGCACACTGGATGAACCAGGGTATGAACGTATTTGTATCTTTAGACACTTTATTACAGCCTGACGCAAAGCATGTAATTTGTTATTTGCACAGACACAGATAACAGTTTGATCAACAAGGTGATTCCCAAAGAGCCGTTACCCAAACACTTTGGCATACACCAAAGTTCATTGCATATCTGCACATACCTACCATGGATTGACCTCCCCAAAACACAAGTGTCAACATTATTAAATGAGTGTGGAATCATCTTGACAGAGAACAGAATAAAAAGCAGCCAAACTCTTAAGAAGAAGAGCTTTGAATGTCCTTCAAGAAGTCTGGAGAGCTATTCCTGAAGCCTGCTCAAAAATTACAAGAAAGTGTACCTCCTACACAGCCTGAAAGTCCAAGTTCACGCTGTGTTAGAGAATAAAGGTGGCCATACCAAATATTGTTTTTCAAACTTTTTCAAAATGAACAAACTCTTTTGTCTTATATAGTATGAACAGAAAACCTCTTGATTCTTTTGCTTTGATGTAGTTACTTACTAAGGTGGTGGTGTTTTTTTCTTGTTTGTTTGTTTGTTTGTTTTGTTTTTGCTTTGTTTGCCTTCTCTCACCCCAACCGGTCGCAGCAGATGGCCGCCCCTCCCTGAGCCGGGTTCTGCCGGAGGTTTCTTCCTGTTAAAAGGGAGTTTTTCCTTCCCACTGTCGCCAAAGTGCTTGCTCATAGGGGGTCATATGATTGTTGGGCTTTTCTCTCTGTATCTATGAAGCGCCTTGAGGCGACATTTGTTGTGATTTGGCGCTATATAAATGAAATTGAATTGAATTGAATTTTATTATTTGCTTCGAGCCCTGTGTACAGGAGCTGCATGCTAAAAGATCTTTTGTTAAAAGGGTTGGCGTAATAAGCAAATGCTTCAGCCAATACCTTTTGATTAGCCTTGTCTCATGCTTTCTTGCTTTGTGGTAAATCTTTGTTCTGTCTTCACTGAGATATTTGAATGCTAATCAATAAACATATCTGTACTATGTATGTTGTCATGCTTTTGATTTGTGATTACTATTTATTTTATATATATATATACACATATACACATATATATGTGTGTGTGTGTGTGTGTGTGTGTGTGTGTGTATGTATATATATATATTTAGGTATAGTATTTTTTTTGGTTTTGTTTTTTAAAACATATGAGCTCTTGCCAAAAATACTGCACTGCTATATGTTTTTTTTTGTTGGTTTTTTTTGTTTTGTTTTTTGCCTGTCCCGTTTGAATCTTTAGCCATCAGAATTGTTGTCTGAAGGCCAAGAAAGACGCCACGCGGATTTACTTTACCAATTGGAATATCATGGCCTTGCCATACTGGTCCATTTGATTGACCTTCATTATAATTATGTATTTATTTTATTTTCGGGACAGACATGACTGGGGGATTGGACAGGGAGAAAGAATGAAAGAAAGAGAGGACGAGAAAGAAAAAGAGGGGAGAAGAGATGATGAGAAAAGGGGAAAAAATAAAGCAAAAAACCAAAAAAAGTATTACATGTTATTGTGCAGTATGCAAGATCAACAGCGCACAATGTGCTTTGAGGTAGCAGCCAAGAAAGGTGAAGTTTGTGTCTGTGAACACCCGTGTGTACACCTGTGTGCACACAGTTGTGCATCAGCACGCTTGTATTCAAAAGGTTTCTCCATGTAACGATCTGCTAGGGAGTGTGGGGAGCCATAGCCCCGTTCCCCAGGACATGAAGCAGGTATGAAGAAGATCCAGGCCCCAGACATCCAGAGGCCCGGAATACAAGGACCCAAGGAGGACCACCAGGGGGGCAACCGTGCCACCCTCCTGAGAAGAGCTGAAGAAGAGCCCCAAACGAGAGGTCACCCAGCAGCCACGGAGCAGAGGCCAGAGGGGGTTGCAGTGATGTGCCCGCGGTCTCTGCACTGCTATATGTTAATATGAACTCAATTTTATCATTTGGTGCCGTATTTCACCTAATGTTGCTCAAGTACTCACTGTGGTTTTAAGAACTGGACATTTACATTTTGTTTTAATTACTGGTTTTAATTCAAATAAAATGTTGTATTACCATTGACTTACCACCGCAAATTACCGATTCACCTGGCTTATCGAGCTAGCGTTAGGTGATAACTTCCCAATTGTACCCTCTTGTCCAAACATGATTACATCAAGTATAGAAAAAAGAAAAACAAGGCAGCAATGCCCAAAATAGCAACTGATGTCATCGAGCAGACAAAGACACAGAGTCTGTGGTTTGTTACACCAAAGTTCATCTCACAAGGACAACTGACAATCACGTATACCGATTTAAGAAACTACACAAAGATTCATCTCATTATTTTTATTATTATCTACTCCAGTCCAGGGTAGATTTTGTGTGGGTGATAGCATGACTCACACAGCAGAGGACAGTGACAGTGACATCAAGGCTTATGTCAAACACTGCAGCAAGGCTAGGGCTCCCTTAAAGCTGGGTCTGGAGAGGATGACTCAGGAAGCGGAGACGGGACACAATGTAAGACACTTTGAATTGTCAGAATACGGTTAACTCTGAAATTCATAACCATGATGCAGTATGTGGCACAAGGCACGAGTGCACCACTTGTGACACAATGAGATCAGTTTACATCACCGACTGAAAGACAGAAACGAGCTCTGGGATGTGAACTTGAATACTCTCAGCTTTGTTTTAGCAGCTCTGAGTGGAAATGCAATAATGAAATACAATAACAAAAAATCTTTCAGTGAAGTTATTATTGCAAACCAACTCAGTAAGCTGCACCACAGTCTATTGGCAGCATTAAAAACTGAATACACTTACATCTCTTTTCAAATTTAAAGTAATTGAAACTAACTAATTGTGCTGATTATTTTATTGGAAAAGCAAGAATTTGTGTTTCTGTTTTGTTTGGTAGAGAATTAATTCAGTCAAATCTGGTATTCATTTTTATAAAAGTTTATATTTGGCAGCAACAGGCATCAGTGGCAACAGACCTTTTAATTTAGTTGAGGTGAGGCGGGAGGCAGAGCAAATGTGCAGCTGATGTGGACAGGCCAAAGCAGCTTAAAAAGAGCACCTTATATGAGATTAATCAATTGGATGTATAGACAGCTGAGCCATCAGCTGATGAGGCTGGCATTGTGATCGTCTGATCTGCTGGGATTTGTTGACTGCCTGAACAAACACTAAGCTCCATTTATGTCTTTGTGCCTGATATTATGAACATTTTGAATGGTTTATGTTAATGAGTAATGTCTACATAGCTGCTTTGGCACTTGTGTTTTGATATTGTCACTCCCACCAGGGATAAAAACAGACTGGGAGAATAATAATTCCCCGTGGGTGAGCTGAGACTCCTACCCGTCAGCTGCAATCCTATATAAGCAGCAGCGACAATAACAATGAGTAGCAGCAAGTGACTGCTAATATTACATCTAATTTTTGCTTCAGCACCACAAAAGGACACGTTCAGCACTGTAGATAAAGACATCGTTCTACGTAAAGTTAGATTCAGAGTTTCAGTTGGTTTATTGCATTTCCTTTGTTGGTTTCCTGGCCTGGCATCTGTTCAGCAAATCAGCTAGAGCTGACACTTTTTAAAGCCATGTCATTGTTGTGAAGATAAGATATGAAACTTCATTGATTGTGACCAGAATTAGATTTGTGCTTCTCCAAAAGCTAGATCATGTGTTCTAATTAAGGAGACCTGACCGGCTTGCAGAGGTGTCCTTTCCAGTGGCAAAGCCTTCTCTTCTTTAGTTAACCATGCCTGGGTCACGACAACTTTCCTCCAAAGACCTCAGTGGTCAATAATCTACAATAAGACAAACTGTCTGCAGGAAGAAATTCAGGCCTCCTCCTACTCATGTACAGATCACGCAGTCCTGAATAAGAGCAAAGGGTCAAAGCAACAACTTGCCAGAATCAATGTTTATGTGAGAAAAAAAAAAGAAAAGAAACAAAACAAAGAAAATCATCCCCACATTAAAGTAGTCCATCTGAAAACAGACATGAACCAGGCCACAGTTCAGACAAATACGAGTCCACAAAAAATGTACAAATTTAAACACCCAGGATTTGTTTAATTCAAGTAAACAGACTGCTAAGGTTTACAATACAAGCGTCAGTGCAGAAGTCTTGAGAGACCCCTCAGTTCTTTATATTCTGCTATGAAAATGGGAACTAAGTGAAGCAATTTATTGAAACATATGCAAACATACACAGATATACACTATATAAAGGCAAAAACAGACTTGGTACAATTCTAACAAGCTTGAAATATTTGATATGACGACCTTCTCTAACACAACCGGAACTCTTTTAGGTCTGGACTCTGATTACGCCTCTAAGCAGGCTCCAGGAATTGTTCTTCGGGCTTCCTGAAGGACATTCCAGCTTTTCTTTGGATTTTGGCTGGTCTTTGTTCTAATCTCTCTCAAGATGATCACACAGTACTTCAAAAAAGCTGAGGTCTGTGCTCTGAGGAGGTCAGTCCATGACTGACAGTGTTCCACTGTGTGTTTTTTCTATCCAGGGATGCTTTTGCTGCGTTGGCAGTGTGTTTGGGATCATTGTCATGTTTAAGAGATAAGTGGCTGACAATCAGATGTTTTCCAAATAGTATTGCAAGGTGGATCAAAATTCCAGATCCCCGTGACCACTCGCTGAAAGGCAGCATCAAACCATGACATAGCCTCCACCGTGTTTTACAGATGGCTATAAACACTCACTGATGTCACCCTCTACTGACCTCCTTTGTATTTAATGATGAGGATTTGAAACATACATTTCAAATTTGTATTCTCAATAAGAGCTACTGCCACTGATTTTCAGTCCAGGGCCTGTTCAAATTGTCATACTTCAGCCTGTTTCTTTTCCTTAAGAAGGACTTCTTGACAGTCAACCTTCCACTGAGATTATTTCTGGTGAGGCTTCGGCAGAGGTACCACTTGCTGGCCAGCCATCTGCTTAGGGAACCAGGCCAGCAAGGAGCCCCGGAGGGCTGAAATAACAGGAGGAGAGAGCTGACTGCCCTAAGGGGGCCCAACTTGACTCTATGCTCTTCTGTTGCAAGTGACAAGGATGATTTAGTTAAAAACAAACATAACGGCAACAAAGAAAGTCACCCAATGGAAATGACGTGGAGTTATTCTTCTGGGAGGAAAAACATGAGAAAAAAATGAGAGAGAGGATAAATAAAAAAAGGAACACAGATATTGGGGAATATTGGCAAATAAATATATTGCTAAATAACTAAATGCATCTAATTTAGCTTAAAATGTGGGGGAGAAATGTTTCAAGGATATTTCAAAAAGCATCGCATCATTCTTTTGCTTTCCTCTGACATTAAACATTTAGCCAGCAGAGCAGCCTAAATTAGTTAAGTTACATGGCTGTCACATGACCCGTCACAAGACCCAGTTAAATGCAAGCGGCCAAGACTCAGAGTTGGGACATAAGCAGTCATCTCTGCAGTATAATTGCCAGGTTGAAACAATGTAGACATTAGTTATATTAGCATTAACACTTCACAAGACTTTGTCTTGGGGATTGTTAAAATAACCATAGTCGTCTCTGGTGTGTTCACAAAAATGTTTTACTCCTCATTTTATAGGACTTTTGTTCTTGGGGTGTCAGAATATCTTTAACATAATGGTGATGAATGCTAGTTGAATTGGGTGCCTTGTTTAGACCCATCAGATCCTAGATCACCACTGGGTTTTGGTGAACAGTAGATGGATCAACTACTGGACCCCCCTCACTATTTCTCAAGTACATAACTTTCAGACACTTTATTGATAGTTTTTTGCATTTTTTTCTTTTTATCTTCCACTTGTCCAGTTTGCTCAGATTTTTTAAGGACGCGCCGCACAGCAAACCAAGAAATGCCAGATTATAAGGCATCTAATACCAGAGAAATGTCAACAAAATATTAAACCAACAAGCAAAAATCTTCTAAAAATGGCCAGGACTGGACTGAAAATGAGTAAGACAGAAAAACTTTGAAAGACCTTCAGAAAGTCCAGAGAACTATTGCTCAAGTTCACTTTAAAAGATGACGAGAAAATCTGCCTCCTTGGAAGCAAAATATAAAGAAATGAGGGGTGTCTCAAGACCTATGCACAGTACTGTAGAACAGCTATATCAGCTGTGTGGTGAGCATCAGGATGCAAGAAGGAACAAGCACAGTGAGAGAAGCCGTCACAGTGATGAAAAGCAATAAAATAAATATGATTAATAAAGAAATCAAAAGTACAACTGTTTGTGTTCTCACTTTAATCAGAATCTGTTGTTATATTTGTGGCGTAGGCAAAGACTAGAACACGATTTCTGATCTATCAATGGAGAAATCAAGGTCATTCCCAAGGATTCGAAAAGATGTTTTTACAATTGAAATTCTGTTCTGTTCTTGTCAAAAAAAAAAATTAAAAATTAAAAAGGAAAGCATGCAGGTTGAAAAAAAGAAACCTAGCTTAGCTCAGTAGATTAGTCCAGTCATGACTTGATTTCAGATTTGTTGGAAGTGACCCAGTCATGGTTAGCAGGAGTAGCAATAGTTGTGTTGTTAACATGATGCTAACCCCAATGAGCAGCATGCACAAGGACAGGTGGTTGCAGAGAAACAGATGTCATTTAAACTTCTCTTCTGAATTTACTTGAGCCCACAAAGCATAAAATTAAATTGTACTTAAAATTTCAGCTCAGCATCTGTCATAACGCACAAACACCCACATCCTACATTAAACACAAAGACTAAATGGCTCGTTTACAGTTACAGTATACAGAGATACAACGAGCCCTTCAGTAACAAAAGATTAAACTGAGCCAGACAGATTTAAGTTATACACACCAGTGACCTACCAAATGGATGTAATACTGCAATCCTCTGCAGCTGGAGGGGGGGGGGGGGGGGGGGGGGGGGGGGGGCTGCTGTGTTTCATTTAATGATCTCAACTTTATGAAATTGATTAAATGCATTCTGTGAAATGATGCCTGTGCATTTTTGCCCCTCAGACAAAGCTGCTGTACTCATTGCCTGGGGCAGAAGGAAGCACCAGAATCACCAAGGAGAGTGTCACACTGAAGTATCCAACATTAACAATGACACAGTGAAGTTTTTTTTTTTCCTATCAGTGACTTTAAGCAGCAGAGCTCAGCTAATGATAAGACCAAAGAAGAATTTGCTACTCAGGAAACTGAAGGGCAGAAAGGGAAAATCTAACATTATGATAATAACAGTTCCCTGATTTTCATAGTATCGAGTTGTTCTTTAAATGCCCAAAAAGTTAAGGTGTAGTTAAAATGTGCAGATCTGCAAAGCGCTTTTATAGAATTGGAGGTAATTTATCTGAATTTCAGAAGCGGGACCACACCTCATACACTTCCCTTCTGGTCTTATGCCTACATATGCCTTCCTGCAGTGCAGACTGGCTGTTGTCATTTTTGCCGCCTCAGTCCCGGATCTGTTTTTATTCCATCTTTCTCTTTCAATCTAATCAACGATGTAGTCCCTGCTAGTGAATTGTATTTAATGTAGTTAAGCCCCACGATTTGGCCTTCTTTGCACATGCTTACTGTTTCTACCTGACCACTGCATGGTATTTATTTCAAACAGCTAAGAAAGAATGGATGAATGTACTATATCTCAATTTAGCAGGTTCATCCATATTTCTTAAGCTGACATCTGAGATATTTAGACAAACTATCTCTATTAATCTCATCAAAATAAGTCTGTCTCTGATTAGTTGACCTGTAATCCATCCTAAAGAACGTCTTAGTTAATGGCTTAATAAGATGAATCCTGAGGTCAGAGCACTTCCTAGTATTTAAAGGTGTTTTTTTTCCTAGGTGGATCACAGAGGGGGGAATGCCAGCAGGGAAAGAGCAGCAGATATGTCTAACATTTGACTAACAGCCATATGGCAAGATAAATCTTTGGGTTCAATTTCATTAAAAAAAAAAAAAAGAGCATCTGTTGTGATAAACATGCACAGCAAGCTAGATGATATCGACGCTAATTTTTCTTCCTCTCTGGCTACAAATTGTGTGCATGCTTTGGCATCTCTTACACATACTTTTCTTTCCTCATATACACCCCAAACCTTTGCAGATATTGATTATGTAACAGTGCCAAAATGGTCAAGCCTTTAAAATTACTTTTGTGTCATTCACAGATGTGCCTTTTTAGAGCTACAGTAACATGACAGCACATTTACAGAAAGCTATGCTGGCGTGATATTTAGCACCAGCAGCTCTTAGGCATAGAGGGAAATGTTATAAGATGATGGTGGCTGTCGTAGTGGCTCCCTCCATTATGGGTTCACCTCAGTAAGGATGAGCGTGAGTTTGTTATTTGCACACTTAATTCTTTATTATCAAAATTTACACAGTTTATCCTTACTCCACTTAATATGCCCGGCCATGGAGCATTGACTGTTCGTGAATGCACGCAGCCATCAGTTGTGTCTCTGCCTCCATCTCTGTACCCACTATATAAGAAGAGAGCAATATTAGCTGAAAAGACACCCTTCTCAGCTGGCACTGCTCCTAAACCACACACCTCCACACCCCTCCTACAGCAAAGCCAGGAAACCACACCTCACTGTCACAGTGACTTATACTGGTTTTCCTGGCTCAAACCATAGTATGCAAGACAATTTTTCTATGCAGTAAAAACCCTGCTTGTATGAGGTGATGTCTTGAAGTACCAGGACTCCAACTATAACAATCAAAAACCTTAACTGATTTGAATTTGATCGTTTCTTAAAGGTCATCACACCTGGGCTAATTTAGTCCTGTTCAAGTCCTGTTCTATCACCATGCACTTTTGAGTCTGTAATAAGTGCTGCATTTCCTCTGATATGTTAAACAGCTCTTAATTATTTATTATCATTATTATTTTTAATAATTTCAGGAAAGGAACAGGGTGACAAATCTGGTGAGAAGGGTGGATGGTAATGGAACATTTTATATGTTTGGCGAGAGAACTTCCAATTTCATGCACAGCATGATGGAAAGCTGGCATGAAGTGCAGTTCATCTGGTTTCCATTGCATGTTTTTCAGGATGTTACAGTAGAATCCTATGTTAAGACCAAATAAATGTTAAATAATAGAATAAGCATGCTCCACTAGACCAAGGTCATCACCAGCCAAACAGCTGTTGCAACTGGTAGTCTCTTGAAACAGCAGCAGCACCACCCTGAAGGTTAGATTGGTTAAATTGAAATCAGGTAATGTTGTTGTGATTTCTTTTAAATGGCAGAGTCTCCTAACTCCAAGTTCACATCCTCCCTCAGGCAGTTTCACTGATGATTTTAGCACTGCCTTTACAATGTTACAAGTGATCATCATGACAATAAAGGAAGCTGTTTGCTACTTCTATCAGTGAGATTGGTACACATGTTATCATTTGTTGTTTTTGACAGCAAAATCTGCTTCCCACCCCCACCCCCCGGCCCCGCCACTCAACATCACAGCATGCACATCTTCCCACTTATTTTCCAAAATTATTTCCATAATTTTTATTTTGTTAAAAAGCGAGTTTATGCACAAGAGCTGAAGATTGAGATAGAAATTCATTGTATGAATGTCTGAGGGTGTTGCTAGACGTAGACTCTTTCTGGGGTTTTTACCCACAGACTGTATGTTTTCACCTGCAGCGTTCACAATAATCTGTTTCCATTTGCTTCCAACTTATTCTATATTTAAAGCGATACCAAAAAGTTACTTTGTTTAAGCTAATGTGACATTTACATATCCATGGCTCACATGTTAGTTATGTGATCAAATTTTAAAAAAAATTAAGTCTAAGAGGAGCTAAATACACCCATTCAGGGAGTCTGCCCACACACACATTGTTGCTCAGTGCAGCAACATAACAGACAACAGTAATATCATAGTGTGAGAGGAGATTGGTGAATCTTTGCTATGTGAATGTTTACCTATTTGAAATTGTATTGATTAAAAGGGAGCAGTATTACAAAGTACTACTCCCAAAGAGTCAAGAGACTCAGAAAGATGCAAGCACAACAGAACTAAGTCAACAGATACTCCAAAGTAAAGAAATAGTCTATGATGTTGAACAAAAAACAAACAAACAAACAAAAATACTGAAAAATCTGAAAGCATATCTTACATTTAAGTATACTCCATCCAACTGTTGTTTGGAGATTTAACTAATTGTCTTGCTACCTGGTTTAAGGGTATAATGATAGCCATTATTGGTGAAGGCCATCTTGGTATTTTGGAACTGGATTTGATGAATGACGTATGGATCAAGAAACTGGGGGAGACCGCACATGACTTATCAGTCACAAAATAGGCCCATGCTCTAGCATACACTGCTTTAGCTTTCATTTTCTATTTTAATTAAATAATCCATCCACTTTTGATGTGAACGAGTATTCAACCAGTTAATCAACAGCTTCGTTTTCACTCTCAGCTCTCTCTTTTAACCACAACAGACTGATACAGGATCCAAATTACTACAGATGAGTTTGAATCAGCCTAATTGTTACTCTTTGAGTAAATTTAAGGTCACTAAAAACTCATTGCTCCAATCTTTAGGGACAAATAATGTCCATTAATGTCAGTAAACTCAGTTACTGGATTGCTGATGGACCAGCCAACCGAGAAGCTGACTTCAATACATTACTAGGATACTAACCCTGTATACACTGTAGACCAACACGAAAGCAGTTTCCACATTTCTCATAATGTTGTATAATAATAATAATAATACGTCACAGACCGGACCTTCAAATGCATTAATTTCCATTTTAATAATGGAAACATCCTTTAAAATTAAATGTGTAGGTGGCAGGAACAGGTAACATGTTACTGTGCTTAACTTGGTTTAAGTTTGGTTAACTGCTTTAAACCTGGATAGATGATAGGGCAATTAATAATTGCATCTCCTTCCCAAGTTTTGAAAGTGAGGGTTAAACCCAGTGTTTGTTTGTGCTACAATGTTAGCAGCTAGCTGTTTATGTCCCAGACAGCCAGTAAGGGCTTCCCTGCCCTCAGACTTAAAGACATTTAGGTTTGGTCAATATCGTTCCATCTCTGGTTTTAGACAAATTAACATTTGCTGCCAGGAAGCTCTTGTTTCACTTACAGTAAGCTAACATGTTATTCTACCCATCTATACTCTGCTACTGTGTTACATGCACCACTCCATCTCTTCCCACTCAAACACACCCATCTATCTCCAGTTGAATTGACAATATCCTAAGGAGAATATGCCTGAGGTCTATTTCCCAAGCACATATATAGATATATATATATCCAGATATATAATCTCTCCAGTGAGTACTGCATCCACTCCAAGGTCACCTCCCAGTTGGTCATATGAACCCTTAAAGTAAGGCATCCAGGAGGCATCCTGATCAGATGAAGCAACAGAGGTTTGACTCTAAAGTCCTCACCATAACCTAAAGCTGAGCCCAGATATCCTATGGAGGAAACCAACTTTGACCCCTAGTACCCCAAACCCCATTCTTTCAGCCTCTACCTAGACCTTGTGACCACAGGTGAGGCAAATTGAAAGCTTCCTCTTCAGGATGAACTCTCTCTCTGAGCTCACTGCAGTGTAGGCAAAGAAGAGAAAACGAATATGACCACAAATGAGCGCAAACTGCAGTAGAGACTCGTACACTGTGCTGAAATGAAAATGTGCATAAATTAGGTAAATAAATTCATTTTTTCCCCCCTTTGGTTTCTTGAAAGGGTGAGCGGTTTCATTCCCAGAAATGTCAGCATGTGTTACAACCATCTGAAGCTCCAAATACACATCAGAGAGTATATTTCTACATAAGTGCATAAAAACCTCAAGACTTTTGTGTGAAATGTTGATAGACTCTTTGGACCCAGAATACAACCTAAACAGGAATGAAGTAGATACTTATGGTTAGGGGAAAAAAATCTGAAAACAACTGAGGAAATAAAGAATTCAAAGTAGGCTGACATTTTTAAAGTAAACAAATTCCTTATACAGTAGCAGTGGATGAGGATTCATCTGCCTACACATGTATAATAGTCCTGGCTGCTCTAAAACCGGTACGTGGGACAAGATTTGTAAAAGCAAGACATCTTTAAGATGAAGATTTTACTTATTCCAAGCGATCAGTTGCTGTTGACCTCATCAAGCGGTTACCGGTCAAAGCCAATTAGTCTGATGACACACAGGAAGACGAAGAATTTCCATCACAGGGTTGTCACTGTGTAAAAGGCTGATACTTTATTTAGCTTGCCATTGATTAGGTGCAGTGTTCCACTCAGACTTGACTTTCACCTTCCTATACGAGACACAACAATTTAATCAATTGATGAACTCCCTGATGCGCAATAAAGCCTCAGCAGAAAAGCCGGCATATTAATGCAATCACTCATTTAGAGACATTTATTTGAGACTCTTCTTTATAAATAAGGGCTGTTAATTTGTTAGAAGTTATTAAAACAAAAACACGGGCAACACAACACTAGTAGAAACCCTGTATATGTGTAATCTGTGAAACATCACAATATGAATTACTCAAATCAGAGTCCGTGTAACTGTGAGTGAAGTTCAAAGGAAGCAGCTTTTTCGTAAGCTGAAAGTAAAAATACATCTAAGCTTCTAAATTAAAAACATGATGCTTGTGCACTGTTAGAAAAAACATCTTAAAAAAACAGTAATATTCCAGCAGCTGGGGCGCCAAAATAATACCGTAAAATAACAGAAAATAACTTACTCATAAAAATATGGTTATTTCCAGTGATGAAAATACAATTTGTTGCCCTAATTTTACATGGGATTTTGCCTTTTTCAAGTGCTTTTAAACATTAAATTAGGAACAATTTAATGTGATTAAACAATGAAATTACCTATAAACAAGGTCAATGAATGCGGCAATATGAATAATAATACTTAAATGTACAGAAATATACAGTTAACAGTTGGTTTAAATAATAATGGATTGCATTCATATAGGGCTCTTTGAGACCCTCGAAACACTTTACAATTCCAATTTATAATTCTCCTCTGGCCATCACCAGTAGGCGGTAGGTGAAGTGTCGTGCCCAAGGACACAACGACCGAGAGTGTCCGAGCCGGGGCTCGAACCGGCAACCTTCTGATTACAAGGCGAACTGCCAACTCTTGAGCCATGATCGCCCTAAATAACAATAATAAGAATAATTATTTGATGTAAAAAAAAAATTTATAAGAATCATTTTATATATTTTTCCATAGCATTACATTTGAATTTAACAGTTCAAACTTTCAAATAGCGGACAAATATTTGTGAAATTATGATGCATTTGCGAATGTATTTTAACAATCTAAATATGCATATGTACAGACAAATACATTTAAAAAAACAAGTAAATTATGTTTTATTACATTACAGTGATTTTACGTTAATTTACATTTGAAATGTGAAATCACAGTCTATTTATGTGAATTTAATGATATTCTAGAAGAACAGTACAAAACTGTAAAATACTTTTATATTAGGATTTTTTTTTACAGTGTGTTTAAAATCAGTAAGGAAGACCTGTCCCTTATTTTCAGTCTCTGTGGTCTCCTGGTGATATAGGCTTTGCTCGCTGGTCTCTTTTAATCAATTTCCATTTTCCCTCACTGTCAAAATCACCTCATCTGAAAATTAAACATCACTACTCTCTACCTGCCAATCAGCCTCACAGCCCTTGTTCTATAATTTTATTGTAATCATCCGTCTTCTTGTCTTCTGGGTTGTCCAGGACATTTAATAATCCGCTTACTTTCTAGACCAAGGTCATTACAGTTAAGTTAAACTCAACTAAAAGTGGGTGTTAAAGCATATTTAACATTTGAGACAGAGAATGAACTAGCGTTCCCCTAAGCTTACTTCCCCTAGGAGCACTTTAGCATACAAGCCATGCATTCATACAGGCCCTTATTCTATGCACTTTAAGATGTTTATCTGCACTAACAATTCTAGCAAACTTAGACTCTCCAAATATGACATAAAGTATCTCTAATAAAGTAAATAATTCACAAAAAGGACATGCAAAGCGGTGTCTGAAATGCGCCTGAAACAGCATTCTCTGGACTCAACGTGTATACTATCTTGAAACACATTTCTCAGTAATATGTATTTTTTCACATGCACTACTTACATCAGAATCACTTAAAACAAAGAGATTTGCACAGTGGGATATTTCTGCTTGTGCAGTGTAAAATGGTTGCACAGGCTTATAGTATG
Organism: Neolamprologus brichardi; assembly: GCF_056152115.1. Classification (NCBI taxonomy): domain Eukaryota; kingdom Metazoa; phylum Chordata; class Actinopteri; order Cichliformes; family Cichlidae; genus Neolamprologus; species Neolamprologus brichardi. The sequence continues at coordinate 26,462,251 of NC_142114.1, read as the reverse complement.
TAGAAGCCATATGATAGAATACTTATTGAGGTTTTGGACACACTCAAAACACTTGCATACTATTTTAGTTTGAGGTTTGCTACAAACAAATCCTTTTTTTTTTTTCATTTTATGTCAGTTGAACAAAAGTGTAACATTAAGACAACATGATAAAAGCAACGAAATGAAAAAGAAAAATTTAAAGAACACAATCGCTATGATGTGCTGAATAAACTCAGGTGTATCAAACGTGTGATGCAAAAGTCCATATTTTTCAGAAAAGTGCATTTGCTTTGCAATTATTTCCAGATCCAGACAAATTATAAAAATGAAAGAGATTAAAATCATGTATTTGTGAAAGTTTCCTGCTTTTGTAGATCCACTGTGATCTGTAAGACATGTCTAACGAGACATATGTTGAAATAGCACTTCTTTTTTAAGCTATCCTGGGTTGTTTATCATCTTTTATAAATAGATTGTTCATTAAATGTAAACATTTACCTTTACATGTACTTTTTACCATTTAAAAGAAAAAAAGAACACATGCAATCATGCCTACTTGAAATCAGATTGCGTTATATATTTCATTTCATTTCATTTATTTATTTATTTCACACTTGGTACAACAATTCAAACAAACCAACCACTTTCTATCAAAAAGCACTACAACCATTTGTGAAAAGGAGCAGGAAGAAGAAAATATTCTTATTAAACCCTGCCCCCTATCTACAATCCAATTTATATTACAAGTGGGCACCAAAAATCAGGGAACAAACTAACATTAACATTTATCTCCGGTCTTAACCCAAACCAAACAACAAATTTACAATCAGAATATACCACTCCACATAGTAACAAGGAGAAAAATAAAATTAAAATATATAAAACAAAAAATTAGAATGGATCCCTTTTCAATGAACTCCAATTTCATTCACATTCTTCATATTGAGTTATCGTTTTAAGCATGTAAAACTTTTTAAAACAATGTAAATTTATACAATTCTTTAAATTATAATGAAGTGAGTTCCACAGTCGTATACCACTAACCGTTCGACTCATTAATCTTTGTGTAGTCCTAGCTAACTGATGCTTAAAATAAAATTTCCTTCTGCTATCTTCTCCCCCTGAGCACAATAAAAATACTCTTTGTAACTTACAGGGCAAAATATTATTTTTAGCCTTAAACATAATTAATAGTGTCTGTAATTTCACTAAATCTCCTAATTTTATTAATTTCGATTTTATAAATAATTTATTTGTATGTTTTCTATATTTAACATTATGAATCATTCGTATCACTTTCTTCTGTAATAAGTAAGTAAGATATATTGCCCATTAACTAAAACAAGTTTGACACCACTGCATTAGTTAATGTCTGTGTGCATGAAAAAGTTCTGTTAAATTTAGAGAACTTTTTCTGCTGTAAATGATTTGGCAAAACCAGCATGTGCAGCTGGAGACACAGTTCAAGCTTCTCTGAAAAGGGCATATGAATTAAATATTGAGCATGAGCAGAATTTTTCTGTAATTAATTTGATTAGAATTAAAGATATCTCATTCTCGTGTGTCAATAAAGTGGGTCTGATTTACAAACAAGATTTTCCAAAACTCTTAATTCATTCATGTGGGTGTAAAATACGCCAGTTCAAACAGCAACCCTAAACACAACTGTCTCAGACGTTCACGAAGCACATCTAATTGTCTAATCCAGCGGTCCCCAACCCCCGGGCCTCGGACCGGTACCGGTCCGTGAGTCGTTTGGTATGGGGCCGCGAGAGTTGAGGCTCAGGTGTGAAATGTATGGTTTTCAGGGTTTTTATCGGTTTTCAGCGTTATGTTGTTTTTATCGTTAACTCGTTTTTCCTGGGTCTTTTCACGTGTGTTATGAATAAATCTTCTTTTTTCGGTACCGGTACTAGTTTTATTTTGTTGTATTTATCCGCGACACCTTAAAGGCCGGTCGGGCATAAACCGGTCTGTGACGCAAAAAAGGTTGGGGACCGCTGGTCTAATCTAACAGCTGCCTACCCTGTGAAGCTACAGCCTCTTCCTCTTCAAGCATAATCATCCAAGTAAGAAAATCCCAGCAAGCTGATTCTGTTCATCTGGAGAATCAACTTTTTGAAAACACTACATCCAGATGAACAGACTGACTTTCTGGTACAGGCTGTAAGATTTTTAAAAATTTTAATATTTCAGTTTTCAGATTTTTTTTTTTGCCAAATAGGCTATTTAAAAGAACATGCTATAGTGAATCAAAGTGTGTACAAAAATGGGGGAAACATCAATCATTAATTCTGCCAGTTCAAATGCTGATTTATAATTATTAAAAAAAATGTTCATCAGTGTTTCATTAATTTTTATCAAGCTTGAAATGTAGGTACTTCTTTGATTTTTACATGTAGAGGTATGCACTGGAAGTCTTACTGTATTTGATTTCCAGTGGCAACCTTTCTATTAGCACTCTAAACAAACTCCTATATGAGGAGTCACAGCAAATATGGATCAGTGTCGTTATCAGAAGCAACCAAATAAGGGGGCTGAAGCAGAACGGGGTCAGATAGGACTGCTTTTTGGTGTCCACTCTGCCAAGCTACTCAAAATAGAGGAAAGAGTAAATAAATAACTAAAAATCGACCCACATGTCCAATCTCTGCCTCTGCTCAAGCCAACATAGGTTCCTGGCTGCTGATAGAAGAGATTCTACAACCCAGCAAAACTGCACCTATTATCAATTATATACTAAAAATGTAGGACTGGGGCTTTACAGCTGCCTGGAATTTATGACGTTTTATGTTAACAGGCAGTGCAGGGTGAAATACAATTCCTCTTATGAGCTACACCAGACTGAGGGTTTTTTCATTTTCAACTCCACTCACACTCACTTTGTGGTAAACAACTCTTGCTTTCGGGGTGTGGCAGAAAGACCTGGCACACTGCAGCTGACATCAGAGCAGAGAGAAAAACTTGGCAGCCGCACGTTGTCTATAACATTATTGGCAAAATTTGACCTAGACAGATACTGATGATGTCAACATCTGCCAAATGAAACTAATGTAATTAGACTGGAGGAATCCAGAGGGTATAATGTATCAAGAGGACCATATATGTGACTTTAGAAAGATAACACTCAATTCATAATTAACTGGAGCAAACAGGAAATTTGCTGTAAATTTCTTAATAGCTTATCATTCAAGACAACTGGCATAACTAAATAATTACTCATTTTTAAAGATATCTACACAGATAAATTTAAACAAAAAAGACTTGTGGTACAATCACACAAACCAAAAAGCCTTTTACACAGTTCCAAAGTCCAACCAATAACTCACAGGAAGGTATTTTCAGAATTTAAAGTCCTGCAAATTAGCCCATTCTTCTCAAAGCTCTCTTCTTATTCGTTTTTTTCAGTCCCTATTAAAGCCCAGTTTATTGGGGTCTGATGTTGTTAACTATTTGCTCATTTAATGAAAAATTTAAAAAGTAAAGAAGAGACATGAGAAACACTCTTCAATCACATTAGGAATGTTAATGCTCGATATTTTTTACCACCAGAGGGAACTCTGCAACGATGTTGGGAACGGTCAAACTCCACAAACACGATGACGAGCAGAGGCTTGAAAAGCATAAACGAGTAAATAAAGAAAATGTTTATGTTTTGTGTATCTGAAACAAAAAATTAAATATCAGCTGACATATGGGATTTTACGTTAAATCACTTTGAAATCACGTATCTGGATTCTAATATATCTAGTCAGCAGTGTAATGAGAATCCCAGCTGATGGGTTATTGTAAATGAGAGTATGAGAGTGACATGAAATATCTTATCTTGCACAAATTTATGTTTTGTTTGAATTTGCACCACTTGTTGTCAGTGCACAGATTTTGTATCAAGTGCACCATGCAAAAACATTGTTCTGCGTCTGGTGTTGATGCACCAATACTGTTCTTGCTCTAAGAAATGAACGTTATTCTCTAAAGACCAAAACAAAAAAAGAGTTTTTCTTGCAACAGTATGTACGACTCCCTTTCTAAGCCAGCAGTATGTGGCACATCAGGTTGAATTCAATAAAGGTCAGGACCCCTGAAACATCCATTTCTCGATCACTAGAGATGTACTTCTGATGCACTTTTGCTGTTGCTCAGTTGCTGCCGTTTGCACTGTTCTGTGAAGTGAGCAGTGCATACCATTGTATGCAATGAAAAGATCAATGGAGTTGATACTAAGATGTTAATGTCCATCGCTCCTGCGTTCCAGTGGGACAATGTGTTACATAATGCAAATATACCATGGTAATGGCTGAGAACTGCATTAAAAAGCATCAGCTTCAGTCTAGAGTCAGGAAAATGACTCTTTGTGAGTCTGCTTGTAGTCTTGAAATGAGCTGACCTTTTCTAGGGAATAAAAGCTATTTCATGCAGGTAACTGCTCAACAAACTCTCCATACAACAGTATGTACTACTCCCTTAACAAATCAGAACAATTTGCCTCCTACAGGCATGATATAACAAAGGTCAGGACTTGTGAGGCATCTGTTTTTCATAAAATATGTATTTCTGATCTGCTTGTGCTCTTGCTCAGTTTTGCACTGGAGCTTTTTCATTTTCTCTGGTTAGAAAAAGTTTGGGCTGTTCTGTGAAGGGAGCAGTACATGCCTTTGCAGGAAATGTTCAGCAGAAAGGTAGATGCATCTAGTAAATGATGCAAGTAGTAGATGAAAATTAATATTGAATTAGACCATTAATTGAAAAACATTGCGATTTTTATATACTGAATATCTATATGGGTTCATTATCAGAAACCTGAATGCAAATGTATAATGTTAAATAACAAACTGATTTTTTAAAAAAAGCTGACAGCTGCTGAATAAAAGGATCATTAAATTTCGCTAGTCTGGTTTCTGAAGGACTTGAGGGTTTGAAGTTTAAAAACTAGTATACTTTCTCTGAGAAAGTTTCAACAGAAACTGAAGTTTTCAAGCAAAAGTACTATTCCTTTCATCAGCTTGCACTTGTATCTGTCTGATATGAGTCTCACGTTAATGAAGCTCAATTTTAAAATTGACTTCCTGTTCTTGTTAGACACTTTGTGTTGCTCTGTGTGCACAGGCAGAGATTTAAGTGAGATTTCTTATTCCCCCACATGGAAAAACATTTCTTAGAACACAACTAGTCTAACAAGGTTCAGAAAAAACAGTCTGAACAGTTTCATAGCATAATTGGAAAAAGGGTTTTCTAATGTATCAGGTAGTACAGTGGACCACTGGAACACAGTGCTGACCTCCATGTCTCTGCTAAATATTCCATTAAAAACTATAATTGATTTTTTTTTTAAATCATTGTTATTGGCATTTAGAGAATTTTGGCCAATTTCATGTTATATCAGATGAAACAAAAATCTATTTTCTTCAAATAACAAGCCGATCTCAAAGAGACCAAAACTTTCGAGCAGTAATATTTTAACATAATCAGCTCAAAGAAAACTGAAATGGAGACAAATATGTTAGGCTTCAAGGCTTTACGAGCTCACCCTGGTAACCCCAGTGAGAAATATTAAGAGAGTGAACTTAACTTTTTACTGCATAAATGTGGAAGCCTAAAAGGTTTTGAGCCCTTTTTATGATACCAAATTGAAGTAATTTCACATATACCAACAGCACTTTAGTTATTCATGTAGTTTTGAGTCACACTCTTACATTTCCTACACTACAGCAGCGGGGAGCAATCTCTGGTAGTTACACCAATCTTGCTGCTGCAGCCCTGTTGTTCGAAACGCCTGTAGGAGCGACCCAGAGACCCTCTCGCTGCTGCCATAGCAACCAGCTAAAAAAAAGCAGCCTGACCTGATGCTAATATGATTTGACAGGCAAGAATGTGTGTGTGCGCATGTGTGTGCATGTGTGTGGGAGGCCTTTTTTTTTTATTATTGAGAGTACATACTTTCCTGTGTGTGCATGTTCTCTGTGTGTTTCAGTGTGCATGCATGCCTGTGTTTGTATGTAAAGCTCATTAACTCCTCAATGTGCCGTTGCTATGCTTCTTAGCTGAGACTTAAGCAAAAATGAGAGCGGAGACAGCCCTTAGTCCTAGCACTCACCCACGAGGTTAGTGTTTGTGAATATGCTGCACTTAAGTCTCAATCGCTGCAATTTCCTGAAGTTTTTTTGTTCACGTTTTAAAATTATACCGTATGGAAACCAGTGCTTCAGCACAAAATGACCCAAATGCATCCCCAGTGATCTGATAGTGTTGTTGATCAATAATTACCCCCACTCCAACTGTGGACTTATTATTTTTAAGCTCTGATTAATGGAGAGCATACCAATTGCCCATAGGCAGTGTTACAATATACTTTGGTCCTGTGTTAGATATTTATCTACATTTCGTTACTTTAGTTGCCATAAATAACCACTTAGAACCAGTTTATTTACTGCCTGCCAACAAATAAAAGCGAGACTCCTGTATTTCTCAAGCAGGGCGTTTGCTTCATGAAAGTGACCCTTTTGACAGTGGATGACACTAAGCCTGCACTCGCACCTCTTTTGAACCACCCTCATGAAGCAATCCCTTCCCCCAGACATAGATCCCCATGCAGCTACAGCAGCATACATTTGCTAATCCAGGGGACTAAATTACTTTCTGACTGAGAGACAAGCAAAATAATTTCAGTAAAAAGATTTTAGAGGCCATGGCTGCTTACCCGGGTAAACACTGTTTTCTTGTAGTTGCATTCCTTTAATCTTTATGGAGCAAATCTAAAGCTGATGCGATACACACTCACAATGTCCACAATTACAAGAAATGCCATAATTTCTCCTCTGTAAATTCCCCATTTTCTAATATATCCAATATTACTTGTTCTTGTAAAACTGCATGCTACATTAACAGAGCAAATGCTGTGAAACAAATAAAAGATTCCTCCCACGAATAAGTGTGAATCAGTGGATGAAGCAGAGTGGACGCATAGTGCATTTCACTTTTGTTTTTAGACTTTTTTACCCATTCCTACAGATAGGGATCTTTTTTTTTTTTTTTTTCTCCCAACAAACTGCTGCCAAAGCAATACTTCTTCCATCTGAATTTTACATGAGATCTTCTAAAAACTGCTGTGAAAACCTTGTTAAGCATTTAAATTTGCCAAGAAATCAGGTATCAAGACAAAATTCTCGCTTCGTTCTCTGTGCCTCTGTAATCCCTGATCCCTATTAAGGACGGTGGATCTCTACTTTACAGGATATTTTAAAAAAATAAAATAAAAATTCTAGTTACAGGAGAGACATGACAATAACAAGATTACATAAATGCATTTGAATTGGCTGTAGGTTACAGAACAAGACAACTCTGTGCACAAAAACCCAAACATGACAGACAGTTACAAAACCTGCTTTGCAGCAGTGCTGCGTTCTGTTTCGCCGCCTCCTCTCCTGTTCCCAGATCGAGCTGCAATTTGGTAAATTAAAAGGTGATCAAGAGGATTAGAGTAACTACAGACTGTCACATCCCATTTGCAAAACTAACACCAAAATAGCCCCACAGACAGAATAAAGAGCCTTTTATTGAATGTTACTAAACCAGCTGATGTAGAAACAGTATTTTACTTCTTGATCTTTAAGCTATCTTCTCTCTTATGTTTTACAGTAAATCTATACTATAAAGAAAATATGTCACACTTAATTATTACAGTGTGACATGCAGGAGCACACTTGTAAAATGAAAGCAGTATTTTCCCCCCACAGTCTTAATACAGAAATCTTCAAGATTTCAGATCTCCACCAAAACAACAGGATTCAATTTGTATCCAATTTATTTTTTCAAATACATATAAATACAAAAAAAAAAAACTTTATCAATGAAATACTTTTTGTGTTACCTGTACTTAATTTTATATTCCCTCCCCTGATTGGGACAGCAGCAGTGGATGATGAAGTCAGTGTCTAGCTCCACTCTGAGTACTTTTCCAGGCAACTGAAAATGAAATTTATTTTAAGTAATATAGTCAGCTCAGAGTTTTGTAAGTTGGTGCAAACTTTGTGTGCTTATTATGAATTTCACCTTGACCACAATTTGCAGTGCAGTCAAAAGTCTGGAGCTTTCTCTGTGTTATTCTAGCAGCAGTTGTGTAGCTTTCGATGTTCCACAGCAAGAGTAATGCAGTGCAGACTGGATGATTGGCTGGGTAATTGACCTTAACCTGTGTAGGAACCTAATTACACTACTCTGCACTTGTGATTGCTCCCTAGAGCACTGAAAAACAGCTTAAGACAGGAAATTATATTACTGGACCATTTCCCCCTTTGATCAGGTAATTTCTAGTTCTTAATACAGTACACACAATCCAGACAAACATCAAAACCTCCCAGTTTAGAGTTGGTAAGGCTGTAGCGTGGCACCAAAAACCAAAAACAAACAAAAGAATGGCACTTCTAACCCCCCTGGGTCTTGGACACAAGATATCTGGTGGTGTCAGTTAATGGCTATAGTAGACAGTAGACAGGGTTTACTGCACTGTGTCACAAATATATGTTGAACCAGACTGGGCTCTGGGAAGTTTAGAAGCTGGCCAACAAACAATTATCATTTGACAGTGGTTGTGATGCCGAAGGTGGCAGTACTTAAAGTTTGTCAGGTTTAAATGAGAATGGCTACTGGTGTGAAAGGGGAAATGATCTATCTCCAAATTTAACTAAGCAGCTTTAAGTCTATGAACCTGAAAGAAAATGACAATTAAACTAATAACGAGGCAAAAAAGAGAAAGAAGTGATGCAAGTGCAACAAAAGGGCCTAATGGGATATGAACCACTGGATTGGGTTGTGGCAAGTTTTAGAGACTAGAGATTTGGAAGCGAGCTGTTTTCCGGGTGTGGAAGAAAGGCTGCGTTGTAAAAATTATCGAGACACAGAAGCTTTCCTTTGACCATGGTGCTTGACATATGCGGTTATGGCTCTGCTGCCAAGACAGCTGTCTTTTGCTAAATCTAACCAAGTAGCTTTTAGTTTATGGTGCAGTGGATAAAAGTGACCTGAACAGGACACAAACAGTAGTCTGCCACTCTTCCAACCTCCTTACATCAACTTTGTAAGTCTATCAAATAAAGATTTTCTCTCTAAATGCCCAGTGTTGCTTCTCTCCCCAAAAGAGACCCTGTGTAAAGTCTGAAGAGAAAAAAAATGTGTTAAGTGTGCATGTTCTACAAAAAGGTTTTTGGTAGATGTAGACATGAATGCCTGTAATCAAGATTCCCCAGTATTGCATGAAAATGATTATCAGTGTTAGTGACTACACCTTTCAGTTGTTACTTCTGTGGCTGATCAAGAATAACCTGCAAACATACTGCAATTTAGCCCCATATTTACATTCTGGCTAAAGCCTTGTCCAACAGAGATGAGAGTATGTGCTAAATTTCTTCTCCCCCCCCCCATCTATCACCTAACCCTCATAAAAATATCTTTCTGATATGGAAATATTTTTAGCTGTATTCTTGCCAAGATGTTTTCTGTTTTATAAACTAAACCATCAGATTTGACTCCAACACGAGTTAATCAGAAATGCTGCATGCTGCTCAAAGATGTCATGCTCTATAACTGAGATGGAAAATAACCATCAGTTTCCAGCCTCCAGACAAAATTCCGGCAAATTCTGACAGAAGCTGGTACGGAAATCAATCAGCCCCTTTGGCAGGCACCCAACCATTATATGATACCATTTCTGATTCTAAAAATCAGGACAGTCAGCTTGATAATGCATTAGTAGTAGGAGGATGAACTTATGCACTTCATGCTCATGAAATATTAGTGCCAACTGCAACACGGCAGGACTGGTCCCTTCAGTGGGTGTAAGAAGGATGTTTTTTTTGCCAGAGTGGGACAGATGTGACCACAGCTGGCTGAGCCGGCCAGAGTTGAATCAGAGGTCAGCTGCGCAAGACAACAGCATCAAAATGATGGTATAAATTGCCCGACCAGATCGCCTTCGAATTATTTGACAGACTCCCTGCTGGGGTGTAGCTGGCCTCCGAGGTGTCACAACACGGGCACTGATGAGAGTTGGTTAAGCGCCTGGAAGCATGCCGTAGCCCAGTTGGAGCCTATTATTCAATCAATCTTCCCCTGGGTTCATAATAAAGAAATTATTCTGAGAAAGAAGGCAGGAGTCCCTTGTTCTCAAATACGAAAAAAATATAAATCGCATAAAAAAGTTAACTGAAGTTTTGTTAACTGAACTGTTATGAACGTGTGTGTGTGTTTGTTTGTTTGCACAATGGATGTTTTTATATCTTAAATTTTCAAACAACAATGGCAAAGATATCAACAAAGCTCTGCTGGAAACTAGAGGCAACAAATGTTTGTTAAATGTAGCCTCGTAAAAACATTTTGCTTCAAATTTGCCATGTAAAAAACTTCCCATTTTACAATGTAGCAGGAAAGAGATTGTCCTTAAGAACAAGAACCTTCCCAAAACAATAACCTAACACTATGCTGATATTGATTTCTTGTGTGAACCTTTTTCTTTGATTCTTCTTTGCGTTATTATTTTATTTGACCTCTTGTATTTCTGTGCTTAGGTGGGAGTGGAGAGTTTGGAAATAGGATGCATCTGTTTCCTGATGGACAGCATCTGTATTACATCCCATGCCAGAAGAAAAAACAGGGACCATTTTTATTCCAAAAGTCCTACTAATTCCATTCATGGTGAATGAAATTACACACACAGTGTGTAGCTGAATCAGTTTATTTCTATGTGGTTACTGCATAATTAGCATCCCTACTAGGAATCCATTTCAAAACAGCATGATTTTGTGTTGAGCAATCCCACTTTATGGTAATTATTGAAATGTGTCACCTCAGGCTGTATACACCAGTCACTCCATTAGTTACAACTTGCTAGTACCAGGCTGGACCCCCTTTTGCCTTAAGAACTGCCTTATTTCTTCATGGCATTCATTCAACATGGAGGAGGGAACATTCCATAGAGATTTGGGTCCATATTGACATGATAGCATCACACAGTTGCTGCAGATTTGTTGACTGCAAATCAATGATGGGAATCTCCTGCTCCACCACATCCTGAAGGTGCTCTATTGGACTAAGATCTGTTGACTGTGAAAGGCATTTGATTACAGTGAACTCAGTCTGGGGGGAGTTCTTTTTTCTCCTCGTCTTTCCTCGTGTTGTGTATTTTCCATTGTTATACCTCTCTGACCTGTCTTCCCCGTGTGATGTTTGCGTAATGTATGTATGGTCGGAAGGTTAAGATGTAGCTGGCACAGCTGGCAGCCTTAACCCAATTTCCCTCGGGATGAATAAAGTATGATCAATCAATCAACTCACTGACATGTTAAAGAAACCAGTTTGAGATGATTCAAGCTTTATAATGCAGCAGCCTCAACTGTTAAAAGGCAAAAGGAATCCATTTTTTTATGTTGTTTATGCCAAACTCTAACCCTACCTTCTATATCTGAAATCCAGAGTCAAGAGACCGGTCAATATTTTTCCAACCTTGTGTTGTTCAACTTTCGCGAGTCAACTGTAACCTCAATTTCCTGCTCTTAGCTCACAGGAGAGGTACCCAGTGTGGTCGTCTGCTGTGGCCCATTGGCTTTAAGGTTCAATGTGTTTTGCATTCAGATATGCTCTTCAGCATACCTTGGATACCAACTGATGCCTTCCGATCAGCTCAAAGCAGTCTGGCTATTCTCCTCTAATCTCTGAGATTAACAAAGCATTTTCATCCAGAGAACATCTGCTCACTGGACAGTTTTTCTTTTTTAGACGGTTCTTTTTAAACCCCAGAGATTCTTGTTCAGGGAGATCCCCAGTAGATCAGCAGTTTGTTAAATACTCAGATCAGCCTATCTGGCACCAACAACCAAGCCATGTTAAAAGTAATTTAAATCACTTTTTGAACGTCAACAGGTTACTTTACAACTTTGACAATGTCCGCATGCCTAAAGGAATTGAGATGCTCCTATGTGATTGGCTGATTGGCTGTTAACCAGCAGCTGAACAGATATAGCTAACAAAATGACAGCAACAATGGTAATGCACAGAATTCTTTTGAATAAGGTACCACAACTCCTTGTCTTAACTACTGTATGTGGGTACTTATATAAAAATACCCATCATGAGCCAGGAAGTGTTTTTTTTAACTCAGCAATCAAGACATGGTTAGTCGAATGAATAAATAAATAAATAAATAAAAATCCCCCACAGCCTTGTTTTGAGTAGTTTCATGCAGGAACTGCATATGTGGAAAAAACCTCCATTTACCCATGACAAGAGGTTCATGCTTGTGACAGTGTGACAGGATGTAGACATTAATGGTACCCCCCGCAGCTCAGCTGTAATGTTAGCTAGCTGCATGCTGCCTTTGGGTGGTGAATGCAATCAGCAGAAAGAAAATACTCAATGCGCGAACCTTTCATAACAATGTTTTTGGATTTTGTTGAGTAAGCAGGTTATGTTTTATGGACAGGACATTGCAATAAAAGTGTTGTTCCATCATATTCTAGAGATGTTAGACATCTGTATAGCTGATCTCCAAAACTTGTCAACTCACAGTAAAACTATATAAATGGTTAAGTAACAATTTAAGTAAAGTGGGAAAACTTGCTAATTTTATTTCGAAGCTGTTTGGAGGTATTTATTTTCTTTGCATCTGTTTTGTTATTGTCCACAGATGTTTCATCACATCATTACAATGTTGCTGCAGTTTGTCTCTAAACAATTTTTATTATTATTGAATCTGCTTTTAAAAAAAATCTATACTTTTTAAAGGTACACATATATTGGAGTCTGAGGGAACAGAAACTTTCAGGGGCAGATGTTGTTTATCCAGTTTTTAATGGATTGAACTATTTACTGAGTTCATAGTGGAACTAATTTCGCCTCCTAAGACCCGAACTCTTTCATGGCATGCATTTTTAATTTTCTTTGCTATTTGGGCTGATTGGGACCTGATGAATGTAAAATTACCTTATTTTTGTTTCTGAGAAAAATGAGATCCACATAAGAGGACATTTGTTTTAAATTTCGATAGAACAGTGGCAGCATAATGTCCTCGTAAGTGGATATCAGGCCCTTGTAGAGAAAAATGTACTATTTTGGTCTAGACAACCAAAAATGTGATGTCCATATATGTGGACGCCAGGTCCTATAAGGTTAGTATTACACACTTTCAGGAGGGATGTCTGAGACATTTAGAAGGACGTTCATGCATTCAGGCATGATATATTGATGCATGTTATACTCTTAATTCATGTATTTTTGTCATGACAGTCTATATAATCTTACCAAAAAGTGGCATTTACTGTATTCATGTAGGCTTTATTTGGGGAGGGGGTCATACTGAGACCAAACTATTTACTTTTGAAGTGAAAGATAAATAAAATTTAAAAACTATAGTCACTTTCAGTTTGTCTTTCTCCTTACAATAAACCCCCAGTTGATATCAGCATTTAAACATACGACAGATAACATTTTAAATGATTGAAAGTTAAATGATCGTAGAATCAAAAGATGCTACATGAATGCAAATGTGAATTGCTCTGGGGATTTCAGTTTTAAGTTGTATGCAAGAAAAGTATATACATATGTTCCTGTTTTACACAATTTGAATTACTAGCAAGTTTCCTAAAATAACAACTAACAATTTTGTTGTTTTTGTCAGATTATATTAAATGCATAACTAATAATGGATAATGTTTTATGTTTTAGGAAATAAGATTTTATTGTGATAGTTGTTTCTCCCAGTAGTTTATTCTTGGAGTCCTCTGGGATGCCAGTTGGTGTTCGTCAGAAATTAAATGAGATTTAACAGTTCAGTGTTTGTTTTTTATTTCTGCTGTCACTGTTCAGTGTTTCACCCTTACAGCAGCTCATAGCTGTAATCATGTAAGCTGTAAGATTTCGGGAATTTATCCCATTATCTGTAGAAGAGACTGGCATCATATGTTCAATCATGTCAAATAACTAAAGTGGCCTATTGTTGTAGGGTGCTGTCAGCCAACAGGGTGTATGTTTTGACATGCTGGATGAAAAGACACAGGAAGCTTTCAAGAGCAGAAATCCACAGAGTAACTCAGGGATTCATTTTTCTTTTTTCCTTTTTTAGGTTAAGAACAAGTTGACACTGGACATCAAATACTACAAACTCAGAATATCCTCTACCTCACCTCTGCAAGATGGAGTTTCACACATTCCCTGTGAAGCCATGCTTCTAGTTTGAAGTGCTGACACCTGAAGTAGGCTGACGTGTCCTCACCACTCGCTCCCTCTTATCGGGGACACACAGGCAGCTTCCTCACACAGCAGCCTGGACCAGCACTGCCACTTTTAACCTGCTTCCTCAGACTAGCACAGCGGTGTTTTCATATTCCTCACGGTGATTCTGAATGAATTAGTCCTCTCTGTGTACTACACGACTGTATTGGTACTGTGAGTTGCAGCTACAGGAGAGGACTCTAAGATTAGGGTAGACAGACTTCTGCATCAATAGACAGGGCAGGATGTTGACCTGTTTGCCCATTAGCAGGCATTAAACTGATAATAAGAATGTTGACAGCACATCTTCTTATTAGCTTAGATTGTTGGGTATGTGATGGCATCACATTTTGTTACAATCATGCCTGGTTTGGTTTGTTAATCAAAAAGTGACGCAAGCTATCTGCAAGAAACAATCATGCCACACAAGCTGAGGAAGACTGACATCTAATAACCAGGAGTTACCCACGCTTGGAACGCAGAGTACAATAAAAATTAAACCACAGAGTAACACAGCGTGCAGTTGTGCTCAATTTGTGGCATGTTCCAATATCGTTTGTAAGTGGAATGAACACCAGAGAAGATAGGAGTGCTTTTCATTATGCCAGGCTTCAACATGAGTTAGTGAAAATCAAAATTTCAACATCTCTAACCTGGTGAGATGAAAGATTAGCAAACCTAGAAAACTATTCCGCAGTGGATCGGATCAGAGACAAAATAAAAATGCAGTGATGGCCTCATTTCGATGCAACTGGAGCTCGGAACAATGGCTGATTTCCTGCCAAAGTGCCGAGTGAGTTGACAAACCCACCACCATCTACTGGCACAGAGAGTAGCTGGTGGTAATTTCTAACCCAGTTAATAATAGAAGAGGAAGTATTCTGATCCCAAACTCTTGTATCAGCAACAGCAGGAGATCTGCACTCCAATATCTTGAGGACATTTATTCCAGTCCTCAGCATTAAGTTAATGTTGTCTCTTGCTGTACATTGGCTGCATAATTATTGTGGGAATCAGGGGGATTCACAGCCTAGATGGCTCATAGAACATTTAGAAAATAGACGTGAATGCACGTCATTAAAAACATATTTTCTCTAAAACAGCAAATCCGTATTTAGGCGGATATTCGGGGCCACTGTTGATGCTGATTTCTGTCATTTAGCGCTGGCATTATGGTAAACTAGCTGATGATGCCAAGTAGGTCGTTGTTAA
Source organism: Neolamprologus brichardi (assembly GCF_056152115.1). NCBI lineage: Eukaryota > Metazoa > Chordata > Actinopteri > Cichliformes > Cichlidae > Neolamprologus > Neolamprologus brichardi. Next base: position 26,446,801 of record NC_142114.1, on the reverse strand, counting down.
AGCCAACCTGTGTCAAACAGTATTTGCTGCTTATTTTTAGCACATTTTGAATGTGACTAGCAGATGGTTGCAGCACACGGCACTGTACAATGACTCATAAGTGTCACTCAGTTAAACAATCAGAGAAAAGTGTGCAGTATAAACACGGAAAATCTGTATTGTCCTAAAATCAGTAACCCAGATCCCGCTGGTATTCAAAACAAAGACTGACTGGTATTTGAAACCTTGACCCAAGTCAGTTTGCAGCACAACTGGTGCAAAAGCATTCATTTTTACTGCACATTTCTGAAATCTCCCTCACTTTATCAGGTTATGTGTTATTCAGACTGGATGCTCTGAACTCATGGAGATTAAACAGATTAAATAAAATCTGTTATCACTATAATTTGATGTTTGCTCTCTGGCATCTTGTTGACGAGAGGATTCACCAGCCTCACTATTGCTGAATCATACATTCACACATGGCAGCACAGTGCCATCATCTGGTTGACTGAAGTGCTGTAAAAATCACTGAACGTGGTTCATGAGGCGAGTTTAGAGTCTGGATACAGGAGATGTTTCATCATTTGTTCTTTGATGTCCAGCAGAGTTATATTTCAAGTTTCCACTGAGACCATTATTTCAGGTAATTGTTTTTTATGTATTTGGAATGAGGCTGCAGGGATCAGAATAACCAAGAGGGAATTTTTTTTTTAAGTATTTGGGCCACTGACAGCCTTCTCCATCAATCAAGCTCCCCATTGAAGAAAACAGGCTTGTTAGCCACTTGGCTAACAAGTGGGGTTTTTTTCCTTTCTTGCAGCCGGTAATTTAAGAATGTAACACTGCAGGAAGATGTTCATGGGGGTGGAGGGCTCAGCTAAAAATACTAAAATGTAAAATTTAGGAACATGTGGTTCTAGCAATCAGCTCAAGACACTTCTATTTCTGCTCAGTAAAAATGTTCACAACACAGCAGTGAAGACGACACTGTCATCAGGGGTGTTGTTTATGGAGGAGCTGCTGCCTCTCCTCTCTGGTACACAGCAGCCAGCAAAGAGGCGGCACCACGATAAAGACAACAGTGAACCCGGGTGGAGCGAAAGATTTTCTCCTGTAGTTAACAGCACTGCACGTTACTTACAATCAAAACCTTCATGGTTAAAAGAAGATGTTTTTTATGTTCTCGAGTTACTGCATTCACAAACGTAGGTGTGCACGCCATCTGCCTGCCCAGTAGGGTGACGACAGTACCCCTTTAGCCTTTAGTGGCTGACAGTTAAAAACAATCTTTTCACCTACAGCAGAGTACAAAACCATTTCAATTTATCTGTAGATGTTGGCTGCTTTTTTACTCATTTTCATTCCAGTTCTTCTATATGACCATTTTCAGATGAATGTTGCTTTTTTTAAGCCATTTAACACTGACCAATGAATTATTAGACATAAAACACATAACACATTCTAACAGCCATAAAATCTTATATTTATACCAACAAATTAGCTCAACCGCTAACATATCATAGCACAAAGAACTTGGTACATCTCTGCATGGTGTGCAATAATAAACATTATAATTAGCAAAAAAGAAAAAAAACTTGAGGAAATGAGATGGTCCTGTTAATAAACTCATGAAAGCCCCCCCCCCCCAAAAAAAACTTCCGCTTTTTAATGATCTAACATAAAGGTTTCATTTAGAAGCATCTGTTTTCATGAATTTCATGGAATTATATGGTAAATGGCCTGTATTTGTATAGCGCTTGACTAGTCCCTAAGGACCCCAAAGCACTTTACATATCCAGTCATCCACCCATTCACACACTGGTGATGGCAAGCTACATTGTAGCCACAGCCACCCTGGGGCGCACTGACAGAGGCGAGGCTGCCGGACACTGGCACCACCGGGCCCTATGACCACCACCAGTAGGCAACGGGTGAAGTGTCTTGCCCAAGGACACAACGACCGGGACTGTCCGAGCTGGGGCTCGAACCAGCAACCTTCCGATTACAAGACGATCTGCCAACTCTTGAGCCACGATCGCCCCATTGTATGGTCAGTTCTTGACTCTTGAGGGAAAAAATTCTCACAGAACCTCATTTACATTTTCCAGGAACTCCATCCACATCATCTGAGTCACTGTGTTTGGAAAAGGGGTTCTGGGATGGCTTTTCCTCAGACCACTTGTGCTAAATTTGGACTGCATAGTGTTTAAACAGGTTATGCATTAATGTAAAAAATAATTATGCCTGGTTTATAAAATTAAAATTATTCAAAGTCTACATATTATAGATTTTTACATTTATTTATATACATATATATACACACACACACATTAGTGATTACTGGGATTAAGTACATTTACTGTAGTACTGCACTTAGAAGCATCTCAAATTCATACTTTCTTCATTCTATGTCAACGACACATAACATTAACATTTTCATGCTGTAAGACAAAACATTCAAAAAGATGAAAACAATCATAGGAAAAAATACTAAACTAAATAAGGTTAGAAACACAATCAATAGTGGCACAGAGATGCCTTACATTATAATTCTGCAATCATGCTCTATGGCATCTATAAAAATGCTGAGCAGACCCAGTTGATTCTGATTTTGAGTTAAGATGGCAAGAGGAAAAGATCTAAAGAGCTTTGAAAGAGGGCTCAATGTTTTATCACAAAAGCTTCAGTCACAAAGACTGCTCAGCGTGCCACTGTTTCAATAGGAACAGTGATTAATGTGACATCTGCACTTAAGATGAAAGACATCAAACATCAGCTGTGGCCGACAGCAGACATTTGATCACAGTGATACACTTGCATGAGTGCAAAAATGTGATGGGGGGGGGGGAAAGCAACAGTTTCGCTAGCCGACAACAATGTTACTTAAACTCAAAGTTCACTATTCTGTATGGAATACTATTCAAACAATTTCATACATATACATTTAATTATGTAATATTGCAGGAACAGAACTTTCACTTTCAGCATACTATATTTACAGCTTGGCAGTAGCATAAGTGAAAGGATTCAGATGTGTCTTCCGTAAAATAATTTTCTTTACATTATATTTTTTAAAAATGCCCTTATTTTTTTATACTTAAATTTAAAGTATCTAATAGTACTACTTGTTCCTATAGAGAGCATAGATTGTGTTGCAGTAATATTACTGTGAAATTTGTTTTCCCTTTTAAAGTTTGCCTAATCAACTTTAATACATCTGCAATAAAAATATAACATTATATTATTTATTTTATATATATATATATATTTTTTATATATATATAAAATATATATATAAATATATATATATAAATATTAAAAACTATAATAAACTATAATATATATAATAACTAAGGCAGAAAAATTATGTTTTTATATAATATAAAAACATAATTTTTCTGCCTTAGTTTTACTCTTCCAACATTTTGATTCATAATGCAGTGGGTGTTTTATTTTTTTTTATTTTAGATTTCTAGTAATAGATATTATTACTTTAGGATGGACGGGAAAGATGTCATTCTGCCTAACAAATACTGTTACCTTACTAGACTTCAAATGAGGCGCTACTGAAATAATAAGTTTGTAAAATGCTCCTAACTTCAGCCACTTAATACTATCAAATGCGATTTCAACATTTGCACATCCACAATAATAAATGTTTATACAAAACCCAGCCTCTCTGATTACCACAGTCTGAGAATGAAGTGCTCTGTTGGAATAATATGAGGTCTTAAAGATTTGATGGGCTTAATCGTGTAAGACATGTGAGGAGAAGGATCTGAAATTCAATTCAGTGAGACAATGAAGAGAAGCTATTATTGGAGAAATATGGTCTCTCTTTATCATCCCTGTTAGTACTCTGGTTGACCAACTGTAGGCTTTGAATTACAACAGTCCAGCTTATAACTAGCAGCATCACTCTGAGTTGGGATGTTTATAATTTCAGAGCCACTGCACAGATGAAAGAAAGCAGTCTGACATTTTTGTTTAAGATGCACTTTGAAGGACACATCCTGGTCAAAAATGACTCCAAGATTTCTAACAGTGTTAACAGAGGTATTCATATTATGTGGTTAATGCTTCTGTAAATTTTGTTACAGCCCTTTCATATGTAAAAATAAACAAATAAATATATATTTATATAAAAAAATATATATTTATGCCATCACATACCCAACAATCTAAGCTAATATATATTTATATAATAAAATAAATATGTAAAAATTGTGTTGTTTGTATGTGTCTTTCTTGCTGCTGTTACACCTAAATTTCCCCTTGTGGGACAATTAAAGGATGTTTCTATTCTATTCTTCTATTCAGAAAAGCATCTTTTTCCCCACTGCTATGTAATCTATTATTTTAAAATTAAATGTTATTAAGAAATATTCAGACAAAAGACGGTTTTCAGGGGAAAAAGTGGTGGGTGGGCTCATTTACATCTTGAGAAAAGCCAATTGAATCTAATAATGAATTGATTACGGTGTTAAGGCTGTTATTTTCAACATCTACATGAATGTTAAAATCACCCACTGTAATTATTTCATCAGAACTGAGTAATGATTCAGATAAAAAGAGAAGACAGAAACTCTGAGTAAGGATGACAGATAAAAACAACATGTATTCTTGTAGGGTCTCTTCCTTGTAATATAAAGTGACTTGAGGTGGTTGCTAATTTGATGCTGAATTAAACTGAACTACTCTGGTTTTTGAGAGAGAGAGAGAGAGAGAGAGAGAGAGAGAGAGAGAGAGAGAGAGAGAGAGAGAGAGAGAGAGAGAGAGAGAGAGAGTGTCAGTTAGGGTGTACAAGGCAGGCTTGGCTATGACTATCTAGATCCTTGGTTTATTACTTACAAAGCTGGTGAAAAACTGCTACCACTCCTCCTCCTCCTCACCCTGTGCTTTAAGGTTGGCAGTAAGAATGACTCAGGGGTGTTGATTGATTTAAAATAACATTTTTATCTTGCTGGAAAATGTTTGACTATTTATTTGTTGAAGTGAATTCTTCAGTAGTAGAACACATCTGTTCAAGTGCTTGTTAATGCAAGTATCTAATGAGATGCAACAACACTTAGCCACTTGATGCATAACACATACAGACACAATCAAGAGGACCTGCTGAAATTCAAACTGAACATCACAATCACAGGTGATATAAGTGACTTTGATTGGGGCATTGTTGTTGGTGCCACGGACCAACAAAACCAAACCAAACCAGACCAAAACTGAGTTTCGGAAAATGCTGATTTTCCTAAACAGCTCTCTTGGGTTTGTCCGGGGGCCTGTAGGGCCTTAATAATAATAATAATAATAATAATAATAATAATAATAATATTCTCACAAGCCTTATTATTAACACGGGGATAAACTTGAAACACGAGGAAAGTATGCATGGCGTGGCGAAACTGAACAAATGAGAATACAATTAGCAGGGAAACAGAAGAAGCTGGAATCTACGGTAATGGGAGATTACTGGGTCAGAGTGGCTTACTTAGAGACAGACGGTGGCAGGAGGACAAGCAGGCGTGTGCAAAGGGGAGTTATTCCTGAGCGGAGGTGCGTGAATCCTGTCTTCGAGACCAGTGTCCAGAGAATGCGAGTGGATAAGGAGTGGGATGGTGACGTGCCGAGAACACTGGAGGCACAAAGAGTTACCAGCGTGGTTAGTTGACGAGCTGGCGGAGAAGAGATGGTGACGCTAGTCTTAAATACCGTCTCGCTTATCACTGAGAAACAGGTTCAGGTGAGTTGCGCAGGTGAGACGATGAGGGCTCCGCCCCAGGGCGGATACTGGAGAGTCATAACAACAACAATGGAAAGGTACCGGAAGCTTACCCAGACTATGACAGGGTTTACAGAGGATGGTTCCAACAAATTAAAAATATCCTGTGAGGAGCAGTTCTCTGGTTGGAAATGCTTTATTGATATCAAAGGTCAGGTAAGAAAGGCCAGGCTACTTTGACCTGATAGGCAGGCAAGAGCAACTCAAATAACCACTCGTTACAACTGAGGTATGCATAGCATGTAAAATATGTCAAACCTTGAAGCAGATTACAGCAGCAGCTTGTCAGACAAGAACAGAACAGTGAGGTTACAATTCACAGACTCACTAAAACGGCACAATCAAAAACTAGTCGGGTCTGATGACTCAGGAGATGGAACGGTCAAAATTTGGGGTAAACAGCATGAAAGAATAGATCCATTCTGCATGATTCAGGCTGCTGCTGGTGGTGTAAATGTGTGGGGGATACTTTCTTGGCATGCTTTGGGCCTGTTAGTGCCAACTACGCATTGATTATACCATGTCAATCTATGCCACAAATAATAAAGGCAGTTATTAAGGCAAAAATGGTCCCAACGCAGTACTAGCAAGGTGTAACTAATGAAATGGCCAGCGACATGATGGTAAACAAGTCAGAAAATAAATATAAAATGTTTTTTGGTTTGTTTGTTTGTTTTTTTTAATTTCAGGGATTTTGTTTTATTGTTATTGTTGTTGTTTTTTATTTAAATATTGTATAGCGATGGTAACGACTATTAAATCTCAACTAAAATGTTTTTTGCAACTTTTCACAGTAAGTTGCAGTATCTTCACGTCCTACCAGGGGGCGCAGTTTACACGTTGCAAATGACATTTTTGTCACTAATTTTGGAAGTAACTGCTGTTGCTGCAGCAGTATGCCAGCAGAAGTAATAATGACCTGAACAAAGGCAGTACATAGTTCATAGGATTACACAAAGAACAAACATGTGTTATTTGAGTAATGACTGGGTGTGCCCCAGTGCAGCTTCACCTCCAGCATCCCGTTTGTTTGAACACAACAGTGCAGACGGATAAATCCACCGTCACCGGCCTGCCCAATGAGAAGAGCGGGGGGCGTTCCTGGCGTTATTTCTCCGCTGGCGAGTGAACCACAACAAACAACGAAGATACACCGGATGGCAAGTAAAACAGACTAAAACACACATCAGGTAAGCGGTTAGCGGAATGTTAAACGAACGTCTGTTGGATATTTAACGACTTCGACAACTGGCGAACCGTCGATCCGTGCGGGTTTTAATTAAATGTCTGAATTACGGTTGGGAGCCTACAGTCGACGCAGAATACGGGTTTTCAGAGTGTGTTTACATTTTTTAAAAAATGTATAAGCTAAATGTGCCTCTTGTTTGTAAGAATAAAGGCGTAAAACCCGCTTTCCTCCGGCCGGTACTGTGTGTCCTCGGCTAGCCTTAGCAGCTCAGCAGCAGCAGTAGCAGTAACAGCATGGCGGCCTGTGCTGTGTGTCGTGTATGTAGACAACAGCCTGGGTGAGTCTGGAGCATTTCTTTATACTTTTATGTTGAGCAACCCTCAAATGAAACAGCGTGAATATCCAACGGTGTGGAAAAAGGCAACTCAAACATGACGGTGCTATACGTGTTGAGAAACACCGGCCTACTTTACGGTTTAAAACAAATAACTAGAGTTCTTTATTATGAGGATATTAGTTCAAGCAGAGCTGCCAGTTACTGCTCGTTTACTTAAGTGTACTCACATGAAATCTTAGTATATTTGAAACTATAGCTGGCTTATTAATACTTCAGCAGTTCTTTGATATTAGTGTATGACAGACCGATATTAACCACTTTATATAACACGTTTTCTTATATTATTATACTTGAATATGGTACTGTGCTTATTTACATTACATTTACATTACATTATTATTTACAACTGCTGAGTAAGTAGTGTTTTAAATACCAGAGAAACACATGGGCCTAAATTCCAACTATTTTATCATCAGTGAGACCGAACACAATACAGAGACACAGAGCAGGCAGATAGCAAGTGTGTGACTTGCATGTCCAAAGCCCCCACTGGATGCCATTGTTTTGACAATACATAGTCAGAAAGCCATGCCAGCACTGCTAAAATGAGCAAATACCCTAAGAGAGCTGGACAATTTGAAACTGGTTGTAGTGGGGAAAAAATAAAACGCACCGGTACCAGTGCCCAGCAGCATCTGTTTTAAATGAGCACAGCCCTAAAAATGCCTCACACTGCAGTAAATGTACTTTGGAAAATATGGAGCAGATTTTTCCTGTTCAGTGAACACGTCTGCTAGTCATTAGAGTCAGATTGATTTGACAAAGCAGTCTTAAAGCAATAATATTATTTAAAAAAACAGATTGTTCACATATTTATAACCTTGAAGAAGCACATCACACAGCAAAGCATATTTATGAGTCCTCAAGTTATGTCTGAATTATGACTATTAATTCCTAGTTATGGCATTCTATGAATGTAAAGCCGTAGTATTTTGTTGGAAAAATAGGAAATAGGTAGAGTGATTTATTGAAACATGCACACACATACATGGAAATACAGTATGTAAGATAAAAACAGAATTTGTGCAGTTCTGAGAAGCTTTAAAGTCAACACTTGGAGCTGTTAACAATCTGATGTTTTCCAGATGGTATTTTCTGGTGGATTGAAGTCTGATTGTAGTTTTTGTATTTATAATTCCATCAGTTTCAACAAACTGGTGAAATGCAGCCCCAAACCATGACAGAGCCTCAGCCATTTTACACTAGACACTCACTGTTTTACTTCTCTTTTGACCTCCTCCTCACATACTGATTTTACATTTTAAATTTGGATTCATCACTTCATATAACCTGTTACCATTCAGTTTCAGTCCAGGTCTTGTATAATTTGACACACCTCGTTCTTTTTTCCATTCCTTAACAAAGGGTTCTTGACAGACACCCCTCTTCTGAGACCATTTCCGATAAGGCTTGAGTGAACATTAGATCAATTGCAGGTCCTGTATCAGGTCTTTGGTCGATTTTTTCCCCCCTATTTCTAATGGACATGACTCGACTCAGATGCTGTTCATCTGTTGCAGACAGTTTTTTCCCCATAGCTGTAAAAGGATGAAAAGAGTATTGTCATCATGCTGCCTGGTGGATGGGTGGTGTGGATACAGAAGTCACACTTGAGGGAATGTGGAATTTTGAATTTTGGCTTTTCCACTTGTCTGGTTTCCTTAAAGGTTTTTAGAGGATACACTATACACCATGTTGAGATACTCTGAAGTTTTTGGCTAATAGCTCTTTGGAAACCACATTGTTGGTGCAAAATTGGTACTTAAAGTTGTCTGTTATGTACAGAGACAACACTAGGTCATCCCTGGATTTAGTTACATTTCTTTTTTTTTCTAAAATCTTGAGTTATTCAAAGGTCACTTAAAGGAAGAGAAAAAACACTTTAAAGGATTCAGCTGCAATGACTGGCCAATGTCCAAAGAAAGACTTTGAAAGCCTGGAGAATTACTGCTCAGGACCACTTTAAAAAATGACTAGAAAGTCTGTGTCCTTAAAAGCAATTTAATAAATAACTGAAAGATAATGTGTGAATTATGCTTCAGTGGGAAATCTGTGTTGTAACCATATTGCGTCTCTGTTGAGAAGAAACCAGCAACTCATTTTAAACCTTTGTCATAACCTTCTGTGTAATCTGGCGTGCACCTAGTGAGAAATGTAACTACGTGTCATGTCGACAAAGCCCACAACAACTTGAATGGCGTGGTCGCTTGCAGTTAATAGGAGTTTCCAGTTACATCATAGATTTCCCACTGTAGTCCAAATCAAGCATAACTTGAGGCAATTTACTATCTCAACGGTCTCATGTACGGAGTTTGTTTCAGTCTATACCAGGGGTGTCAAACTCAAATACACAGTGGGCCAAAATTCAAAATTGGAACAAAGTCGCAGACTAACATTAATATTTATTGAAAAAAAAATCTTCCTCCAGATATGAGTATGAATCTTTTCTTATGGACTCAAACAGGTTTTTGCTGAAAAACTGAATATGGAACAAGCAAAGCTTAATACTAAACAATATATATATTAGCTGTATAATACCAGTAGGTCAGCTCTAATAGTAATTTGATATGGCTTTGCGGGCCAAATGTAATTAGGCTGCGGGCCAAATTTGGTCCGCGGGCCAGAGTTTGACACTTATGGACTATACAAATTAATATTTTATACTTTAAAAAGAGCAAATAGGTAAGTATTTAGAGGTTGGAGAGGTAGGTGGTAGACACCATAGTTTGCACCAACTCCTGTTCCCTCCTCCCCCGACAGGAAAGACTTGTACTTCAGTTGTATCAGTTTGATTGGATTATTATCTATTAGAAAGTACACATTTAGGGTTGGGTATTAAAAACTACTCATTAGATTTAGGAAAAAGACTGGTTTGAGTTAAAATACAGCAGTTCCCGCTTCTTTTAAAACTCTGTTTCCTTGGTTGTCACTGTGACAGTAAAGTCGTACTGACGGTGGAGAAAAGAATGTGACAGTTTGTCTGCGTGACCATGAGCAATTCAATTACCTTTTCATTCCTGTCACATTTTGCCATGAGAGTGGTCTAAATATTTAATTTACAAATGTGTTAGTTAAATGTATTTTATACAACATTGAAAAATAGAGAAGAATAGAGTCTGTGTTTGAATTCCAACAGATTTACAAAAGACTTTTGTAATGAAGTTTGTTTCCCTGGGAAGTGTTTACTGGGGTACATCCAGATCTAATTTTACATCCAAATGGCTCTCTGGCATGTGGTTAGTCAGCATGGCGTGCTGAACTTGTGCAGAAGTTCCTCTCTCTGTATGTTTTTTTTTTTTTTCTGCTGATTACAGACAGCTGCAGCTATGGGCAAGACCCAGTCACTCTTAGCTAAGCAAAAAGACGAGAGTCAAGACGCTCTGACGGAGTATGGGGGGATTCACACGGAAGAGGATGGAAAGAATGGAGATGTGTCTCAGTTCCCCTATGTGGAGTTCACTGGACGGGACAGCGTTACCTGCCCCACATGCCAGGGCACTGGCAGAATCCCTCGTGGTAAAACTTAGCTGTTAAATGTTTAACTGTTAAGAGTTTTTTTTTTTTAAAAGCAGAGATATCAAAGTACCCATCTGTACAAAATACCCATGAATCAAGTTGAAATTTACAAGAATACATCCTAATTTATTATAAACCTTTAGTAATGGCTTAATGATTGCTGTATGCATTTGGTTTTATCAAGTTTGACTGACAACTCTGCATTATAAGGAAACATGCAATCCAACTGCTTGCACATTTTCATGCAAGTGTTGCTTGCCTTTGCATCACCCTTTTCCACATGTCACCTCAATTTCCAATCAATAAGAAAAGCAAGGACAAAAACGGAAATATTGCTTACAAAAATTGTTATAACTTAAAGTCGAAAGTTATAACTTAAAGTCGTAGTTATGTTCTTAAGACCACAGTTCTTTGCTTGGCAACTATTAAAACTGGCTTGGCCTGCACTTGTTTATCAGTCATCCCAGTTTTGATCTAAATTATTTTATTGATATTATCAAGTTGTCTCCCATTTGATATGCCCTACTTCAAAGAGGTGGTTTAATTACGTAGGTGCCACCATTAGAAATCGAGTCAAGACCTGAAAATTGGAATTTTAAGTGAGAAAAATAAACTACGCGAAGATTCTTCTTTGGATGTAGTTTTAAAGCAGTGATGCGAAATCGATTCCAGCAGTTACACTTTTTTTTTATTAAACTCATTCAACAGGTCAAGAGAATCAGCTTGTGGCTCTGATTCCATACAGCGACCAAAGGCTCAGACCAAGCAGGACGTAAGTCTGCATTGTGTGCTCTTTTTATAAATTAGCTGCCTTAGCTGTGCGTGTGATGAAACAAAATGAACACACAGCAGCACAACAGACTTTGAAGCCAACAGCTGGTTTCAGCTTTTGACTTCTCCTTTCAATCTCCTGCAGAAAGCTGTATGTCACAATATCAGTCGCTCTGTGCCTGCTGCTGTCTGGCCTGGCAGTTTTCTTCCTATTCCCTCGCTCCATTGATGTCTCCTATGTGGGAGTGAAGTCTGCCTATGTCTCCTATGACCATGACAAACGAATTGTCTATCTCAACCTTACAGTAAGTGTGAGCACTTTATAATAAATAATACATAAAATATATACAAAATAGAACTTTATTAATAATCTAACTGAATCTACTGATAGTATTGCATCAGTAGAATACTGCATGGTTTAATTCTTAATTTTTGAATTACGCATTTTTCAAAATATTTAAATTGATGCTAGCATGCTTAGATAGGCAATGACCATTGACAGCTCCAAATCAATAATGTTTGCTAACAAGTTTACCATATTAACTACCTTCTTTTCTCTAGAACACACTGAACATCACCAACAATAACTACTATGCCATAACTGTGACCAACATCACAGCCCAAGTGCAGTTCTCCAAGACTGTGATAGGGAAGGCCAGGCTTAGCAACAGCACAGTGATCATACCACTGGATGAACAGCAGGTAGGTTGATATACGTTTTCTGTGTTTAGACCACTTTTCTCACATACTTTCTCCGATAAAATCTGGGTTCTCCTAAATGTTGAAATCCTCTTGAATCACATATGATGCGTTTTTCTCTCAGGAAACTCACATGATTTGCACTAACCTCAAACTTTATTATGCATAAATGGAATTTGTGAATCAGTCGGCTTTGTTTGTTTTTCAGAATTTTCCAGGTTCTATGAAACAGCCTACATACACAAACACTCTTGCATACAATTTCCACTTACCACAACTTGGCAACCCACAAGCTAATTCGAGGTGTATGTGTGCATCTAAGACCAGGTTGATGCTAAAGGCGTCAGTTCACTATGTCATTCCTATTGTACTACTGCAGCACCTTCTTACTGTGAAAACACAGTACAGAGTGAATAAAGTAAAGGTCTTTGTGTGAGATGAATGTGCAGAGGCCATCTACAAAGTTCAGCTCTGGAAGATGCTTCAAAAATATACAATTCACCAAAACCATTTCACACATTACTGCTTTGTTAGTTATGGTAGGAAATACATTTTTTTTTTAAAAAGGGAAAAAAATGCTAAATCATTAAAATCACTACAGCATTGGAGTTCTGATAGATATACCATAGCAGGCCATGTAGGAGGTTACCATTTTTCTGCACCCCAATGTCAGTATTATAATGTTGCAGTGTAGTTTGGAGATTGTCTTGATCACTTTGCTCAGTGAGGCCTAAAAATGTACAACTGAGTACAAAGTATCCCTCGCAGTTTCTGTTTTGTTTTGTTTTTCTTTTTTTATTTCTTGACTTTCTTTATTTTGCTAGTGGATTTGAAACGTGTCCAGCTGCGGCTTTTCTGTGTGCAGTTTGCATGTCCTCTCTGTGCTTGTGTGGTTTCTCTCCAGATGCTGTAGCTTCCTCTCACAGTCCAAAAACATGCATAGGTTTAGGTTGACAGGCAAGTCTAAATTAGCCATAGTTGTGAGTGTGAGCGTGAATGTTATCTCTGTGTTAGCTCTGCGATAGACTGGCGACCTGTCCGGGGTGCACCCTGGTTTTCCTCTGTAACAGCTGGGATAGGCCCCAGCCCCCGCGCTGGATAAGTGGAAGAAAATGGATTTTCAAATCTAATATCTTTTCTCTCTGAATTGTGTTTACAGATTGATTACATGGTCCCCACCATCATCGCTGATGAATTGAGTTACATGTTGTGAGTATCTTATTTGAAGTCCTATTAATAAGGCATTTTACACTCAGATCAGTGTCATGTTTAATCTTTCTTGTCTCTCTTTCAGTGACTACTGCACCTTACCAACGATTAAAGTTCACAACATAGTGGTCATGATGCAGTAAGTATGACAAGATATTGAATATTTTTCTTTTTATGTCTGATACTGTGCTCAGCTGAGCATCAGTCTTTTCTCTCAGCACACTTGCATAACTTCAGCCACACACCCACACACACTGTAGAACTGCCCAGAGCAAAACAGCCTTCTGCTGTGGGGCACTGTTCAGATCAGCAGAAGCCCCGGGCCTTTGGGTGCTTTGCTCATTTACACGTCAAATCTGACATGGAAGCAGACTGTAAATTTAGCAGTTAACATTTCTCCTAATTAATTCTCTGAATCGAATGTCGGGGAAGGCAAACCGTTGGTCTCTAGCCAAGTATCATCAGTATCATTACACTGATGAATGCCAGTAAAAATGATGAGAAAAGCAGCCAATATCCTAAAACCTAATGAAGCCTTTCAGTGGTTTTATATCTAGACCATGATCCAATAAAGGTCAGTTGTGACTGTCTAATCGAGTGTCTTGTTGCAATTGAGTGTATTAATTTGCCTCTAAAAAGACTTTTTTATTTTTAAAATCCCTTCAGTCTGTCTTGAATATTTTAGGAAGATGAATCAAACAGTTGGATTTATAAGAATAACTATAGTATACATAAGAGAAAATTATATTGTGTCGTATACACTTGTAAAAATGGGGGATGGGTCAGTTTCAGACAGAGTTTCTTATGTTAGTGAGGGAAGATGTCACTAATACTGTATTTTTTTTATTTTTATTTTTTTTGTTTTCTGCATTGGCAGCCAGTTAGAAGAAAGCTGGCTTAAAGAGTGATCTTAAAGAGTCGGGTGCTACAACAGCCTAAGGCAGAAGTTCAGCATAAGCTAAATAACGCCCCCACCCCCCAAGTGTGAAGAATGCAGAATGACTCTGAAAGAGTCCAAGAATAGATTTACTTTAAAAAGTCAGTTCTGACAGAAGTAATGATGAAAAAAATGTTATTCAATCTGGGCTGTCTTGTTTTGTGGGGTTCCTCCCCCCCCCCCCCCCCCCCCCCCCCCCCCCCACACACACACACACACACACACACACACTTCAGTGTTAGGACACTGCCTTCACAGCTGCCAGTATGAAAATGATGGCGTGTCTTTGTGAGAAATTATTTGCTTGCCCTAGTAATTGACTCTCTTCAAAAAATTAGGAAGCAACTGCATGTTATAAACTGGTTTGATAAACACTTCTGCTATTTAAACAGACAAGCATACCAAGCAAATAAGCAATTATATTAATACCATGCAGTGACATGCAGGGGAAGAAGAAGCTTGCGTCTTGCTGCAGTCTGGCAGAAATGTCTTAAGCTAAAAGCAGCACCGTTCTGTAGCACTCCCGTACACCTGCGAGTGTTTCTACAGCTCCAACAGAGCCAGATGTCCACTCTCTACATCAGTTTGTCCCGTCACTTTCAAAAGCTGCATTCTTCATGTTAAACCTTTTTATTTTTTGTGTATATCAATCATTTAAGCTTAATACATTCGTACTGGACACTTCAGTATTCAAAATAAGGTGTGTCAAGATGACATCCAAACCCTCTAAACCGAACAAGCTCAAGCTTGTCGTACTAAGCTTACAATGAGGCTGCTAACCTCATTGATCACATTATTATAAATGTCAGGCTAATGAGGTAATATCAATAAAAAAATTTATAAAGCTTTTGGCAATACCAGATTTTCAGATGGACTCATTTAAATTTAAGTTTTACCCCTAGGAAATTTTAAAATCCATGAGACTACAGTCTAAATGTGCAGAAGAAGCAGGGCTCTTATCAGCTTTATTTGCAAGATTTTTGACACCTTGGCAGCAACTACCTAGGAAACTTCCTAGGAATATGAAGTCATATTCCTAGGAGTTGATTTTGTGACGTTATATGTACAATGAAAGCCTCCCAACCAGTTTATGACTGTAATAAGAGCAAGAAAGAGAAGTCAACAGGGCCGGGGTGTTATCTGAGCTTTTCAGCATGACTCACCTGAAAAGCTGTTGGTGTAGCTAACTGCTGACACTTTGCTCCATGCCATCTCAGATCTCCTGCTGCTGATGCATGTTGTAGTAAATGCAACCCTGCAAAACCCTGTTCTTAACTGTAATAACGGTTTTCTCCAGCTGAGGTTTTGGGTTTTGTTAGGACTGCTAGCATAAAGAAAGCCTGTTTGTGTTGAATTTTGTTTGTGAGGATCAGAACAATAAGCTGTCCAAACCCGGCAGTCAAAAAGTCAACTTCAGAAGTTGATTGTTTTGAAGATAAAATGTGTTGTTTCTTATTGATTTTTACTGTGCTGAATCCAGATTGATCAGATTTGTTACTATTTTCAAGATATTTAATCTTTTTAGCTGTTTATAGGTACATGGCTGTGATAGTTAACTTTTAATCATAAATTGTAAGCTCTTCATGGACGCTTCATATGATAACGTTTCCCCTTTCTTTAATTTTCGAATAACTATGAAAAACCACTCTGTGCAGAGAAGACTTGATATGCCACATAGAATAACATAGTGGGTTATTCCACTTCAATTCACAAGAACGCTGCACAGAATTTATTTAGAGCTTAGGCCAGAACAAGATGTTGAGTCTAGGTGTGATAGATCTATAGATGGAGGAAATGCACTGGTGTAAGTTCTGAGCTACTGTACTTTCAACAACAAATAATGATAGCAGTGAGTCAGTCTGCTGCACAACTATTTCCACTGATCTCTTGCACTTTGATCATGTTTGACTCTTGTTTGCTTTTCAGGGTGATGGTGACAACGTCTTACTTCGGCCACACGGAGCAGGTCTCCCAGGAGATGTACCAGTATGTGGACTGTGGGGGGAACACCACCTCGTTGCACGGGCATGTGCAGGTCTACCAATAAGGGAAGCAAAAGAGCTTAGGCATCAGATACTGCTGTTGACCTCCATACAAAACATCTTTGCTTTTAATTTAGTCGTAGTGGCTCATCAGTTTTTAAGTCCTGAATAGTTTATTCTGTTTAGAGGACAAACATGATGTTTAGAATAGACGTTTTGCAATAAAACCACCAAACGATGGTTTATCCCTCGTGAACCAGACCTGTAAATCCTCCTCATGGCCCATAGACGAGAGGTTTGTAGTTTTTCCGGGCTGGTAAAAACAGAGCACATCATTCAATATTCAGTATCACTCCTCCTCTGTATTTGAAATACTGGAAGCAATAGCTTTACTTACGATGCACTTTAGCTGGGCCTTTTGAAGAGAAGGCAATGTGAATATTGCTTAAATAGAAAGCTGCTCACAGCCCCTCTCATTCTACACCACTTTATGAAATCGTTTCTAAAACGTGTGAGAGAGAAATGACTTTTGAAAGTAAAACTACTGAGGTGTTCCTAATCATTCCTTTCTGCTCTTATTTGACTCCTTTCTACAAACAGCCTCTCTCTTTTCGTTTCATGAATTTTGTTAGTGTGTAGAGCAGTACAGCAGACTCATGACATCACTGATTTATTCTAAACTTTTAGTTTTTGTGCGGTGTGTGTGTGTAACTCTGTTAATCATCAGGTTAAAAGCTACGCGTGACTACTCTGAAGACCTTAATGAGCATATTTTACTGAAAAATAAAATACATTTTTCACTTGGTAAGAAAATAACTTATAATAATATTTTTATGTCATAGGCTTATTCATACAAATGTCACCTTTTTTTAAAAATTTAAATTAATCCTATTTTTGTCGGCCATGGTGTAATTTGCTGTTTTGATCACATAAATATAATTTCTTAAATCAACATGCAAAGTTTCACAGTTTAAATCGCTGCAAAACCTCCACATTTCTACACGTCATTTTGAAGAAAGTAAACCGAAATCGAGCTGTTCGTAATATTCCATAAATGTGAAAGTTTCCCAGCTATTTTCTAACATCTAAACAGTGGTTTTGTGTTTTTCATGCATGCCGGTGACAATAAAATCAATTCATTTTGAGCGTTTCTTGTGTTTTCTTGGTGTGCTTGTAATACACTGTGTACACACCGAGCGGTGCCAAATGTCTCACTCAGCTGAAGTATGAAGGTCCCCAAATTCTTACCTTTTCATTACTCCATTGTTATTACTGCACATTAATACTTGAAACTGGACGTTAAAAAGACAAAAAAAGTAGGTCTTCATGTTTTCTATTGTGGTGAAAGATTTCAGTGGACTTGATGCAGATGTTTGAGCAGTGAATAGGAGATAAAATTTGCAGATTTCTTACAAATGTGCGAAAACAAATTTCATCTGATTATAAATTAGTTGTCTGGAAAATGTACCCGACATAAACATCTTCCTTTTATTGAGAATAACAGGGTTTTATTGGATTACACCAACAGAACTACACCTGCAGTATCCTCACAACCCACCAGGGGGCTGCAGCTATTGTAGGGTGACCAGATACTGTACTTTTATCTGGAACTTGTTCTTTCTTCTCACAAAATGAAATAGTGTCCCATATTCTGATCTAGTTCACGAACACGTCTCCAAATAACGTTTTCTCTTTGTCATTATCTGTGCATTCCTACTGAAACTCAGAGATGAAATTTGGAAATAAGATTTCTGCAAATTTGCAGTAATATTGCAGAAGAGCAGTGACAAACTTTAGCATAAGTGTCCTTCATATTCCTCATGCCAAATCTGTTTATCTGCCTCTTAGCATTAGTACGGTGTCCCACACAAACACACTCATTAATGTTGTTGGGATCCTGTCACGAACCTATTCACTCCAGCAACTATCCACAGAGCTGAAGCACACACATAAAGCAACATCTGCTAACTTCCATTTATGCTCATAATAAATTAGAATTGAGGATGTGGTTGTGAAGCTGTGTGTGTTTAAGCTATTTATTAATGATAATAGTAATATTTACTACTATTTTCAAAGAACCTAATTTTGTTCTCTTCTTTCTGGTGTTATCCATCTGTTTGTTTCCTAAAGCGAGAGGCACAGGCCCCTTGTGTATCCTGGTATGTTCACATCTGTTGCAGTCATTAAACCACCAGCTCACTTCCACTCCGGGATCCAGGTCACAGGTCTAGACCGGAGCTGCACTGGAATACATACAACAGAGAAAAAACCCTCTCACCCACATCGCTAATGTATTTTGTTTACTGATTGTACTTTAGTTATTGCCAGTAGACTGTTAGTGGGGCAGCACTGTACTCTTATATTTGCTTCTGGAGGTACTTTATTACTAAATGAGTGATTTCCCCTTTTTTTTTAACACGATGGCATTCATCTTTGTTGTTATTCTTTATCTTTTTTGGTGGTTACACGGACTAACTGCTGATTAGCAGGTTGAATATAGTGCATTATCAAATAAACCACATGAAGATATCACTCTGCAAATAAGCGACAACCTATTATTTTCTCCCTACAGGACTATATTGATATAAAGTGACTCAACACATTATCACCAGTTTCAATGAAAATCTTATTACCAAAGAAATCCACCCAGATATGACTGAAACTCACACTTCTAAACTGGCCACAGAGGAAACCCATTTAAATCAAGTTAAAAGGTCAGACTCGCTGTCCCGACACTGCTTAGTATAATGCTGATTCTTGATTTTTAGATGTTTGGAATATTTGTGTGTTGTGCCAACGAAATCTACATTACTGCATTTGTTGTGAGCTACTTCAGTTCAGATTGTTTGGGAAGAACTATGCTAAGGTCTTCATAAAGTCCAGTTGTCTCTCTTCCAGCTGGACTCTGTCATGCACGACAAGCCTGATGTAGTGACTTCAAGGAAAGACTCTGACTGCTTGTCCAGAGAAGCTTTCCGTGAATAAGCAGCAGAGCGACTCCATACCGTTTATGGAAATTTAAATCTTGTACTTGGAGTAGTCCAAGTATTATGCAAACAGCTACAACTGTTTATTCTGAGCTCACAGAACTCAGAATAAAGAAACACTGTTCACTTTTACTGAAAAATGCAAAACGCAGAGAATCAAACAGAAAGCTACTTTGCCTCTGAACAGCTTTAAGGGAGCAGAGAGAAGAACCACATCCGCTACTGATTGGTTGTGTTATTGTCATTACAACAGACCTTCCCCCTCACCCCGTCCTTCACACAGGCCCAGGGTTTCTTTTCACCAAACAAGAGGAAATGGTTTTTCCATATGTGCTCTAGACTAACATCCCAAACTCTGTCTTTCTGACAAATATAATCACAGACATTTAAAGTGATTCTGCAGTCTTTTAGATATAGTTTGTCAACATCGCTGTGAAATATGTACTCAGTATAAAATACTGCACTTTTCTTTTGTTGCATATTTCACAGCAGTTTCTTTAAACCAAAATAAAACCTTAGATGTGTAGCCATGAAAAATAATACTTTGCACAAATTATGAATTATGTGCCTTAGAAATCAGTCCTTGCTGTTATAACATGAGTGAGTAAGATGTTGTTTAAATACCACTAGTTATATGTAACTTTAATAAAGTTAAATATTTGGGTAAAGTGAGCTTCCTGTATGTGTGTAGATATATTAGGTCAACTGAAGACCCTCAAAATCAGTTGTGCATCTTTTGTGTCTCACTTTGTGGAGCAAATGTTGTACTGGAAGATACCAAGTATAGTGAGTATAGTTACTCAACAAATGTGCATATGTACCAGAATCTTGTCCATTTATTTCATCCAGCCACAGTAGACTGTCCCAAACATGTAACACAGGATCAGTGAGGATTAAACAGCAGGTAGCAGTGTTTCATACAGTTCATACAGGTGAGCTCTTACATTTGTTGAAACATTTTTATTTTATGGTTAGCAAAAAAGCAAAACAAACTACACTACAGATTTTTATTTATTTATTTATTCCACAATCTTAGACCAGGCATTCTGGAGCAGTTATATTACTCTCTTTGTGGGTGCTACATATAAACTACATATGAAGCACAACCGCTTTAGTCTAAGCAACAATAAAAATACTTTTTATGTTACCACATGTAGCATTCCTTGGATAAATTATTGCACAACGAACAGACTGCAAATACAATCAGATTACTCTTAAATCCTTCTTTGGAGTATTTTACTATAGAGCAGCATGGTGAAGCTGTGCTATCCACATGTTTTAGGGCCTAATTTAATTAGTATCTTGAGCATCTCTGTCATAACTCCAGACAAACTATTGGGAAACCTCATCATTATGAATCTGTTGTGGCAGAGTCAAACTTTTACTTCATGTAACCCCACTGCGTAATCTGCGCGGTGGTCTAACCAATATGTTTCATGCAAATATGGACTGCATAGGTTTGATCCAAAGCCTTGAAAATCAGCCCCAGCCCCCACCCCAAGGCGCTCTCCCTGCTCCGCCTCACCACCACCATCCTGGCCGAGAAGTTTTCCCTGTTTCTTCAGGAGACTTTCTCCTCCTCCATCCGTCCACCGCTTCGCTTCTTTTCACTCTTCATTTGAGCAACAAAGCACATCCGGCCATGGGCTTTGCGCCTCTCCTGTTTGCCTCTTTGATGTCTCTCGCCGGTGTGTGCTCCGGAGGCTCGGACGCGCCCCGGGGCGTCGCGGTCGGCTTCGTCTTTGACCTGAAAGCGAAGTGCGAGCCGCCGTGCGAACACGCCGGAGTCTGCATCCGCAACAACACATGCTTCTGCTCCCGGGGCTACGAAGGAGAGACCTGCCAGTATGGTGACGTGACAAACCTTAATTCTGCGCGTAATTTCAAATTCTGATGATGGCACAGGGAAGACCTCGTGCCAAGCTCAGCTCTGAATAAATGGTTTAATGTGCCACTTTATTTATTGACCCAGTTTATGACTAACTTATTTTGTTGCAAATTAATTTAAAGTGATGAAGACTTCTGAGAAAGAAGGTCAAAACTTTGAAGCCTATTAAAAAAAACTGTGGTGAATGTTTTTGCAGCCAACTGTGATCCCAAATGTAAAAATGGAGGAGTGTGTCTTCGCCCTGGAAAATGCAGATGTCCTCCTGGATTTGGAGGAAGATATTGTCACAAAGGTAAACGAGTTCATGGGAGCGGCACAGTTCTAATACATTAAGTGTATTAACACGTCATGATGACAGTTATTCTCTGCTTTTGGTGTATTTTCCTGCTCTATTCATCTGTATTCAGTTTACTATTATTCAGATAGAATACTACACACAGTATTCAGCTGTTGCTCACGTACTGCCTCATTTGTTTGTCTAAGTTCTTAAAACATCATATGGATTCGATTTTTTAAATGTGTTTTATTAAGTTTATGAATGCATAAGTCTATGCAGTCCAACAGAAAATATAAGAATAAAACAATTACAAAGTTATTTTATAAACCAATATTTATTAATGGGACATATGACCCTTAAGAGTTAGACTGAAATGCAATATATTTTAAGCACTTTGGTGTGTAGTGAAGAATTTCCTGGGTGCTTTGGGGAGTTTATACCCAAATTAACTTAAATCTTTTGTGACTGGAATGGTAAAACTATCTCCTGAACAGTGTGTGTGTGTGTTTTGCAGTGACGTGCGATGGGGGATGTTGGAACGGAGGAGAATGCACCGCTGTCAACGGCGTGGCCAAGTGTATCTGCCCTTCAAGCTGGGCCGGATCAAAATGCCATAAGGGTTCGTTTACGGCTGTATCTAATTACCCAATTAACACAGGAGGTCAAAGGTGCCAAATGGAGCTTTTCATCAGCTGCAGACATTAGTGGACGTTTAAGGCTTTTTATGGCTCCAAGTAGCTCTCACCAAGGGAAGCAACAGTCAGTCTGACTTAGTGGATGAGGCAGACATGCAGGTGTAACAGCTGGAGAGCTGTGGGGAAGTTTGTAATATTGGCAGAAAACTGCAGTTCAGTTTGAACTGGGAAAAAAAAACAAAAAACAGGAAAGATTGAAAAGCCAATATTTTATATGTCTACCAAGATTTTTCTTCAAATAAAACTCAGACTTGACTTTTTAGTGATGAGTCCTGAAAATCTGTTGTTAGACTGCTTCCACTAATGCATTCTCCATGTGAAATTAAGGATCTGTTGGACTCTAGCAATCCATCTTCTGTGGTCTAGATTAAACTTCCTACGCTCATTTTCCATATTTGCTAGCATACACATTATACACATTGGGTCATTGGCACCGGGAGGGCTTAAATCTAATATGAACTCCTTCTCTTATATATGCATGGCACTAATTTTACTAGTACACCATCAACATAAAACCACAATTAACTTAGCAACCAACACAACAGACCAATCACATGCTAAACTTAATGTCATAGGATAGTTACATATGTAGTTAAGCAGGAATCATAAAGGCCAGGATGATGCTTGAGCAAGTGAGCTATATGCTGAGAAAACGCCTCTATGGTTTGTTTCCCATGCAGCAATTTGTCCCCAGGGCTGTAGGAATGGAGGGCTGTGTGTGGCTCCAGGAATCTGCAGCTGCGTGGAGGGATGGTTGGGTGGTGCCTGCCATATGGGTGAGTACAAACTGTTCCCAAAGACCGATAACTTTTTGCTGTGCACATTTGATGAGACCGGGTTAAAGAATAATCGAGGAGTCTCAGATGTACGGAGTCGTGTTATGACCCCAGTTCTGATGCTGGCCCTTCACTGTGAGCATTCATTCCTTATGATAAACAGTCTTTTTCATTTCATCCAGTTCCGGTACTTTCTGCTCTCTTGACTACATTGCACCATTCTCACACCAGTGCATTTTACATACCCGATTTTTCTCTTTGCACCTTGGATTTGCTTTTCAGCTTAGTGTATTTCCAGATGTCACAACACTTCACACCTTTGAGACCAGCTGCTGGAGTTTATGATGCTAGAATTTACAAGCTCTTCAATCATTTCCCATTCCCCTGGTTTTATAAATAGTACCTGTGCTTTTGTTTTCTTTTGTCTGTAGCTGTATGCAGTCAGCCCTGCTTGCACGGAGGGAAGTGCGTTTCCCCCAACAAATGTCGCTGTCGACCTCCTTTCTCTGGACCTCGCTGCGAGGAGAGGAAAAAGTCCCACTAGTGCACCCAAGGATCAAACAATGTTGTGGGGGTGATTATGTTTTTATACTGGGACGTAGTTAGTTTTACAGCAACTGTGTGGAAAGGATGGATGTAGCCACTATGATGTCACTCTTAAAGTTAGTGAAGACCCGTCTTGGGAGTTTTAAAAACAGACTGGAAACACCATAAAACGTACCCTCTTTCTCACCTATTTTACTGTAAATGTGAACATAACAAATTTAACATCATGCTGTAGTCAATAAATGTTTTTATAGACTTATACACAGTCAGACCGTGGGATTTGTGGTCTCAGTGATCTCTTTTAAAAAGCAGCTAAGAAGTCATCTTTTCAAATTTCCTTTTGGGTAGCATTTATGTCTTTATTTCTAGAGTTTTGTTGTGAAGCACTTTGTAATGTTTATCTTGAAAGTGCTATATATAAAAACAATTTTACTTTAACTTACTTTTTTTTGCCACCAGTTGGCCGCTGCTGTTCATTAGATATGAGGCTGGTTTAAGGTACTTCAGCAGTGGTTTCACATTTCAGACAAAACGTTCATCCCTCTTTTTATATAAAGTGTACCGTTTTAGTTTGTTTTTATTTTATTTTTAAATATTGAATGTGTTTTATGTTGTATAAACACACAATATACTGTAATTTGTCATTAAATGAAGAAAAAATAGACATTGTCTTTATTATAGTACCACCGTGTAATGTGGAGCAAAATATAGGGCTTAATATCTAGTACAGAGAGCGTAGAAAACAAGCCCTATATACAACCTCAACACCATCTTTGCTTTCATCCATATTTGCCAATAAATGTATAACAAACTCAAACAGGCCTGATCAGGCAATATATTAATGACAGCAAATAAAGAAAACAAAACAAATGCAACTTTTGTTAATCTGCAACATATTCATATCAAAGCCTTCATTATGCTTACTGAAGAAGCAGGCTCAAGCTGTTTTTTTTCCCTCATAAGAAAGAAAGAAACAGTCCATATCTAAAATGTGTGATGGCAATAACCTCCACTGTGTTATTTTTCTTAACCAACTACTGTGTACGGCACACAGGCCTGCATAAAATACACTGTTAATACATTTAACAGATGGGTGTTACTTTGAGCCTTGAGGTAGTGATCTACACAGACAGGAAAAGACAAGTGCATATATCAAATCGCTCTGTTACTGTTCTAATGTGCACACAGCCACACATTACAGCACATGCCAGTATCCACGGTCTCACTCATACACACCACAGGTGATGGTGCTTTCTTTGTTCTTTGTGGCTTCTTTAGTCACATTCCCAATTTGTTCGCCATCATGCCTGTGATGCCTGTGAAGCACAAACAAATTCAGGTTTCACTTTAAAAAAATTTCTTAATTTGTTTGGTGCCATTTTATTTGATGCAATGTCCCAAAATGTAGCCTGCAGCCCCCTAGTGGGCCAAGAAAGTACTGCGCTCCACGGGGCTATTTGCAGTTAAAAAGTAAATTTGAAATAACCATAAAATACATATGATTAAAAAAAATGTACATTTTAAAAAAGTAATAAGAGGTTATAAAATAAAAGCAGTGTGTTAAATTCAAGTTTTTTTCTGATGTATATTTGATCTGACTTTTTAAAAATATATCTTAACATTAGTAGAAAAGATTGAATTGAATAGTGGTTATCAGCAGTCAGAAAGAATTAAACAGAGAATTTAAAAAAAAAAAAAAAAGGAACAGAAGATTAAAAAAAAATCAAAAAAAAATACTGATTTGTCCATTTTTTGAGATGCACTGTCATGTTTCGGCTGTGTCCAGGCAGGAGAAGGACCCAAACGCAAAACTCACCATACCTGAATTAAACTCAAAAAGCTGCTGTATTGCAGAATGGCACGAAAAATATAACTAAACTAAACTGGGACAAGGATAACTAACACACAGGGAAACACAGCCATGAGGAAGACTACGACACTGACAAAGAGAAACACAGGGCTTAAATACACAGAGGGATAACGAGGGAATGAGACACAGAAGGAGAGCACAGCTGGGAGTAATCAGGCTGGACGAGACAAGGGAAGCAAAACTAGAAACACTCACATGAGACGTGGACCTTCAAAGTAAAACAGGAAGCACACTGACTGAACTCAAAACATGTAAACTTAACAGCAACTGAGACAGAACATAGGGAGCTGAAACATGGGACAGAAAGGCAAAGTAGACACAACATGAACATAACGACGCCCACAGGGAAAGAGCAAAACAGAGCACCGAAACACAGGACCTCTTTCAAAAAAAAATGGGAAACAATGAAACACTGACATGACTACATGAACTTGACAACATAAGAAACAGACATGAAACACATGAAGGATAAAGGAGACTTAACACAAGGGTTGAAAACACAAGGGGAACATAATAAGCAAATGAACATAGAAATCTAATGAGCTTAAACATAAACTATAAACATCAAAATGAACTAACACTCAAAATGCTGGGTCATAAGACCCAGGATCGTGACATGCACAAAACATTTCTCTTAAAGACTATATTTTTTTAATTTATTTTTTATAGCCTGAAATATTAAAAAAGAACTAAACCTTTCAGTCATCTAGACCAACGATATTCATCTAATGAAGCTTTGTTCTATGACTCTATTGTAAATCGTATAAATCTATAAATCCTGGAGTTATCGGTGCTGTGTATGACTTTTCCCACTGGGATATGTTAACCGTGACCTCATTTCTCACCTTTATTGCACAAGTCAGTCCGTTGTAACCTTTCCGACAGTGGCAGTAGTCAGGCAGCACACACCTGCCTCCGTTCAGACACCGCTGTTTACACACCGCTGGAGAGAAAGTCACAATTAAAACGTTTGATCTCTTATTGTTTTTCTTTTCATGGTCGCTTCCTGTTAAAATCTACAATCAGAAAAGAGTCTCTTATTATATTTCAGGGTGTCTGTTTGATCGTCTTTTGGAAACAAATGAAACACATGATCAAAACAAGTATCTGCAAAAACGAACTTGAAGGAAAACCAACGATCATGTCTTCTACTTCACTATTTTAAACAAAGTGATCTCAGTCTACAAACTCTCCAGGCCAGACTGCCTCTTGCCCTGTGACAGCTGGGATTAGGCTCTAACCTGCCCACGACCCTGAATGTGACAAGTGGAACGAAATGGATGGATGGATGAATCTCAATCTGCATCAAAATGTGTGTTTTTCCTTTGCAAGAGTTCATCTCTCCAAGAAGTATCCAGTAATGTGGTACAGTAGTTTTTGTGTATTTGTCCTAAGAGTTAAGGAGACAGCAGTTCTCCTTTTGGCAGAGGAACAGTTTAATTTGGTTCAGCAATAGTTCAGGAAAATTGGTTATAAAGTAGTCCAAGTTAAAGTATTCGGTATGTACCTTTGCCAGATTTTACCTAAGAAAAATAGCGATATTATCACATCTGAAGAACAGACTCACCTGTTTGACACTGAAGGCCTTCCCAGC
This sequence comes from Neolamprologus brichardi, assembly GCF_056152115.1. Lineage (NCBI taxonomy): Eukaryota > Metazoa > Chordata > Actinopteri > Cichliformes > Cichlidae > Neolamprologus > Neolamprologus brichardi. The sequence continues at coordinate 26,419,707 of NC_142114.1, read as the reverse complement.
CAGCGGGGCAGTGGCAGGTGTTTGGTCCTACACACTCGCCACCATTTTTACACTTTTGTAGACACACAGCTAAAATAAGAACAGTGAGGGAGGCGTGAACACCAAAGCAGCTTCTAAAAGGTTTTATCTCAGAAGCCCGACAGGACTGAACAGATAGGTAAAAGGTTAAAACCCAAAGTGCTGAGATTAGGCATTTGCAGGTCAGCCAGAAAACATCTTTAGCTGTGCTACATTAAAACGAAAATATGACTTTCTAGCCACTAAAATAATTTTTAAGAACCAAAAAATAAATAAATAAATAAATAATTTTTGCCTGGAAGCCTGAATTCAGGGCAAAAAAAAGCTAACACCTTTTGGTTTTTAATGTATCCCCTTCATTTTATGTAGTTCTTGTTAAAAGTGGATGCCGTCTCAAGGACAAGACGATTTAAAAGATTTGCATGAATAAAAGTCATGCATATGCATATTCATATGAATATTAAAATATAAATAGTGCACTGTTATTAGGAGACAATTTGTAAGCTTTTTGGAGAATTTCTTACAACATCTACTTAGTGTATGACTTCTTGTTAGTTCTTGGTAGTGCTATTACCCAACCCCACCTAAACCTATAAGACCTATAAGAAATGAAGCTGATTGAATTACATGTTTTTTGGAGCTATAGCTGGTAATTTTTTATTTGTTGTGTATTTTAAGTGTATGAAGTCATCCATGCATCACTCACGTATGTTACACCTCTTCCCTCTCCATCCAGAAGCACAGGAGCAGGTGTTGGGTCCCACACACTTGCCTCTGTTCATGCACATAGGCTCACACACACCTGGAACAAATTAAAACCCAAATGTTTAAATTGTGAGCTGTTACTTTGAACAGTACTTCAAATATTTAGGCTGTGATATCACTTACTCTTTTGACACCTTTTTCCTGTGTAGCCTTCAGGGCAGGAGCACACGTTGTTTCTCATACATTGACCTCCATTCTTGCAAGGAGGATTGCAAACAGCTGAAAGACAGCAATATTAAACTGTGAGGAACCAAGAAAATGCACATTTCAATCAGACTGAAGCTTAGCGATTGGATTTTATAGCAACATTGAAATGACTTAAAAGAGAGGAAATGCAACATTTAGGTGTGTTTTGTTGAAAAAGCATCACTTCACTTCTTTCAGGCATTCTCAACAGATGTTAGTTATTATGAAAGATAAACAGTCAAGAAACTATTTGAAACCTCAGTAAGCTGAATATGTTTGTAACTAGGGCACAGCCTCACAGAGATTGCAACCCCGGTTACTTTCTACCATGGGGCAGCATTTTGCCAGTGGGTGTCCTAAATGTGTAAAATATGTATGCCGCTGTTTGAAATATTAGCAAAAATATGCTAATCATTGATTTAAATGACCTCACACTCTGCACAGTTCTCACTCCTGTCTGCAAGTTACTAGTAGATGCCATTAACATTACTTGCAATGTGCAGAGAAGAGAGACAAACCTACAGAGATTTCTGCAGTTTAATAAATGTATGCCAGTGAGTTTTGCTGTTTCAAACAGGAAGCAGCCTCAGGCTTTTGCTGGTTTTAATAAAAATGAAAGTCAGTCTGTACGAATTGCTGGAAATATTTGAGTATAATTTCTCATTGTATTAATCATTGTATGTATTCATCACAAGCTTACCAATTTGACACTGGGAGCCAAAGAAACCACTGGGACAGGCACATACGTTAGGCTTAGCACAGGTTCCTCCATTCAGACAGACGGGTTTACAGAGAGCTGCAGGTGATGTAAGGTACAAAAAGCTTTATTAAGAGCCAACATATGTACTTTTAGATTTACAGTATAAATAAGAGAAAAGGTACCTGCAGTACTGATATATTTTGAGTGCTTATGTGCAAGTCAGATTGAGTTTTGCACCACTTAATTATGCTGTCAGAATTAAACACTCTAACAGAAGGAAGCTGCAGTCTGAATGCATGCTTAGCTACAGGTCGTGTTTCTTGCCTGAGTTGCACGTCGGTCCGTACCAGCCAGGTTTGCATTTGCAGACATCAGGAGAAACGCACACGCCTCCATTTTCACAGTGCCTGTTACACACCACTGACAGACATAAATCATGTAGTGCAATCCTAGATTAAACCGACCCAGTTAAACAAAAGGGGGACTGATCGATGCATTGTGGAGGTTTATGTAAAATGTAAAAACGATGCAAAAACACTTAAGTCACATCTCACTGATTTCACATTGTGGTCCCACGTAGCCGTAGGAGCAGGTACAGAGGTTTCTAGCCAGGCAGGTACCTCCATGCTGACAGGGCGGCTCACAGCTCGCTGAACACAAACAGTGACACTCCTCAGTGTTCTGCGATCAATTCAAATATGTAAGCAATGCAAACCAGTCGGCAGTTTTGACTGGTTTGACTATGACTCCAGGTTACCTTCCTCACAGGTGGGCCCTCCGTAGCCTGCAGGACATTTGCACACATTTGGTTTCACACACTTTCCCCGGTTTTTACAGTCAGGCCGGCAAATGGCTGGGATGAAAGGAAACTGTCAGCTTTAAAAAACACAACCAGACCCTGAGATATATGAGCCAAAACCAGAGGAGAGTGTGATTTCATTAGCTCACGCTCTGTTTCTCACCTATGTGGCAGCTGTAGCCAGTGTAACCGTCTTTGCAGGTACAAGTGTTTGGTAGAGTGCACTCCATGTTCTGCCCACACAGATACCTGCAAACAGCTGAAAACAAAGTACATTTATGAGTATGTTTCAGTACTCAAAAAGTTGCCCAATTGAGGGTTAATTTCATCATTTCAGACCAAGACCACACAGCTAACCAAAATCCATCATGACTATAATTTTATTATTAATCCTTTATTTATCCAGGTAAAAATCTCATTGAAATTAAAAATCTCATTTCCAAGAGAGACCTGGCATCATGGCAACAAAAGTTACATACCACATAGGTATGACCAATTGTGCAATTGTGAGATAACATTAAATACTGAAGCACTTTGTGGTACAAAATCTCACTTTTTCACCTTCACTGAAAAATTTATGCCCCTTGCAAAAGTTTTTTTTTGCAAGAGCCAAAGTTGCAAGAGTTTTTTCACCAAAGGAAAATTCATCAACATTGTTACCAAAATCATTTCTTTAGCACTTTTGTTGTCAGTTTAATTTATTCAGTCATGAAAAGTAGAAGTATAAGACCACTTTACCTTTACATGTGACTCCATCTCCGGTGTAACCGTAAGGGCAGCGGCCACAACTGAAGGACCCAGATCCTTTGGGCTCACAAGAGACACCCGGGAAGCAGGGAGAGTCAGCACAGGTCGCATGGGGAGCTGCTGACCCCCATCTGATCCCCGTGGAGAGGTCAGGGGTCAAATCCACCCCACTGGGCTGACCCCTGTGGACAGTGGGAGCAAATGTTCTGACTGTGGTTTGATCCTGTGAAGTCGCTGTGCTTTTTCTGTCAGCAGGAGAAAGTCTCCTGCTATTTGTTGCTTCTGGTCTCGTCCTCCTGTCAGGAGGTCGTCTGTTTGAGGAGGAAGTGGAATTTGATCTGGTGACGTGAAAATAACTGTCTGCTCCACTGGTGACTGTCCCCTGAGCTGTTAGAGGACATGACTTACAAAGTCATAGAAATACAGGCTTTATTGTCAACATTATTCAAAACATTCCACTTATATATTGCTGGATAATATCCAGAAAAACTTTAGACTTGTCTTACTTTCACAGACAAGCATTTAAACAATTTTGTAAACAAAATCACATGAAGAAATGGAGGCAAAATATACACATATACCCAACTTATTTCATTCGTTTACAAGGTGCACAAAGCCAAAGGTGCATAAATTGCTCCACTCTCACCTGCTGATGTACATTTCTGGCCATTTCCTTGCAGACCAGCAGGGCAGGGTCCACAGACGAAGCCTGCTGAAACATGGATGCTCTCGAAACACTGCACCCCTGGGTAACACGGCCCTCTGGAGCATGGCGACGGTTTGGACCTCAACGAAACCTGTGGTACCCTCACTGGCGTCACCACCGCTTCAACCACAGACTCTCCTTCAAAACAAATAGAATGTATAAATGTTCTCTAAGGCAGAACTACACATAACTATACAAATAAAACTTACTTATGCAGTTTTTTCCATCACCGCTGTATCCTTGTGGGCACGATCCACAAAAAAAAGAGCCTACCGTGTTGTTACAGCCCACCCCAGAGAAACAAGGCTGTGAGACACACTCGTCTATATCCTCTCTGCATGTACGCCCTGACAACACATGAAACATCAGACCTTATGAGGAAACATGGAATCAATTTCAATAATTAAACAAGTATTTCAAAATTATAAATTTGCTAAGAAGAGGAAAAAAGGAGATTAATGACAAGGCAAATTTATAAATTGCATCGTTTGGTTTGGCGCTTCATTTTTTTTTTTATCATAAATAAAGCTGTTCCAAGTTTTTTCTGATGAAAAGTTGTTTCTTTCTTGCATGGATTTAAGAATTTTGCACAGATTGAACTGCACTTGACAACAAATCACACATTAAAAAGTCTTTAACCTGCCAGCTCCCAACAAAGTCCTTGGTTTTGATATTTTCCACTGTTTATATGTGAAAACAACTTATGCGTCGACCATCATCTCGAACACAATAAGCTCAGGATGTGACTAAACCTGTAGATCCTGATTTTTCAAAGCATTTTCAAAGCATTTCAGTAAGATGAGTGAGTCAGCAAGCACCAATTACCAATTTAAAGCATTTATTTGAATGTAATAAGTCACTCAAGTATAAACACAAAGTCAAAGCTGTAACCAAAATATGCTTCTGTCTTTAAAGGAGGTTCTCAAAGGAAAGTCAGCACAAAACTCAAGTGTCTGCATTCAGTTTATAGTATTTCCGAGGACAGATAAAGTTTTATTGTGAGCACTCAGAACTGTAAACCATCTATTTAGTTACGCAGTTACACCCAAAGGAGTCTCGCAGTCATGTTACAACATTTCTCAGTACTGGACTGAATGAGTGGAATGCAATACAAAGGCATCACAATTATCCAGGTATTACAGTACAGTTAGTGCAGTAAGGACCACAGGTAAGATAATATTCAAAAGATTAATCCTCCGTGTAGTTAAAGGAAACAGCTGACCTGTCATTCCAGGTGGGCATACACAGGAGAAGGAGTTGAGCCCATCTATACAGAGACCCAGTCTGCAGGGATTTGGTTTACAGTTGTCTATGTCCACCTCGCACCTCCTCCCTGTAAATCCATCAGGACACACACACACATATTCCCCACTGCCGGCAGGGAGGTTGATGCTGGCGACACATGAAGCACCATTCAGGCATTCACAGGAGCGCACAAACACCTAGAGAGGAAAAGGAAAGGGTTTCTTACCATTTAGACATTTGAACTTCAGTCACACAGGTTTGTGATCTTAGACACGATGAACGAGACACATGAATGTAGTTACGGAAATCAGAAAACAAAAAATCAGAGCGAATAGGCACACTCAGTGTCCAGTCAGTATAATCAAAACGCGTAGCAAAAACGTTCCTAGGTTTTTGCTAACAGTTATATGCACAAAGCCGTGTGTATATTTTTTCTACTCCAGCACACTATAGAAGGCTTGTCCTGTTTTCAAGCATCCTTGAAAAGCAGGTGGCTACCTGCTTTTCAAGGATGCTTGAAAAGATGCTTTATTGGATTAGGAGGCTTAACCTTCCTGAGCACGGATCCCAAATGTTTATTTGATGATTTCTGAACCACTTAGTTAACGCTACTGCCTGTGACTGTAGTACAGAATACATGGCTTGACACATGAGGTGTATTTTATTTGAGCAATGATACAATGTGTCCCGAGAATGGAAAACGCTCTATCCAAAGATTATATCTTTAAATCGATAAATCAAAAACACAGTGATATATTTCTGCATCTGTGAGTAGTTATTCTGTGTGCGCTGAGTTGTGCAACATCACATTAAAAAGTGGAAAAAAACCCAGATTTAGTCTACATGCTGACACCTTTGTGCAGTTTTTTGGTGGAAACACTTGCTCAGAGTGTACTGCAGTTACACCTTACAGAGAAACCTCAGGCCCCAAACTACATACTGTATACCAGTATCTCCCTCTAGTGGGAGAAGGCAGCAATAACGCCACAATAACTTCCAAAATTTTAACATCTTATAGCAGAAAAAACACAGGCGATAAAGACTAAATGTTGCTTGTACTTGCTTACTGTCATGGCTTAATGGCACGTCTTCTGTAAAAAAGCAAGTGAAAAACCAAATGCAAGATGATATGATCAACACCACAACTTTGTGTTATTTGAAACTGGACTACAGATCAGAATGTTTCTGTTTGAAATTCAAAAAAGACAAATTTAAGCATTGGCATCAAATCTACGCTCAGTTATAGAGCTAAACCAACTTTAAATGAAATTTAACTGAATATTTAATTGAAATTATTAAATGAATAATTCTTTTGCATGACGTGCATGTCGATCTGTACTCACGATCAACACTACATTTACATTAATGAGCCGAGTCTTACCTCTACAGAGGCTCTGGTCTCAGCGTTACAGTCGTCGGTCACAGTGAATTGGAAAGTGTGTCTGTTGGTGGGTTCAGCTGTGGCCTTCCACATCAGCAGACCAGCTGGAGACAGAGATGCTCCTTCAGGGCCTGATAGCAGGGTGAAAAGAACCGTGGAGCCCTCGGGGTCTCGAGCATTTAGCTGGTAAATGAAATTCTCCCCCTGAAAGGACTGCAGAGGCAAAGTCAGCGACTGGAGCAGAGGAGGTTCATTGTCTGAGGGAAAATAGAAAAGAAGGGAGTCGAAATAAGGTACTAAATAAACCTACGTGTGACTGGCTCAGAGTGGGTGAAAGGTGGGTGTGAAAAGGTGGTGTGTAGCAGGAAGGATAAAAAACTGTGCAGATAAAATTCATAAAATTCATAACTAATTTGGAAAGACAGTTTGGTTTGATGATGCCAGACCAATAGATACGTCATATTACAGCATTTCTGCGTGCCAGAGTTTAGACGTTTTTATGGGAAAACATTTTGGGAAATATATATTTTTCCATATAATATGAACATTAAAATGTTTTATGTTTATAATATGTTTTTATAACAGCTCCACCTCATCACTGCTGCTGGATTTGGAAACTGTGGATTTTTGATAACAGCTCTAATCAGCAGCTATGACCCTCCATTCAACATGAGGACACTTTTAGATAGAAGTTTATGTTTATTTTTGTGCAAGTTTGAGGTCCGCGGTGGAATCACAACACGGACGTTTTCTGTACATGACCCTGAAGGTTACCTTGAATGGAAAATTGGCCAAATTCAAAGCAGATTAGAACTTTTTGATCAAACCTTTTTGTAACCATTACAAGATCTCCAGTTTGATTACAAGAGGAGACACAAGCCCAGGAAGGGCATCTGGGGTAAAAACCCAGCAAATCAAACATGCCTGTGAAAAAGGAAGTAGCCAGAAGTAGCCTTTATAAAGAGGGCATTTTGTGCACCATTTACACCATTTATCTGCATGAGTGGGCAGTTTTAGCTTACGTCAGACCAAATTTTCATTCAGACAAATCTCTCAAAGTCTCTCTGTGTTTGTGTTTGGGCACAAAGAGATTTAGATTTAGACATAAAGTTAAAATTCATATATAATGATGAACTAGTTACCGTTGATAGAACATATCAACTATTTAAAGATTTTAAAAAAATCAGTTTTATGTTCTTGTTTCATTGTGTTAACAGATAAATGATTGATGAATTGGTGGAATCAGCGTAATGAATAATCGACACATTGACTCCTGTTTGGTTATTTTGTCAGTTTGTTTGTGTGGAGCTGAGCTGCTCAGCTGCGTCTGACCTACTTTAAGCTGAAGAAGTGAAGTTGGTCTCAAAGCGTAACAGTGAGGTAAGCTGTCCTTGTATCAGTGCTGGGGGACAGTAGCAACTTCAGTCCATCCAATCTGCTGATGAAGGATCAAAACTGCCCCGAGTGACTACCAGCTACAAAACTCAGTGATGAGTATCCAACCTCAGCTCTTATGAGGAGTTTCCGTCTAACACTGTGTTACTGTACCTCACCATCACAGTAGACACTGATAATTTTTAAAATGTGAACAAACTGGGAAAAAAAGTAAGAAAGAAAAGCAGATACTCTCTGCAATGGACCAGGTGTGTTTGGATGAGTCCGGACGGCATGCGAGGCAAGGGCTGCTGGGAAGGGACTCCCCCTCATTGTAACACAGGCCATCAATGTTACAGGTTTTCTCCTGGAAAGCAACAAACATATATTATTTACATTAATAACACACAACATGTTGTTTAGAAGAAAATTATCCAAACCTACCGATAGTGGGGAATGTGTGTGCATGTCCAAAACACCCGTGGTGTCAGATTTAGATTCAGAGTTTTTGTTTTGTGTACTGTGTTTCTGACATTATCCATCTCTGCGTCCTGTCTTATTTGCAATTGTTTGTCAAGCCCTAATTGTATCTGCCCAAGCCTGTGACAAGAGTAACTTTAAATAGTCGCACAAAAGACTCTTTTGTGGTCTCTTAATTAAAGGCCTTTTTGTAAATGAAACAGTGGCTTCTAATCAGCATTTTTGGTGTTTTACATCACTATCAGATCATGAACAGCATGTATTTGATGATGTACCCACTGGAAGACGCATCTATTCCATGTCAGTTAAAATTAAGCTTTTACAACATTTCCAAAAACACACCGACTTGTCTTCATTCTCTTCTTCATTATTATTAGAATTTCTAAAAATGAAATAATACATAATTAATGAATTAATGACAAAACAGCCTGAACAACAAAGGGAAGCTTAAGGGACTAAAACAGGATCAGACAAACAACAAACACCAAATTAAAACAGAAATAAAAGGACGGGAAATGAAAAATTAAAAAACAGGTCAAATGAGAGACGGAACATGTAGGCTGGTAACAGTAGACAGGACTATATATACACAGCAATGATTGAGCACAGGTAAAAACAACTGATACAGGTGAACATAATGAGGGTGGAGCAGAAAATCACAAAACAGGAAAATCAAGAGAAGGAGAGAGAGAGACACAAAGGGCTTTTCCTATCTTCTGTCTTATTGCCTGTGACCTGGACATCAATCCATGATGACTCAATTCTGACAATTCTGAAGGATAGAGAAAGCTGCCAAAGGATCTATAACTGTGTACTCACCTTAAAATTATTTATACCTTTGCTAAACCATGGCAGGAGAAGGACTCGTCTTTTATATCGATTTGTTGTTTCATTTAAAGATGACCAAACTTTCTGTGCTTCATTGTCTGTGTTGCTGTGTTAAAAAAGGTATTGTCTGGACTGCAAGTCTGCTTTTCTAAATGGTATTTTTCCAAATTGGCTGAAGTTTCAAATTAGTATTTTATTAGTGTATTGTAGTTGTATAAGTAATATCAAAGCACAGCAGCAGTTAAATTTCCTCTCTGGGGCTTGGATGCTTGATTTCAGCATCTTTCTGCTTCACACCCACATTCACATAAGGCTGAAAGTTTGAATGTAATAGTTGTTGGCAGGAGCGGCTGCAGGCATAAGCAAATGTTTGGGAGCCCCGGGGTACCACAGAGTGCACAACAGCCACAGGAAATAAATGAATAGATGAGAAATCTGCAGTTATAGGTGCAGATTGCAGAAGATAATCCTCCCTACATGTTACCAGCTGGGGGGTTTTCCCTTTTTTGCACCTGTTTAGAGCACCTGTTCGTTGGCTTGTTGGAGAGAAGGATCACAGATTCTAATATATAGAAAAAAGTTTTTTGGATTTCTGCACATTTTAAAATAGTAATGAAATTACACTAGTGAAGTTTTTTTGAGATGTTTATCATGTCGATAGAAAAATTGCTTCAAAGACATTTAAAATAACTAAAAATTATGTAAATAACTGTAAAATTATGTGAGCAATTAGCTAATATTGAAAAAAGGCTTTGGTTTTAGCAATACGAAACCCATGTGTACAAAAGATCTGCCTCTAACAACACCTGCTAATTAAGCTTTCTTAAATCTCTATTAACAGATTTCCTCACATGCATGTGCAGACTCTGAGGTCTGTTGGCCAATCAGCAAACACTAACTTTGCGTGCATGCAAGTAAACAGCCTGTGTGGAGAGCAAAGCAGGGACTGCATTTGATGAAATACAACTGCAAAGCTATTGCCTATCAAGTGATGAAATGTTACCTTTTAAATTAAAAAAATATTGCATTTGTAAACAATGGCTGCTGCACAGAGCAGGAAGTCTTCAATCTGGGATGTGAATCTTAAAGCTGATATTGATTCTGGCAACACAGAACCCCTAAATGTTGGCTGTTGCCTCTAAAGGTTTCCGTCAGCAGACTAGCTGATGTGTTTCCCGGCTGTTTTTGTTTTACTTAACAAAAACATTAATTATTGAGCCTATAAAGTGTTTTTAAGCAAAATACAGAGTAGTGTTCAGTTTAAAAATAAGAAAGAAAAGCTTCTCAGTAGAGCAGTTTTAATTGTTCATGTTAATACCTTTAAATACTTGCAGTGGTTTAATTAATGTTTATTCTAATAGCCGCAAGCATGTGCACTTCATCTATAGTCCACAATTCTTGCATACCAGGCAGACTCTGTAGGCCATGCTACACCTGGATCTGTTCTTGAGCTTTGCTAGAAAGAATTAGTTCAATTAGAAGTTTCACAGTTAACATATAAAGTAGCCTAAGAGCAAAAGATTTCACTCCTTGTCCAACTATGAAGTAAATTATAAAAATTATTTGAGATATCTCACCCTCAGGGTACAGACGACTTCAGTCCTGAGGCTGCACATCTGGCAGGCTCCATCGTAAAGAGTTAGTATCTTTGCATTGCTGTAGCTGTAACCGTCATTGGAAACCTGTCATCAACAGAAGCTTGATTAGTAAGAATCACTGGGAAAAGGCGTTAAACAGGCTGAAAAGGGTAAACGGTCATCACAAACACTGGGTTATATAGTCAAAAGGCCATTTTCCCATAGTTCTCACCATGGGAAAACCACCGCTCTGGGAATTCTATCAGGGGATAAAGCTGGCCTCTCCTGAGTTTGGTACTTCTGAGTGATCCTAAAAATATCATGTTTGGACTTGACAGTGTTTGTTTAAACTCAGAGAAGACAATCCCAACATGTGCCAGTTTAAAAACCTAGCAGAAGCCAGACGAAGAAGAGCGGACAAAACAGAAAAAAGATTTAAGAAAAAAAAACGGAGAGCAAGCAAGACACAGAGTGAGTCTGTGGTGATGGTCAAGCTAGAAAATGTATAAAAAGAGGAAGATGTCTCAGCGACAACACAAAGTGGTGAATCTAAGAAATAAAGACACTAAAAAAATTTTTGTTTCCAATCAAAGCCATTACATTTGAAAGCACTAACCAATGCACCCGTACATTCCTGCAGGTATGCACTGCATTGTCAGGATTTTGCAGCCAAAAGAACTGGCTTTCACCGTGTCTCCTACGAGTACTGTGAGTGTGAGAATGTGTGTGTATTTGTCTTTGCACCGGTCACCCTGACACAAAGAACAGAAAAGTGAGTACAAACAGATGAGTCAGTGGACTAATTGGTCTAATCTTAGTAGATCTTCACTGCAGTGGAAATGCAGACAAACAGTGGTCTGAATAATACGATGAGCTCCCTGGAAAAAAAAGGCTTTTGGTCTGAATGGAAAAATAAATATTTCCAGTGTAGACTAAGAATAACATCTTCTGTGATCTCACTGTAGTGTAAATGCTAAAGTACTCTGTAATACGTTTTCACTAAACGTAACTGTGGAAACATATTTGTCAGTTGTGTAACTCAACTATTTTTTTATTCCACTGGGTTCATTTTCCTTTCTAAGCCAAACAGAAATTGGAGAAAAACCTCCAGCTGCACTCAGTGCACGCTTTCTATTACTGCATCCATGCAATTTAAACATCCTACTGCAAATTTGCTGCTGATGCATTGTTAGATTGTTATATATGTCAGAAAATAAGCGTATAGGTTCATATTTATCATTAGTTTTGAGAAGCGGACAGGAGCATGAGAGGAAATGACAAACAAATGCTGTAAGAGAGGCAGAAGATGAGTTTGAAATGGGTAGGCAGGACCTAATGAAATGTCTAATTTCACAGTGTGCTCTTCATAAAATGCCTGGAAACATGACTTACTTTAATTTGCCAGCGGGCCAGTGGTCTGTTTGTCACTGTTTCCAAGTCCACACCTGCAGAAACCCAGCTGTCCTCCAGGGGGAGCTGGCACTCCAAAGCCGTGTCATTCAGAAAGGTGGCCAACACAAACAGAGGCTCGTCCAGAACCCACTCCCCATCCACAAACTAAAAATGAGACAAATAGGGGAAGAAGAACTAAGGTAGAACATGATAGGATGTGTGAGGTAGTATGGTAATGTAGAAAAAAAACAGATGAATGGATAAAAAGATGAAAACAACATTAACTTGGTATAAATGTATAAAAAAAAAAATCTACTGATAGAGGTCAGCCGAATTCTGCAACATCTGGCTATAATTCGCATTATTACAGTCATCAAAATGTGCAGCTTTTTTTTTATTGTGCAGCAATATTCACCAGTACATTTAAAGACAAATATCACATCTTTTAAACGTATGGTAAGATGCCAAAAGGTGACGTATTATTGGACTTGCACTACATATGTGGATGTGTTAACAAGCAACTGTTCCAGTGCCATTGTTGTGTTTACAGCTTGATACATCTTATACATCTTACATAAAATTACATTGATTACATCCATGCACACTATGGTTAGCTTGTTAATGTCAGTTTAATACAAAGGACATGAATGTGTCTCACTTCCTGATTAGACTCAGGGAAACAAACTGGACTTCATGTTATTAATTCAGTTAAAGATCTCTGTGATTAGTCTTTGGTCAAAGGGAAACCTGATCACTCAGTTACAGGTTGGTGTAATCTCTTCTTGTAATCTCTGTCTCTCTTCTACAGCATGTCTTTTGTCCTGTCTTCCCTTTGTCACCCCAACCGGTCACAGCAGATGGCCGCCCCTCCCTAAGCCTGGTTCTGCCGGAGGTTTCTTCCTGTTAAAAGGGAGTTTTTCCTTCCCCCTGTTGCCAGTGTGCTTGCTCATCGGGGGTCATATGATTGTTTTTTTCTGTATGTATTATTGTAGGGTCTACCTTACAATATAAAGCGCACTGAGGTGACTGTTGTTGTGATTTGGCACTGGATAAATTAAATTAAATTGAATTGAACTGAACTTATTTTGTCATTTTGCTAGTGAAAACTGAACAGTCTGCAAATCTGAGCAGAAGAGACAGGGAAAAGGTATATTGTGCTATTTTGTAAGGTGGTACTACAGAAAAAAAGATGTACATCAACTAAGGAATAAAAGGAAAAGAGAAGCAGGAAAATTACCTTTTCTTTAACAAACTCACACTTGAGCTCGTAGGAGTCCTTGAAGCCTTGACCATGGATGTTGACGGTGGTGCAGTTTCCCTGACGGACATCGCATAGACCATCCTTCTGCAGCGTAGTGATCTCTGGGATCTGGTCTTCACAACATTAACAAAAAGTGCAGATGAACATGAAATGTTACCCTTGGGGGTTCAGTCCAAATCATAAACCACATGTCTGACGATCATAAGTCTGTCATCATGGACATCCAATGGAAGATTAATGTATGTAACTAATAACTATATTACAACTACGCTATAAACATAGGGATACCTTACATTATCATGTTGTGGGAGTACAGCATTATCACAATACTAAGATCTGTCTACTATATGTAAGTGTCTTCATGTGGATATATGTTACCAGAAAGCACACTGCAGTCATAGGAGCTAAATCCTGGGAAGCAGACACAACCCCAGTTTGAGCACTGGCCGTTCCCGTTGCAAAGATTTGGACACTTCAGGATGGCCACAGCATCCTGGTACTTCTCTTCTCCCTCCCCCTCCTCCAGCAGCCTCCTCTCACACTCGTTCTCCAGCAGCGGTATAGTCGCATTCAACCACGACTGCTCGTCCTTTAGCTGTAGGTCAGTAACACACATGGTCACGGCATGGTTAACTATTAATTCTTTCAGCAGGTGCCTGCAACCCATCACTATGCTCGAGTTTGCCACAGTCTGCCGGCACTGGGCCTGGGCCTGCTGCTCGGTGAGGCCAGAGGGTGTGGGCCACGTTAGGGGAGATTCTGGCTGAACTGCAGGTTCGTGGTCTTCTGGGAAAAAGTAGGTAACGCCTTCCAGATCAGACTGGCTGAGACTTTGATGTGGGGAGTTAGAAATGAAACGCTGGGCACTGCGCCTGCCTCTGGGTTGTTGATAGGCTGAGGTTGAAACTCTTGAGGCTCTCGAAGGAAGTGGCTCTCTTTCATTTTCACTGAGTAGTTCCACAGAGGTGATGTACTCGGATGTGACGTCCAGAGTTGGGATGACACTGGGGAAACCCATGTTGCCATGATTAGAGCAGCTGGGGTCGGATGAGCTAGTTGGCTGAGACGGGGCTCTGGGAGATGAGAAGCGGGGCATCTCTTCCTGGCAGGTACAGTGCCTGCGGGAGTTCAGTGTACTAATATGGGATGGCACAGTGTCAAACAGGCTATTGCCTGGGGGTAACCTGAGAGAGAAGGAAACAATGTCAGTAAAGAGGTAACAAATGTTGCTAACTGTTTTTCTGCATGGTCGTAATAAATTGTTCATAGTGGCAATATCAGTATTGTGGTCCCTGCTGGCTGCAGCTGTTTATTTAAGCCTTTGGGACGTGAAGTCCAAGTGAAATAATCCAAACATACATTCTCTAACCTAAACCAATACTACTAAATACAATCCCACAGTGGGTCTTTAATAGTTTTGGCAATATTCATGGTCAAACATTGCCTTTCAATGTGTGAAAAATGGGTTGAAAATGAGTGGACAGGCCTATTTAAGAAAAAAAACTTATAGGAAAGCATTTGATATATGGAGCTGTATATATAGATTGGGGATTTCTTCTTCCTGCATAGCTAGAGCACTACGTAGCTTATAAGCTGTTATTGCTTACAGCAATTAGAACATGAATGCCTGACCTCCATTCGGAGATAAAAGCATGTAGATCCTCCAGTTTGGCGCCCCCTGCTAAGTGGAAGTCATTGTCTGATTGTCCATCATAGGTCCCACACAGACCCTCAGTGTGCCTCCAGTCGGAAATGGGGGCTCTCAGTGTCAGACTCATTCCCCAGTCAGATACATCAGCACGAACAAATGCTCCAGAAGAAAAAGTCATCTGCAAAAAGTCAAATATTGACAAAAGAAAATATAACTTTAAAAACCAAGAAAGGCAAGAAGTTTACCAGGTAGCTTAAATTGTGAAATTATTTAGCTTGTGAACTCATTTTCACTCACAGTGACTTTGCGTCCTTGGTAGGACTCTGTGATCCGAATGCCGCTCTTACTCAAGTCTCTGTTCTTCACAGTCAGCTGAGGCTTGGTTTCACCCATTTCCCCATTGCACATGTCAAAAGCAATAACATTTCCCCCGTCCCTCGCCACGAATCCGCACACACACGAGGCGGCATGCACAACGCTGCCGCACTCCCACTGACGGACGTGGACCTCGAAAGGCCAAAAGCTGCTCTTATACAGGACAAAGGTGCCTATTTGGGAGTTGTCATAGTATCTGTATGGTGCAAAAACGAGAAAGAAAGCTCATCTTTTATTATGGACAATTTAAAACTTAATACAGATTAAGCTTCCTTATTAACTGAATTAAAGTACCTGCCATCAAATGTGATTATGTGAGGATCAGTGAAGGAGTAGCAGTAGGCTGAGGGAACATCCGTAACCGTTATCTGAAATATAGAAATCAATTTCATTCTTTCTTAAAATAAATTATACATGATGAGGTGAGGGAGTGTGAGTTTAATAGTTTGACGTGTTCACCTGGACAGGTTTTGGTGAGTATCCATTCCAAAGAAAGTTTTGTGTGATGATGGGTTTAACAGTGATCTCAGTTGTCCTGTTGCCATCTTTAACAAAGTCGGTTACAGGACTGAAGTGGATCACAGCCCGGCTACAAATGCCCTCGCGACAGGCACCCTGAGACAGATCCACGACACAGGAAGACAGGGACAGATCTGCACCCAGCAAACCATCCTCTGCAATACAAGGAGTTATTTTCACTTCATTTGAAGGATTAAAGAACACCAAAAAAGTACTGCACAGACATTTCTTTATAGCTAAATAGCAATAACACAGCATTTAAATGGTCCTGCTGTTAGAGACATTTACAAAGATTTATTAACATGTAATCAGCCCCTTCTCCTTTCATTTATTTCTACAGATTCATACATAAAAAAGTGGTGGAGACTTTCCTATGGGCTGAAATAAATGAAGCATAGTAAATTTGATTAAATATGCCTTACACCACAATTAAAGCTTCTCCAAACACTGATTTAATTATTCTTATGCACATATATTGAGGGAGGGAGCAGCCCTTCACTGATCACAAAAAAAAAGAGGCACAGCATATTTAGCATCTCTGAACACAAGAACAAACGGTTTACTAGATCACAGCTGTAAAATAGTTTTATGTGACATCAACCTGAAATGCATTTGTGAATATGTTTCAGTGGGTAATTTAATATTTTTATAAAAAATATTTATATTTAAATGTTATACAACATCATACAGGTACAATACCTTTTAAGTATTGCAAAAAGTAATCAAATTACTATATATATCATATCTTTTTATTTGTTAGGCTCACTGCACAGCATTGAATTAACATGGCATCATATGCTATATTTAATAATCAAATCCACATATTGGATCATTTAAGAAATTACTGCAAGTTAATAACCTGCTGTTTAAAAATGCATTTTAAGCATAAAATCTGCATTAATGTTCCCTGTAAACTGCCTACAGTACAGCCTGTGCTATTAGAAAGCAACAGTACACACTGTCATTATTTACAGATCAACCAGGTCACCTTCACTTGTTGTGCTGAGCTGCAGGGACAGAGTGCACTGCTCTGCAGAAGCTGGAGACCCTTCTGGACATGGAAGAGGAACCGTGCTCTCGACCACCATCTCATACAATCTGCCATCCTCAGATACACTGCTCGCCTCTGGTCTTAACTGCACAAAACATGATTTTAGAAAGAGAGGGTGGTCAGGTCTTTTAAACCGAGTGTTTATCCACAACTCATCTAGAAGAAGACAGTTACGATAAGCTGATATTTAAGTGATCTGAGTCAAAACAACAACCAAAATCTAAATGAAAGCATAATCTTCTCTTTTTTAATATGTTTTATGTCTGTGTACACGTCTCTTGATTTTTATTTACATGGACATGTGACAAAGTGGATGAGCAGTTGTAATCCTCTCCACTTGTCCCAGAAGTGTTGACTTTTTGCACATTATTCTCTCTATATATTTATTTGCTATGATTTGGTATTGTCAAAGTAACATTGTTGTTCTGTTATTCTGTTTTCAGTCTTCATGTAGGTCAGGTGTGGGGAAAGGCCCGCCCAGCATTTCCTGATTTTTAAAGTACTGATGATGTCATGTCTGACATCAGCAGGTTAAACAAAGAGGAGGGCTTTCTTTTATCATAGGAATGCTTCCCCTACAAAAGGTTTTGCTGAATATTTTTTCTTATTTAGGCCATTTAGTTGTATAAATGTGTTAATCAGAAGAGTGGGGAGCTTTATTTAATTCTCAGTCATTTGTGTTGAGTTTTAGATTCCTCAGCTCAAGCTAGTGGTATTGGCTAGACTAATTGAAAAGAACTTGATAGCCTTATATATAGTCAGTCTCTGCTTGATTCAGAGAAGGGAGGAGAGCTGAGTTGTGTTGCTGTGTTTGACTTTTGTTACTTAAGTTAATTTGGGGGAGTTTTGTTAAGTTTCACTGTAAATAATTCGCTCATCTATGGGAACCCAAATGTCTGCCGAGTCTGCTCACCTAACACCTTCCTTGACGCTAGAGTCAGACTACCTCACAGGACAAAAAGCTCAAAACACTGTAACTTATGTCTAAACCTGTACATGTCTGCAGACTAATGATCAACAAAAAAAATAGAAAGAGAGATCACAAATATAAATGTCAGATAAATATTATTTACCCTGATCCCAGCAAAGAACTCCTGACTTTCCACCGAAATACCCCGGACACTGGGCGAGTCCAAGAAGAAACTGGAGCTGGAGCAGTAAATCTGAACCAGAGGGAGGGAGATGTACATATATTACTTCCATTTTAGTTTATTTTTAAAGATGAAGTATTTAATATAGTGTGCTATATTGCAATTTCCAGGCACTCTTTCCTTATTTTAAGGGTATTATGTCATAGTCTTCATACAACAGGCCTTGACAGCACCACACTAAGCAAATGTTATGGTAATAAAGAAAAAATGAATTGAATAAAGGAGAGTAGAGATAGGAAATAAAAGCAGAGAAAAACTCCTGACTGTGTCGAAGGCTTTTGGCCCAGTTAAACACATGAGCAGCTCACAGTAAAATTAAATGACATGCTGACAGGCATCAGTAATTCCTTCAGTCCCTGCTGCCTTAGAAATCCAGGAACCTCGTCTTTGTTTATATAGCAGATCTTATTTGCAGAAGACTGATGAGTGGAAGGTTGCATAAATTCTCAAAAAATAAGAGAAGCCCACCCAGCAAAAACCTGCTGAACAGTTTCTGAAGACATACTTTGTTAGATTTTTGAATCATTTTGAGATTTGGTTTTTAAAAAACTCCCTCTAACACAGAGTGGCTAAACAGCAGTCCCACTATGCTCTTTAAAGGACTAGTTCACCCACATGCACACCTTGTCTCCTAATCGGAGGTTGAAGCCGTCGAGCTCGATAAAGGCGAAGGTCTGGATTGTGGTCTCCTGTTTGAGCTCCTCCTTCCGGCCCTCAGGTGAGAGGCGGGACCAGGCCACCACATAACCCAGGGAGCTGTTAGACCTGCTCTCAAAGCTGCACTTCAGGTAGACGGTGTTACCTGTCACCTCTGAGACGACCACTGGCACTGACGGAGTCTGGGGCTGATTAGCTGTTGGGGGAGGAGCAGAAAGACGAGACATGTTTTTGCGGCCTAATGGGCACTTTTAAGGTCCTCTGAAAAATGTGGAGGTACTTCTATCCACATTTTTATCATCATTCTCTAATTTTAAATATTTTTGAACATACGCCATGTGTCATCTCAGATATAGAAGACACACCCACTTATTCTTTAAATCTGCTGTTATGAAGGGCAGCCAATCAGAAGACAGTTGATTTAAAGAAATCAAGGCTAAATAGACTAAGACAAAAGTATGCACTGGTATTCTATGTGCTCCATTATTTACATGGGATGCCTGTTGGGTGCGAGTTCTTCAAGGCAAGAACAACAGCCATCCCACAACAGCAAAGAATTAAACAGGAAGATGAATTAATTTAGCAATGCTAAATTCTCTTAATTATCAGAAATCTGAGCTTTATACTGGTTTTTGAAGCACACTAACGAACATTTTCAGTAGTCTGTAATTATTTCTCTCCCTAATTTCTACCTCTACTTCCTGAAGCCTGGCTTGGCATAATTCACAATCTGAGGCACTACTGGAGACCGGGAGCAGAGGACAGCGGGACACGGACTCAGGTCATTAAGAGGAGAGGTGTGTTCCTGACCATATGACCTCCAAAGTGTTTTGGTATTTAATCTAACATGAGGAGACAAGCGAGAGCCATAAAAACACAACAGCGGGGTCCTCACTTTTACACGATCCACCGACGTTCACCTCACCAGGACCGCAGAGCAGCGATGATGTGGGCAAAGTGTCTGACATCTCTGTTCAGGAGACAGGAGATTTATAACAGATAATTATAAACTAGCATGACTTCAAAACGATTATGTTTTTGCGCTTTATATATACATCCTTGCTTCCACATTTCATTTCTTCCCCTTTTCATTTTTCATTATAAATTAGCACGTAATGTAGAAATCAAAGGACAGTGATGCCTGTGCCAGCTGACACTGGGCGAGAGACAGTACACATTCACAGCTACAGCAAATTTAGACTGAGAAATGATGTCTGTGGACTGTGGAAAGAGAAAGAGAAGCCACGAAGGCACAAGGAGAACAAACTTCACACAAAAAGCCTCCAGCTATGCAGCATCCAGCATCCGTTCCCTGTTCTTTAAGCATCATACGGCCACTAATACTAAACTGAATTCCTGTTATGCTGCTATGATTGAGTCTTTCCTTGATTTTTTGAGCAGTGTATCAGCATAAGAATCATGCTTTACATTACAGTTATACAGTAATTACTGTTACTTACCCTGTGCACAGTAACCCATGCAACCCTGTGTGGGCTGGAGCAGGTAAACATAGAAGTCTCCACAGTTTCGGACAGTGACTGGGATGCGAAACATGCAGCACTCTTTGCTGCTGCTCGAGAAAAACTGCCATGCAGCGCAGGCTGTCAACTGCCTGACCTCCAGCGGCCCCGGCAGGGACTCACCCTCACCCAGAGACAGCCACACTGGGGCCTGAGTCCCACAGTGGTTTACCTAGATGTTTGGAAACAGAGGGGGGAGGGGGAATCAGTATGTATGGATGTATTATGGTCATTTTTTTCACAAAACAAATCCTCCAGAATGGAGGAAAACCAGTAAAAGCTATTTTGGAATAAAGAGAAATAAAAATTTTCTACTAAAAACAACAAATGCCAGAAAGTAAGCACAGTACTGCCATACATGCCCTGAAAACCTAAGTTTGAAACATCCACAGACACCAAAATTGAAATCAATCAATGAGTGAAATGGTTTAAATAACTTTGCAACTGAATAATTTAGAAAATGTCCAAAAGAAGATATCTGATAACATTACAGATTATACCCTGGTTCTCCTTAAAAGGTTCTTGGCTTTGATATATCTAACTCTTTATTTGCTAACATCATCAAAAAGACACCGCCTTGTTATGTAACACATGTTCACAGCAATCCTCTCTTCCTTCCTCCGCCCACTCCCGTAGTTATCCATCACCCAGGGAGAGCAGCGATGCCCCGGGAAAGCAGGAGGCTGAGAGGGTGACACTTTAGATGGATCCTGCAGGCTCACAGCAGGCCAACCACAACACATGAGACATATTCCAACTCTCCTTTCATTCTCCTTCATAAATATGTGTATACACACAAACACACAACTCGCATGACAGGCAGGCTACCTCAGAGTTTCCCCTCATGAGGACATGGATGGGGTCTCAAGGGCTTTCACGTCTTATCAGGTTATATTTGTAATTAAACAAGCATATAATTTATATACATATAAATTTAAGTTTATCACATGAATATAAAACAAAGAAATAAGATGGAAGCAATTCTATTTTATTTTTTATGACCTTTAATAGAGGTGACAATAAGTGACTGAATTTGTGCAGTATACCTGTGAAATTGTTCTAACACTTGGTGAAAAATTCCTACATTGGTTAAAAAAATGACTTTCATCTAGAATTCAAGCCTCAAAGTTAGAACAATCAATGTTTTAACAAATTATAGAAGCTGATAGAGAAATAGAAAGGTTACAATTCAGCAAACCTAAACTAAGTTCAGTTAATTACTTGCAGTAGATGGATATGGGGACAGTTTGAGTGTTTTTACAGCTTCTCATTGGTATATTTGAAGTTTTTATTGGAAATTCTCAAATGCAGCTAATTATTTTGGAGTTTTAGCTGCAGTCTTTTAATAAAGCTGATTTACCTCAGTTCTATACAATGTGAAAAAAGATTGTGCACTTGACTTATATGCAGTTTTTATGATTGACCTTACATAATATCTATAAATTTCTAAACAATGACTGTTGCTCATAAAGACGATATGTCAAATAATTAGGCCAGTGTACATGCAAGTAATCCCTGGGAGCCTGAAGCTCACCCTTCAAACTGCTCTAAATGCTTAGTTTTATATAGTTTTCCTGACTTGGATCTCTATGATGTCACTAAAAGTGGATATTTCGAGGCAGGTAATAAACATTCATGCACCAAAGCCCAGTGAAGCATAAACAAAGATTATTTTGAACTTTGACTCGCACAAAGCTACTTTATTAGAATGCAAGAATAAAAATATGGATTTTGAATTGAGCATATAGGCCTCCTCTAATGTACATTTAACATATCTTATAGTATGTTAACACTACTGGACTATGTGTAACGCGAACAATGTAAGGAGTCAGCTAAATGGTTTGAATAACAAAATCAAATTAATGGAGTTCCATGGGAAGATAGTAGATGAAGGAAATATAATTTATAGTCAGATAAAAAGAATAGAATAGTTCCTCACAGCATCAACATCCTCGGAAGCTCATTTATAAGAAACACAACACTTGTAAACAGATCTCACTCTCTTTGAAAAATCTTTTACAAAAACATCATTTACCTCCACACACTGGGTGGGCATACTCGCTGGCTTGTCAAAAATCTGAAACTGGTACCAGCCCGGTGTGAGGGAGTGGTCACAGATGAAGTCCTGCAGGGACGACTGCTGCAGCCAGCTGGAGCTGAAGGTGGTGCTACGGTAGGGGTTCTGGAGGACCGAGTGGCCTCCTGGCGCACACTCTGGGGGAAGCACTGAAGGCACAGCCAGAGAGACAACATAAGGACTGGATTCTCACCAAGGCTGTCAGTAGCAATGTTCAAATACTGTATACGGAAAGCTTTCTGCTGGCCAAATGTTGCATTGTGGACATCAACTCTCCAGCTGGCCTGTGTTTAACAGAAACATTTCAAAGTGAATTTGAAAGGTGATAACACACTCACTAAACTCTATGGACATCTTGAGCCAATGTAGGATGAGAAGCCAGTGCATTGCTGTCTCATGAAGTTTAGACCAGATGCCCACAAAACAGAGTTCATCATGAACTGTTATGCATGGTTACAATTATGTATGTGCAAAGTCCACCTTGCAAATGTAGCTAGTTTAAATGACATAGTGTCCAGTTTTGGAGAGATATTTTCCCAAGGTGCACTGATGGATTGCTGACCTCACACACAAGGACAGCTGCAGTAAACATCTGTGAATGCAGAATCTCCAAAACCAATTCATACTTCATAGGTCATACTTTAAGCTGATGAATGGCCTCTCTTTACTTTCAAAGAGGGGTACTTCTATAGGCCTGTTCAAAAATCACTGGGGTACATGTCAGCTACCATTAGACTTGAATGTTACTGCAAACACCTAATGGCAATGGTAAACATTTAGCTCTTTCCCAAGCAAAACATTTCAAAAGATAATAAAGACATTTCCTTTTAAATATATATAGTTGTGTCTATAGTTTTTTGGACAATTATTTTTTTTGTAATTTTGACTTCACCACACTGGATTTAAATTCAATCAATTTGTGTAATTATTCATATCACCTACAATCTAAAGCACCTTTAGGCGACTGCTGTTGTGAGACACAAACAGAGACAAGTTGAATTCAGCATGTACTGGTGTTCTGACTTCTTTCATATCTTTACTGGGAGGCAAAATAGACCAGACAGACAAAGCTTGGGGAGGGGGCTGTAACCAAGAAGAGCTAGCTTGTTTTTGGCACCGTAAAGTTTCCTGACCTGAGAGGTCAAAGTGAAAGGTAATATCCTCAAAGAGCCTGCACAGCAGTGACAGGCAGACAAGCTGCTGAAAGCCAGGACAGCAGCTTTCAAAGCAAGCATCCTTTCTAATCAACACCTGGTCACTACAGTCCTCGTCAGCTGAACAGGAACTTAGAGAATCCACATCCTGTTTGCCTATTTGAGGGGAAGCCTGAGAGCAAAATACGTCATGTGGGATATTTGGAGGTTATGTGGCCTTGGATACCTTCATGATAGATGGAAAGGCGTCAGCTTATTTTTGCTAAAGAAGTCATGCAGCAACACTAAAGCTAGCTGTCTTTATATTAACCCCTCCTGAAAACCTCCTGCACCCCCCTAAACCGAGAATAGTCTTAAAGGTTATTTGTATGTGGCAATATGAAATGACAAAATGACACTTAAATACTTTAAATACTCAAAGACGGTGTCTCTGATTACCTTAGAGCTGTGAGCTTACCTGTTTGAACTTGCACTGCGTTGGGCAGTGAAAATGCAACACAGAGAAGAAGTTTGGGAAGAGTTTCAGGTCTCATCGTCCCTCAGTGTCCAGCACGCGACTCTGCCACCAAACAGCGCGAGCGCTCAGCGCGATTGTTGTGCCAAAATACCTCTCTCTCCCCCACCCCTTTCTCTCTATCGGCTTTCAGGCCAAAAACGAACGGACCAGCAGGAAATCCGGAGGTGCTTCAGGCTGAGGGAAGAAGAAGAAGCTGACCGGAGATGCTGGACTGCAGCGGCTGACCTCAAACTGCTGCACGCTGCACTGCTACAGTGTGTTAGGAGGAGCAAACCTACTGACGACCCAAACCTCTGCACATATCCGCACGAGTGGAAAAAGAGTTGTTTTAGATGCTGAAAGATCCAAATTAATCGTAATCGTGCTGCAACTCAAAACGGATGCATTGTCATATAATCTTCTAATGATTTCCCCTCAGGAGGTATCATCTAACATCAGGAAATATTGAGAAATTAAACATGAGCATAAAAATGTAAGCCACAGCATGTGAGTGTTTTTTTTTTCTTCAAATCCGAAACAATTGATTATTTCCAATAATTGAGCTGATGAAGTGCAGCTCGGGAAGAGCAGAGAATACTGTACAGAAGACAAACAACACAAAAATATTTATCTCTGGTTTAAACATCATTCCATCACCAAGGCACAAAACAGGAGGACACTGTTCACCAGGTTCTGGAAAAACCCTGGGCACCCTCAAGTGGATAAATGCAGAGGAGCAAAACCCATCAATGTTTCTAAGTGATTCTGAAATAAGAAAGGGTTGTAGACAATAAGGTGGTTCAAATAAAATCTAACAATACAGTTTTCTCATTGAGCTTAATGAAGGCCAAGAGAAAAGCTATCAAAGTATAACAAGTTACTTCATCAGACTATCCACTGAGAATTTCAGCTAATAGTAATTTTTATACTAATTTTACCTACCTTTAAATTTAAAACATCACAAGTCTGAATTATTTCAACTAACTAACTAGATATTAACTTATTTTAACTAACAAATGTTAGGAAAATCCAACAATATAAATATTTCCTTGGGTAAGCTTTAAAGGCAAACCTTCATCAGTCTAACTGCTGTTATTCAGGGATGGAATCCTTCCCCAGGATGAAACTTTTGCATTTTCTTCTGCAACAATTTACGATGGAAAATTAACAAAGACAGCAAATGAAATTCAACTTGTTTTTGCTTCTTTCATATTTTTATTTGAAGGGAAATGCATGTTAACAATCAGTAATCTCAGTCAGCTCAAGCTTGTAAAACTGCCTTCACCACATTTTTTTCTCGTCTTTCTAAATGGGAAGAAAAGGACCAAAGGACTAATCACAGAGGTTTATTACTGGCCAGTCAGTGGTATTTCATTAGTCACAACTCCAAACTGCTAAAACAGATGGCCTCCATGCTCGATTTTTCAGGGAACTGATCCTCGCCAAAAAGTGGGATTTTGTATAAACCAGATATCACATTAACATCTTTTTTCCAAGCTGCTTGTTTCCATTCTCATGCTTTTACTGCAGCTGTGTGCCTCAGATATTGTTTTGCCGGCAGGAGCTGAGAAGCTGTTTGCTCTGTTAAAAGACCTGAAACTGATCAGGGGAAAATATGAAAAAGAGGAAGTGATAGCTCAATTCTAGTTGTTAAAAAAAATGGATGGCTCTCAAAACAAAATATACAAAGAAGACATAATATAAGAAAAAGGGAAAGAAAATGTAGGGGGATTTGTGTTGTTGTTGGGTTTTGTTTTTTTTTAACATTTAAGAGCATCAAGAAGCGAAGTGATGCTGCAATTCTTTCTTCTATAAAACTGTTGAAGGACATCTAGAAATGTGTTCTTTATGCACCCTAATTTAGAAAAGTTAAGATTACAATCTTACAAATAAGTCCCACCAAATGATTGATATATCAGCTTGAAGAGTTAGACAAATTATTAATCAAACAAAACTGTTTGTTTCAGTTCCTACTTTCCTTTCTAAAAGCAGTTTAAGCTGTTAAACTAAGTTATTATACATCTGCAGGACTGCTGTGGTCTCACATTTTTAACATTCAAGTATCAGCAGGAAGGTTATTTCCAGTTTAAATAAACTGTAAAGTCTCACTAAGAGCAGAAAGACAAAGGTCTGTGATTAATTATAAGTAAACTAGCAGAGCCAACCAGAAGCAGCAGTTGATACCTAACAGCTAAGCAGGACCGCACCTCCTCCTCTCTTCCCCCTGAGCAACATGAAGCTGCCCGACTGTCTTGTTGAGACGCTCGTCTGTTTGGAGGACTTAAGCCCTCCCTCATAAATCTCCTGGACCATCAACCTGGTAAAAGCCTGGAAAAGCCATTAGGTAAAAACCCACTTACTTTCCTTCCTCGTGTTACACAACCAGCGATTAAACCTCAATACAGAAGCCGAGGTTGTTCGTGACTGTTATAATGATAGTGGGGTTTTTCGCACTTTGGCTTTTTGGCTTTTAATTACAATGAAAGTTATGATCTTTGGCTATTTTTTTTCTTTTTACAGATTTTGAAATTTGCCTCAGCTCAATCAGGTAGGGAAAACCTGTATCAGTGTCAAGCATACATATATACTTGCATGATATGTTGGATTGTGTAACTGCCAAATTACATCCAGGCAAGAAAAAACTGAAAGGAAAATTGGCATAATTGCCTAATAGCTTAAGCTAATCATACTAATTGTGTCCAATTTTCTCTCATTATAATCAGTAATAATGCAAAAATAGCTGCACTGCAGTGTCCCTTTGAGAACTGTGATATACACTATGCAGGTAAACTAAATAATTACTGTAACATTCACCACTGATGGGAAAAACATATGAACAAATATGAGACAAATATAGTTAGTCATAAACAGCACAACATCAGGAGTTAGTGAAATAAGACAGAGTAAAAAGGAAGAGGTAAGTTTGTAAGTCTGTGCTCTGATTTACAGCCAGGGTGAGGGCGAGGCTGCTGACTTAGGCCCGAGCATACTGGTGATGAGTTCTGTTAATCACCCTGTTGGTGCAATGCATTAATATGGTGGAAAAAAAGATGTGCAAGTCAAAGGCTTACATTCACCTTCTCGATGCGCATTTGAATCTGAATCTAAGAATCAGTAAAAATAATCAGTCACAGCCAAACAGAGCTATAATTAACAAAACATTTGGGTAAAAAATTTCCTGTTTAACAGTGTTAGCTTCTCAAACAACAGTGTACATGATAGTAACTTTTTATGTGGTGCCTGTAAAAACACATTTTACAAACAAAAGCAGAAAACTGAAATCAAAGAGTCAGATATTATAGACAAAACCAAAAAAAGATCACATTAAAGAAAAAAAGAACACACAGCAGATTCAATACACAGATTGTCAACGTGGTTCATAAATATTTGCAAAGCCTCGTATAACAATAGATCTGCTGTAATTGCTCATGCTACAAAGGGAGCTGCTTTGTGAGGAACAGATGCGACCTTGGAGCAGCTTGTGTCACGATGACACAAGCTATTCCTGCTTCAGCTCCCGACATCCAGCCTCCCGTCGCATTCCCCGACCAAGGCGGAGCAATCAACACCACCCAAAAACAATGCAAACTATATGTGTAGTCTCTGATCCAGCTAATCAGAATCATAAATCCCATCATGGACAAACATGCTGTAAGTTAAGACCAGCATGTTTGTCATGCTTGATATAGGAGCCTAAAATGCTAAACATACATAAACAATCAATAATATCTATAAAACAAGATATTTATATTTTTGTGTGTGTGTGAGCCCACCTTTTGAACTGATAAACAAACATTACATGGCCATAAATACAGGATTTTTCTAGTGACATTATAAAACCTTAACCCTCTCGAGGCAGGCGTTGCCGATTTGCAACAGTTAAAAACTAACAACCTGATTACCCCACATATATATTTTATGAGTTTTTTTTTACTCAGAAGTACCACTGCAGGACTTGGTTGTGCATTAGCAACAAAAAGTTTAATTTGAGCCTGAGAGGGTTAAAGGGGCCTGATTTTTCTCCTTTCGACCTCCACATTATCATATTCAAGCCTTTTCTAATTTTCTGACTAATTGTATTTAATTTGACGTTTTTTATTCACTGATTTGCCTCCACATTAACACACTCCTCACCCTATTATTCTATGTGAACAAAGATAAACACAAAGAAGAAAAGGAGGGAAGAGAGACTGATCTTATGGGACAAGCAGCAATGTAACCTTAAACTCCTGCTTCAGCTGCAGTGCTGGAACAAGCGTAAAAACAGATGGAGGCCCTGAAGGTCAGTCAGACGTTGGGATGGGAACATGAGAAACTCCATGTTACATCAGTATTTTCCTTAAAAGCAATTACACATCTGTCATCTGCAGGCTTCTCTCTCTGAATTTATCTGTGCTACATCTTCTCTTGGTGTTAAAACAACAAAGCCAGATTGTCTGAGTGACTTGGAGATAAAGGGTGTCATGTAAGTGTTTCTTTGGAACTCCTGATTACCTGACAGGTGAAATGTTACTCGGTTCAGTGGTCGGGCTTTTCAGAAACAGGACTGAGGGCCTGCAGGTCGACCGGAGCCTCTGAAGGTGGCAGGTCCTGATTTTACAGGCTCAGTGAGGTCAGTTTCCTTCACAGGCGCTGTTTGGTCTCAGCTCAGGTTTCCTGTTGCCTTTGCTGTCTGATGTCAGCTGTCCAAGCTACAAACAAAGTGACTGCTGCAACAACTGTGGTGCTGCATACAGATCAGTGTTTACACGACGGGATCGCTTCTACTTACTGTCAGCCTCTTCTAAAACACAACAGATGTTATTTTTTCTTTTTTGTTATTGTGAAAATAAAATAAAATGGGTATTTTATTGTTATGATGAGTTAATTTTGAAATATGGTAAAAAAAAATCTTTCAGGTTTTGGGTTTAAACAATAATTATTGTTGGGGATTTTAACATCCATGTGGACAACCCTCAGGACAAAGGGACTAAAGACCTGAGTAACACTCTAGGCAACTTTGGGCTGACTCAGCATGTAACAGAGGCCACACATAATAGAGGACACACTCTTGACCTACTGATCTCCAAGGGCCTGAGCATTTCAAATGTTAGTGTGTCTGATGTGGGCCTGTCTGATCATTACTGTGTTTTCTTTGAAAGTAAAATTTCAGCCCACACAAATATATCAACAGCAGTGATCACAAAACGGTGTATAACTGAATACAGTAGTGAGATCTTTAACCAGGTCTTCCCATTAACACCTGACCTGTCCAGAGGGTCAGTCAATGAGCTCGTCAATAGCTTCAATGCTAAAATGTTAAATGACATCTATAAAGAGAAACCTCACAATTATAATTTACAACTGAGGAGTGCAAGTAGGTCCTACTTCTCTGATATCATCACCAAAAACAGTCATAATGCTCGGGTCTTATTTTCTACAGCTGACAGGCTAACAAACCCTCCTGTGTCAGTGGCAGCTGAACTTCATTCAACCATGGCCTGCAATGACTTTGCCAAATTCTTCACAGACAAAATCCAAAAGATTAGACAAGCAATTGGTACATCAACAGCAGATTCAGGATATGTACTGTGTCCACCGAAAAACTGTTTAAACACCATCAAACAGTTTCACCCTATTAACAGCAAAGACCTGGAGGACATCTTAGGTCAACTGAACTCCTCCTCTTGCTGTTTAGATGTCCTGCCAACAAACTTTTTCAAAAAGGTCTCAAAGACTTTGGAGTCAGTCCTGTTACAGATCATCAACTTTTCTTTAATGTCAGGTGTGTTTCCAGAACCACTAAAAACTGCTGTAATTAAACCTATACTGAAAAAGGACAATCTTGACAAGACACAAATGAACAACTACAGGCTGATCTCAAATCTCCCATTTTTAAGTAAGATCATTGAAAAAGCAGTTTCTCAACAGCTCAATTACTTCTTAAAACAGAATAACTGCTATGATGCCTTCCAGTCAGGTTTTAGACAGAACCACAGCACTGAAACCGCTCTGACCAAAGTGTTCAATGACATATGTCTGAATACAGACAGTAGAAAAATGTCAGTCTTAGTTTTACTGGATCTCAGTGCAGCATTTGAGACAGTTGACCACAACATATTACTCAAACAACTGGAGAACTGGACAGGTCTTTCAGAAACTGTACTAAACTGGTTCAAAACATACTTAGAAAACAGGAAATACTTTGTATCAATAGGTAACTTCACATCTGAGCAGACAAGTATCACATGTGGAGTTCCCCAAGGTTCCATCTTGGGACCCTTTCTTACATGCTCCCACTGGCACAGATTATAAAGAACAACAAAATAAACTATCATAGCTATGCAGATGACACACAAATATATATCACAATGTCACCAGGAGACCGAGGCCCTGTGCAGGCTCTTGGTAAATGCATTGAGGAAATTAATGACTGGTTGTGCCACAATTTTCTCCACCTAAACAAAAACAAAACTGAAGTAATAGTCTTTGGTGCCAAAGAAAAACGATTACAGGTCACCAGAGAACTTCAATCTATACACCTAAAAACCACAAACCAGGCGAGAAATTTGGGTGTAGTGATGGATGCAGACCTAAACTTGAGTGGTGGCCCCATGATGGGAAGGTCGGGGGTTCGACTCCACTGAATGGTTACCCTGAGGTACCCCTGAGCAAGGTACCATCCCTACACACTGCTCCCTGGGCGCTGCATTGGTGGCTGCCCACTGCTTCACTGGGTGAATGGGTTAAATGCAGAGGAGCAATTTCCCTATGGGGACTAACACATACACATTACATACATGCATTCATCTTTAGTAGGCTTGATTACTGTAACAGCAGCTTTACAGGTCTACCTAAAAAAAAAAAAATCAGTCAGACAACTACAGCTCATTCAGAACTCTGCTGCTCGAGTCCTCACTAAGACCAAAAAAGTGGACCACATCAGTCCAGCTCTGAGGTCTTTACACTGGCTGCCTATCCGTCAGAGGATAGACTTTAAAGTTCTGATGCTTTTTTCAGTTCAGTTTTTATTAGTTCGCTGATAGTCATAGTCCTTTTAACTTTGTCATCTTGGTATGCTTCTTCTAACACATTAAATCTTTCCCTGATGATTACCCTCCAAATCTGACTATTTTTTTTAAACATTTTTGTTTTATCTATAGATCTATAGATATACAATACTGTTTCAAGAAGTTTATTTTTTAAAGTATAGTTTGAGTTTAATAGAATGTTTTTTTTTTTTTTCACATCTAGTCTCACGTTTCATTTTCCTTCAGAAAAGATCCTTAATTAAAAAAAATAACACTTATTTTCACTTCTTGGTCAAATAAATATTGAAAGATTAAACATGAAATGTAATAACAACAACAACATAATAATAATAATAATAATAATAATAAAGAAACAGACATTTTGATAAGAATTATATTCAAAAACCTTTTGAATAAAGAAACAACAAAAATGAAAGCAATAATTTAATCTAATATTATTTTTATGTAGTGAGATGTGGTCACTTTGGGAAGTCTGGTGTTATGGTTCTAATAAACAAAACGTCTGGCACGAAGGAAAAAGAGTGGGCTTCCTTTCCACTGTGTGGTTCAGTCAATAAAAATCTGCTGTGTAGCAGCTGTAAACTTTCAAGCAGTATTCTCTAACAGACTGACTGCACCTTGAATCTGGAAGATGCATCACTGTTTGTCACATCCTGGCTTTCTTCTAACTCTGTATGTGCTCTAAGCCATCTGAACGGTTTATAGCACATTGGTTTGTGTTCACATCTCTGAGTTTCTCTGAGGATGAACTTTAGTACTTCTGGACAGGAAATGAAAGATAGGAATGAAGAGTTTGCT
This sequence comes from Neolamprologus brichardi, assembly GCF_056152115.1. NCBI lineage: Eukaryota > Metazoa > Chordata > Actinopteri > Cichliformes > Cichlidae > Neolamprologus > Neolamprologus brichardi. The sequence continues at coordinate 26,387,768 of NC_142114.1, read as the reverse complement.
CCTGATAGAAGAATGAAAAAGCATGTCATACCTGTGAACTTCAGCTGTTCTCTGCTTCTCGGCTGCAGGATCACAATATCTGCTGCCATCTAGCAGTCATTCAGATATCACACACAATTATTTGTGGTAGGACTTTTTGAGAAATATAAGAATATCTGTGCTTTAAACTCTTTATATAGTAACAGTTTCAAATTGTAAAATAATGTGATTTTTAATTTCTGGTTAGTTGAAGTGAGCTTAAAGTAATAATAAATAATAATAATCTGCAATCAAGTACTCTTGGTTTTCATGCACCTTTACTGGACATTGTCTGCACTCTTTTGGTTTACTTGACAAGGTCTTACTTAACAATTTTAATAAGATTATAATGATTAAAAGGCTGTTAGATACAGGGGCTTTAGACATAACTGATCAGGTCCAAATTATATACAAGCTTAAATTTATACAAAACTACAGCAATTAAAACCAGTCTTAAACCTCCACAGTGTGTCTGTATAAACTAGAATAGACAAATTTATTCCACAGGATCAGGTAGTTAACTCAGACCAGAAATTAACCCCATAACAAAGAGCATTTAAATGTATCTTGAATTTGAGATCCATTTTCCACCTCTCTCTCTCTCTCTCTCTCTCTCTCACTATCTCTCACTCTCTTCATAGCTCTCTGTTTTACTTTATTTTTCAATTAAACTTATTTATTTAGCTGCACACAGTTGGTTGGGGAAAAGGACACTTTGAGCCTGTGTATGTTCTCTACATTTTACAAAACTGACAAAGTTGAATTTGACTTTAAAATACTGTATTTGACAATGTAAAACTGAAGGTTTACTGCATTATAGAAAACAAATAAAATGGACTGCAGGGTGCCATAGTCTCTGTAATCCAGAGGCCACATTGTTTGCAGCGTTGCCAAGTTCCTGTTTTCTGTTTTGTTGAATGTCCTGCTGAGCTCAGCCCAGTTCTTTTTGTTAAGAAGGCTAACTGGTTACACTGGTTACCAAGCAGCTTGTTTTATGTGTCTGCAGTTAGCCTTTCTGTTTCCTTCTTCTTAGACTAAAACTGGGTTCTGGACATCTGCACAACCGATACAAGGACATTACATTCAAACTCAGAGGATTCATATTTTAGGTCTGCAATGAGAAATCTTCCTGAAATTCAGGGTAAGCACCTCCATTATTATTTGGACATCAGCAAATCAAAATGATTCCAACCAAGTTGTTACGGCCATTGTCCTCAGTTTCTTTTGAAAGACAAACACAATTTGCTGCGTGTCAAGATCTCTCCTTTGCAAGAAGCAAATATTTTAGGCTTAGAAACACAGACAGGAAGTGTGATGTGCAGAGCATCGAGCCACCAGATTTCTCAGTGAAACTGTACAGCAGTCTGTCTACTTCAGAAATAAGGGAAAGAAAGAAAAATAAAAAGATAGTTGCACCTCAGCCCAAAGAAATGAAGAGGAGATATCGGATGTTTCTACCAAATTCTCTGTCCTCGAGTCCCAAGAGAAAAGAACCTCCAAAGTTCATCACTTCACACAGGCCTCCTGATGCTCTGGAGACTGAACTGATGTTTGTCAAGATTGGAAAGTATAATTCTGGGACGTACAAGAACGCCAAACCTCACGACTTCAGACCAGTAAGTGTCCCCAAACAGTCCATGGATTTAGTACATTTTTGAAACACAGACACATGCAAACTGCAGACAATACAGTGTGTTTTAAAGCACAATATCTGGTTTAAACACAGGAGGAAGATGCAGACAAAACATTAACATGATCACTGGACTTTTTGCTTTAAATCACTGATTTCAGCTTGATGAGGAGCTTCCAGATATGATAACTGCACATGAGAGAGATCCTGGCAACTTGAAGTTAAAATTAAAGCATTTGGACACTTGTGAGTAGTTTTCTTGAGTTTGATTTGCAGCTTTATCTTGCTTTTCTATTTAGGCAGCAACATTTAGTGAAACAAATTGATTTGTGACAAGATCAAAAGCCTATTTTTTCTTGATTAATATTATTTCTCTTCTAGTGAAGATCAGGTCTGAGACAGATTTTAGTTTTCGAGACACCAAGACACGGATGTCTCAAAAAATGTCCCTTTGTCCCATTATTCTCCCTCCACTTCCCTGGCCTCCAAAATCAGCTTCCTACACTGTCAGTAGAGTTTCTTGATTTTAGTTCTGTAAAGTAGTTAATTTTATTAAGTCTCAGTGGGCTGTTATCTAAAAAACAAACCCAAATCATGTAATTGTTACACAGATTATGTTCTGTGGGAAGGCTTAAAGGCCATGTGAGTGCAACAAAGTATGAAAATACATTTTTTTTTTATATTACATCCTTCTGCAGGAGAAGCCTTTCATTGAACTACCAAACAAACAAACTGGTCCTCTCTTGCTGGCCAGACACGTGGGACCACTTCTGGTTTAATTTTGTTCTTATTTAACAAAATAAAAATGCAGACATAAGTGTACACGGTAGTTTTTGACTTCTAGAAAACTTGTTTTCTTTATAAGTACTTCTCTCACTGAAATAAGACAGCCAATCCCTCAACATGTTTGTGCTCTCTGCTCATATTGCCTTCATATTAAATTATTTTTTGCTTTTTAAAGAACTTATTTTAACATTGAACTCAAAAACAAACAAATCCTCCTCAACAAGAAAAGTAACTTCAAGGGCCAAATCATATTATATTTCTTCATGTCAATGTACGGGCTGCAAGTAGGGGTGAGGTGGGTTGCAAGTGGTCCCTGGGCCGTGAGTTTGAGACACCTGATCTAGATAAATGGTGGCTTGACTAACAATAACATTAAAGCACCAGTTACACATAGATGCACTAAAATAATGATTTGATAATAATACGTAATTTTCCTTTGATAAAGTGTCTAAACATATTTCATGTTGAATCTTTCTCTTGATTAAACTATTTTTATTTCTCGTGTTACATTCACAAAAACGCTGTGTCAAAGTTGATCAAATGTATGAAAGATTTTATTTCTTGCCACAGTTTAGAGGGTGTAAAGTTCCATCTTTATTATTGCTTCTTCTCTTCATTCACAGAGACACAAACAAAGAAGAGAAGCGTACAGTGCTTTCCTCGACCGTGTGGAAGAGAAACTTGGGAGAACCTGGAAAAATAAACCGTGACTCTGTCGTCCTTTAGCCCTGTAGCTCCGAGGTTTTGAGACTTCTACATCATCAGTGTGATTTTTCTTTTTACAATACATTTTTAAGCAATTAACTACACACAAAAGCCAGATGTAGCAAATGTGATGTTTTCCTATTTACTTATCAGAAGGTTTAATAAACATTTGAATAAACAAACCAGTTTCAAAAAGTTTGAATTTTCTTGCAATGATTTTATGGTTCAGGCTCCACAGGTTTCAGTACATTTGCTTCTTTCTCTAAATCCTCCCTCGGTCATGCTGCAATAGACTTCGGCTGCTGGGGGCTTCCCATGATGCGCTGAGTCTTTCACCTTCTCGCACCCTTTTTCACTCACTGTGTGTTTACACACCACTCTGCCTTATTGCTTATCTCTGGCTCTCTTCCACATGTTATCCCCCTGCCCTCACCCCCAACCAGTCACGGCAGATGGCTACCCCTTCCAGAGCCTTGTTCTGCTAGAGGTTTCTTCATGTCAAGAGGGAGTTTTTCCTTCCCCCTGTTGCCAAGTTAAGTGCTTGCTCATGGGCATCCTTGTGATTGTTTGGGTTCCTCTGTATTATACCTATACATCATTTTATCCATGTGTAAAATTTTTCTGCAGCAACAAAGCAGCAGCTTCTTTCTTTGACCTTCATTTATTTTAAAGATAGTGTTGCACCCACTGCGAGTCCTTGGGGTGATACAGATGTTTAAAGCTGCTATGGTTCCTCATGGTAACCATTACTGAACTGAGTACCTGCTGCATCTACATGAAAGTCCATATCAATTAGTATCCTGAGGCACTGGAGAAAAAAACTGTAATAACATCATTTTTCTGTATTGTTCACTTTTCACTGCTCAGGATTAGAATTGTTTCCTCTCTTTCCCAAATGCATTCGCATTCTCAAAAAATGTCCCTTTGTCCCATTATTCTCCCTCCACTTCCCTGGCCTCCAAAATCAGCTTCCTACACTGTCAGTAGAGTTTCTTGATTTTAGTTCTGTAAAGTAGTTAATTTTATTAAAGTCTCAGTGGGCTGTTATCTAAAAAACAAACCCAAATCATGCAATCGTTATACAGATTATGTTCTGTGAGAAGGCTTAAAGGCCATGTGAGTGCAACAAAGTATGAAAATACACAGTTTTTTTTTTAAGATTACAGCCCTTTGCAGGAGAAGTTTAAACTAATGTATTTTTCAGACCATAAGGCCCACCGGATTATAAGGCGCACTGTCAATGAACGGGTATTACCAAAGCCATACTAAAACATTTGACAGATTTTTGAGCGCAGTGTGTCACATAAAATCAGTTCTAGGTCAGTGAGCACAATCAGAATTCATACATAAGGAGCACTGGATTATAAGGTGTACTGTCGATTTTTGAGAAAATTAAAGGATTTTAAGTGCGCCTTATAGTGCGGAATATACAGTAGATCAGGGATCTCAAAATTACGTGGCTCTCACATTAGATGACAGTGCCAGCTATATAACAAGTATAACAAAACTGTGAATGTGAACACATTTTTTTCTCACTTTTAACGGTTCGTATTTAACAAAATAGAAATGCAGACATAAGTGTACACAGTAGTTTTTGACTGCTAGTGAAAATTGTTTTCATTATAAATACTTCTCTCACTGAACTAAGACAGCCAATCCCTCAACATGTTTGTGCTCTCTGCTCATATTGCCTTCATATCAAATTATTTTTTGCTTTTCAAAGAACTTATTTTAACAGTGAACTCAAAAACAAACAGTCAGAGTTGCTAAGAATGAAAGTTTCATAGAAGATTCCATAAGAACTGCTTGGTGTCATTTTTGACCCCACTTGTGGAAGAGTGGGGTAGTGATACAAAAACTGCATTTTGTTTATGTTATTACACAACAAAAATATGTACTTCACACATAGATTACATAGAAATATGTCATTAGTGTGCTCACAACACACCTTGTCAGAATAGTCTGCCTATTTCTTTACTGTGATTCTGTATATTTCAATTGTGCAACTGGAGTCACTTGAGGCAAGCATGTGGTGTTTGCTAGGAACACTGGTAGCCAATATAGGTAATTAAGCAGCACAGCTGGAGAGAATTGGTAGTTATATACAGTCTATATAAACATAGTGAGTACAACCAACACTTTTGGGTTTTGTGAGGCGATAGCAGTTAGTGAATTTACAGCAGTTAGACAGTGATTAGAAGGCAACTATAGCCAGTGTGGTTGAGAAGAGCTTGTGAGAGAGTGGACTTCTGAAAGTGAGTGACTGAGGTGTGCTAGTTGGTTTGTGTGGTGTGTCTTTGGGTCTGTGTGTTTGTGGTACAGTGGAGTAGGTAGATAGGTGGACAGGTGTAGGTGAGGGAAATTGATCCCAAAATTGTGAGGGAGTTTCTGGAGTTAAAACTCCACAATCGCTATCCTGAAGGATCAACCAGCAGGGAAAGATATACAATCAAGAGAAGAACTGAGACCTTCAGGATAAATGGTGAGTACAATGGATAATGTCATGTAAACCATCAGAGTGTAGTATTGTGCTGTAATGTGACCATTTATTTTTTTTTCCTGTTTGTTCTTGTCTTGCCTTACATGCTTAATGTAGATGGAGACCTGTATTATGTATGCAGGCAGAAGAAGAACAAAACTGAGAACCTGGCGAAAGTGGTCTGCTCTGCCAAAGAGGCAAATGACATTTTTGAGGAATTTCATTCCAGCCACTTTGGTGGACACTGTGGATGGGAGAAGACCCACAGTGCTATCATGGCACGCTATTACTGGCCTGGCATGGAGGGGAATATTAAAAAAAAAAAAAAAAAATGGGTGAGCACATTTTGTCTGAATGAGCCTCAAACTCATTTTGAAAACCCCAAAATTCCCCCCTTTTTTGTTTGTTTGTTTTTCTGTTGTTTGTTTTTGTCTTTTGTTTGTACTTTGTTGCTCCTGACTAACCCATATTACCTACAGCTCTAAGGCATTTGGCTGATTATCAGCATGTAATGTTACTTCATTTGTCAACAGGTTGCTCAGTGCCCACAATGCCAGTGTAAGCGGGCCAATATTAAGGAAGAGAAAGGATGCATTCCAATCGAGGTACAGTAACACAGACAGAATATCTGATACTGTCCAAATACATCAAATGTAACATGTTCTTTCTCCCCCCCCCGCCCTCACAGGTCACAGAGCCCTTTGAGCTCGTTGGAATGGGTCTTGTGGGTAAACTGACCTTAACGGATGGTGGTAATCAGTATATTTGTGTAATGGTTGACTATTTCACCAAATGGGCAGAGGCCTACCCACTGAAAAACAAAACTGCAGATGAGGTCACCAGTTGTATTCTGGATTTTTTCTACAAATTTGGTGCACCTAAAAGACTGCTAACAGACCAGGGCTCAGAGTTCTGCAACAAGGTAAGGTATTAATAGCTCAAGCAGATATGTAATGTAAGCTTGGATGTCTAATGTGATCACCTTTTCAAGGTCAACTATGGCTTGTGTAAAACCCTGGGCATCCAAAGAAGCCTCTGCTCACCATACCATCCCCAAACCAATGGTGGAGAGATTAAATGGCACAATCCAGAGGTACAATACTGTCATTTATATTTTGTGCTGTAACTATGTCACAACGCTGGCTATTTAGTATATTGTTCTTATGCATTCACATTTCAGAGCCCTCAATAAACTGGTGAGTGACGAGCCCAGGAACTGGGACAAATTTCTGCAGTCCACCATGTTTGGACTGAGGACAAAAAAGCAGCTGACGACAAAATACAGCCCATATTTCCTCATGTTCGGCAGAGAGGCAAGGTATCCCAAAGGAATACAGGGTAAAATGGTGTAATTTACAAGAGAGAAAATGTCTCAATCCTAATCCAGTTACTCAGTCATTCTATTTTGGCAGATTACAGAAGACATGGTCACTAAAATCATTTCAAATGAAGACGTGTGTGAGGGCCTACAATCCCAGGAGGTGGTATACGCTGAAGTAACCAAAAATGTTAAAACCACCAAAGACAAACTCCGCAGGGGAAAGGCAAAAAGGGGAGAGGAGGATGGCTTTCAGGTGGGAGACCTGGTTTTGCGCAAAAATGTGAGGCAAGAACAGAGAAAAGGTGGCAAACTGGATGCTGATATGCTGGGACCCTTGAAGATTGTGAAGCTGGACGGCAAAAGTGCTGACTTGGTGTCAGAGAAGGCCAAGAGGACTCTGAAGGTCAACATCGACCAACTGACACACTACTTCCAGCCTGAGGAGAGGGTCCCAGCAAAACTGGAGAACTTGTCTGCTTCCTGCGAGGGTCCATCAGCACCACCGGTGTCACCGCCTCCCTGCAAGGGTCCATTAGCACCTCCAGTGTCACCGCCTCCCTGCGAGGGGAAAAGTGCTGTGGTCCAAAATTGGGCCCATCCATCCATCCATCTTCATCCGCTTTGTCCGGGGCCGGGTCGCGGGGGCAGCAGCCTAAGCAAAGAGGCCCAGACCTCCCTCTCCCCAGCCACCTCCTCCAGCTCATCCGGGGGAACACCAAGGCGTTCCCAGGCCAGCCGAGAGATATAATCTCTCCAGCGTGTCCTGGGTCTGCCCCGGGGCCTCCTCCCGGTGGGACATGCCTGGAACACCTCACCCAGGAGGCGCCCAGGGGGCATCCTTACCAGATGCCCAAACCACCTCAGCTGGCTCCTTTCGATGTGGAGCAGCAGCGGCTCTACTCTGAGCCCCTCCCGGATGGCCGAACTTCTCACCCTATCTCTAAGGGAGATGCCAGCCACCCTTCGGAGGAAGCTCATTTCCGCCGCTTGTATCCGCGATCTCGTCCTTTCGGTCACTACCCACAGCTCGTGGCCATAGGTGAGGGTAGGGACGTAGATCGACCGGTAAATTGAGAGCTTCGCTTTTACACTCAGCTCCCTCTTCACCACAACGGACCGGTGCAGCGTCTGCATTACTGCAGCTGCAGCCCCAATCCGTCTGTCGATCTCCGGCTCCCTTCTCCCATCACTCGCGAACAAGACCCCGAGATACTTGAACTCCTCCACTTGGGGCAGGACCTCATCCCCGACCCGGAGTGGGCACTCCACCCTTTTCCGGCTGAGAACCATGGCCTCAGATTTGGAGGTGCTGATCCTCATTCCCGCTGCGTCACACTCGGCTGCGAACCGCTCCAGTGCGAGCTGGAGGCCCTCACCCGATGAAGCCAACAGAACCACATCATCCGCAAAGATCAGAGATGAGATCCTGAGGCCACCAAAGCGAAAGCCCTCCGCCACTTGGCTGCGCCTAGAAATCCTGTCCATAAAAATTATGAACAGAACCGGTGACAAAGGGCAGCCCTGGCGGAGCCCATCACCCACCGGGAACGAGTCCGACTTATTGCCGGCAATGCGAACCAAGCTCTTGCAACGGTTGTATAGGGATCGAATGGCCCGTAGCAATGGGCCAGACACCCCATACTCCCGCAACACCTCCCACAGGACACCCCGAGGGACACGGCCGAATGCCTTCTCCAAGTCCACAAAACACATGTAGACTGGTTGGGCAAACTCCCATGCACCCTCAAGTATCCTCGAGAGGATAAAGAGCTGGTCCAGTGTTCCGCGACCAGGACGAAAACCGCATTGTTCCTCCTGCATCAGAGGTTCGACTAGCGGACGAACTCTCCTTTCCAGCACCCTGGCATAGACTTTCCCGGGGAGGCTGAGGAGTGTGATCCCCCTGTAGTTGGAACACACCCTCCGGTCCCCCTTCTTAAAGATGGGGACCACCACCCCGGTCTGCCAATCCACGGGTACTGCCCCTGATCTCCACGCAACATTGCAGAGGCGTGTCAGCCAGGACAGCCCTACAACGTCCAGAGCCTTCAGGAACTCGGGGCGGACCTCATCAACACCAGGGGCTCTGCCACCAAGGAGTTGTTTAACTGCCTCAGTGACCTCGCCCCCAGAAATTGGCGGGTCATTCCCCTCATCCCCAGACTCTGCTTCCTCCTTGGAAGACGCGTCAGTGGGATTAAGGAGGTCCTCGAAGTATTCCTTCCACCGCCTGACAATTTTCTCAGTCGACGTCAGCAGCGCTCCGCCAGCACTATACACAGTGCAGGTAGAGCACCGCTTTCCCCTCCTGAGACGCCTGACGGTTTGCCAGAACCTCTTCGAGGCAGTCCGAAAGTCTTTTTCCATGGCCTCTCCGAACTCCTCCCACACCCGAGTTTTTGCTTCAGCCACTGCCCGAGCCGCATTCCGCTTGGCCTGTCGATACCTGTCGGCTGCCTCCGGAGTCCCACAGGCTAACCAAGCCCGATAGGACTCCTTCTTCAGCCTGGTGGCTCCCTTCACCTCTGGTGTCCACCATTTGGTTCGGGGATTACCACCACGGCAGGCACCAACCACCTTGCGGCCGCAGCTCAATGCAGCAGCTTCGGCAATGGAGGCGCTGAACATGGTCCATTCGGACTCGATGTCCCCCGCCTCCCTCGGAATGCTGTTGAAGCTCTGCCGGAGGTGTGCGTTGAAGATCTCGCGGACTGGGGCCTCTGCTAGTCGTTCCCAGCACGCCCTCACTACACGTTTAGGTGCACCAGGTCTGTCCAGCGTCCTCCCCCGCCACCTGATCCAACTCACCACCAGGTGGTGATCAGTTGACAGCTCAGCCCCTCTCTTTACCCGAGTGTCCAGAACATATGGTCGCAGGTCTGGTGATACGATTACAAAATCGATCATCGACCTACGGCCTAGAGCGTCCTGGTGCCACGTGCACTTATGGACACTCTTATGTTCGAACAAGGTGTTCGTTATGGCCAAACTGTGATTAGCACAGAAGTCCAATAACAAAGCACCGCTCGGGTTCAGATCAGGGAGGCCGTTCCTCCCAATCACGCCCCTCCAGGTCTCGCTGTCGTTACCCACGTGAGCATTGAAGTCTCCCAGCAGGACAACAGAGTCTCCAGGTGGAGCACCTTCCAGCACCCCCCCCAGGGACTCTAAGAAGGCTGGGTACTCCGAACTGCCACTCGGCGCATAAGCGCAGATGACAGTCAGGACCCGTTCCCCGACCCTAAGGCGCAGGGAACAAACCCTCTCGTCCACCGGGAAAAACCCCAACGTACCGGCAGCAAGCCGAGGGGATATTAAAATACCCACCCCAGCCCGCCGCCTCTCACCAGGGGCAACTCCAGACTGAGACAGAGTCCAGCCCCTCTCCAGGAGACTGGTTCCAGAGCCCAAGCCGTGCGTAGAGGTGAGCCCGACTATATCTAGCCGGTACCTCTCAACCTCACGCACTAACTCAGGCTCCTTCCCCACCAGAGAGGTGACATTCCATGTCCCTATTGCCAGTCTTGGCAGCCGGGGGTCAGTCCGCCAGGGCCTCCGCTCCTGGCCGCCACCCGACACACAATGCACCCGACCCCTATGGCGCCTCCTGCGGGTGGTGGGCCTGCGGGAGGATGGGCCCATGTCTCCTCTTCGGGCTGTGCCCGGCCGGGCCCCATGGACTAAGGCCCGGCCACCAGACGCTCGCCCTCGGGCACCCTCCCCGGGCCTGGCTCCAGGGCGGGGCCCCGGTAACCCTATCCCGGGCAGGGTAAACTGTTCCCTCTGTTTTTTTTTTGTTTTGCATTTCTGCGTAGAAGTTGAGCGTGCACAGATTTTAAGCCGTAAAAAACAAAAAGAAAACACAGACAACATGTCTGAAAAACCTGTGGTGTACTATTTTAATGGGAGAGGGAAGATGGAGTCAATCCGCTGGCTTTTAACTGTTGCAGAAGTCGAGTTTGATGAAGTGCTTCTGACAACTCGGGAGCAGTTTGAAAAACTCCTTGATGATGGGGCGCTCATGTTTCAACAGGTCCCTTTGGTGGAAATGGATGGCATGAAGCTCATTCAGACAAAAGCAATCCTGAATTACATCGCAGAGAAGTACAATCTGCATGCAAAGGATCCCAAAGAACGAGTCATGATCAACATGTATTCTGAGGGATTGACAGACCTCATGGAAATGATTATGATCCTCCCCTTCACCCCAGATCCCAAAATTGGGCCTTACAAGCTATTTTCAGAAAACATTGCTGATTTGGCCCCTGGGAAAGAGTTGGAAAGTGAGGTATGTAAATTTTCTCCACATGAGTGGTCACCTCATTGGAAGGAAATGACAATGCACCGTTTGTGCTCCTAGATCATAAATGCCTATTTGACACTGGTAGGGCGACAACACGCTGCATTGATTATGGACTCCTATTTCATTGCATCAGTTTGGCAGGGGTCCACAAAAGGTTTCAGAAAGGTGAGTTGGCTTTGACATTTAAACATCCTCATTTAAGACTATTCATGATTTAATTCCAAGATCTTCACTTTGTAGCTGGATCTGCTGAATTATGACGTGGCAGCTGGGGCAGTCTGTGACAACAGACACTGGACACTCATTGTAAGACATCACACAACCATGAGAATTTGAAGTGAAATTACTAGGTTTAACATGATCTCCATTTGTTTTTTAAGATAATGTATCTAAAAGAGATGCGGGTTGTGTTTGTTGACCTATTTGGGGCAACGCAAACACAAATGGATAAGTGCAGGGATGTAACAAGGTAAGCAAAAAAGGCCAATGTTAACCCCAACAGTCATTTTTCTAACTTGTACATGTGAATTATATAAGGCTGCTGCACTGAATAATATTCAGTACCTTTTTTTTTTTTTTTTTTTTTTTATACAGAGCTCTGGTTAGGCGAAAATGTCCAGCCATCGGCAAATGGACGTGCTCAACTGTTGCCCATCCATAACAGCAGGACCCAACATCCTGTGGCGTCTTTGTATGCAAGGTAAGTAAAATGCTCATGGTGTATTGTACCTGAATGGACCGATTCTAATGAGTAGACAATGTTCAGCTTGCAGAACAAATACTTTCGGGGACCAATATACTCTACCCTGTTGACAAGGAGGGGGTTGCCAGGCTCAGACTGGACATAGCGCTCTCTCTGATCCAAAACTCAGGTATACCCGAGAAACGGCATTTGGACCTCCATTTAAAGAACCACCGCCCGGGATGGCAGCATGCTATGCAGCATTGGCAGAGGAGCAACGACAGGAGGTGGAACATGACGCCTGGTTGTTCCCAAAACGCCGGAGAAAGCCGCGAGGACGGGAGAACCCACCCGACAGGCTGGGATCGGGCTGGCACGCGCAGTACAACACAGGTGAGCTCACTGGTAATTTAGTTAGATCCTATAATGAATTGGGTCAGAGGGAAAGCCCAGTGCAGACTGGTCCGGGAATGCGCAAGGTGGGGCTGGGAGGGACGGGACAAATTGAAGTACCGGTGAGGCCAGACAAGCCTGTGGTGAAACAGTTTAGGAGTCGGAGAGCCGATGTGCCACCTGCTAGAATAAACCATGCACCCGATATTAACACCAGACAGTGCGCAAAAGACACCTTCAATCTAATTCAAGCTGTACATCATAAAAATGTGGTAAAGGAAGCATTGGAAACGGGCATTTACCCACGGGCCATGGTAAAGCAGACCACCAGACTTTCTGATTTTATTAAACCAGCAGCACCGAATGATAAGGTTAAAGCGCAACTAGCGGATAACGCAGACTCCTGGATGAAGAACAACATGAACATTCTGTATGCATATTATGAAGTTGTGATACAGTCTTTGAAATATGTGAAAATGAACAAGGTGTCACTTGATATTGCAAAAGGGTGGGCAGGGAAGAGATATGGGGCCCGGTTGAAGGCCTCCACTTTTACAATTGTGGAATCACTTTTGGTTTTGAGAGACGACGAGGGAGGGAAACAGTTGGAGGGCGGGCATCCACGGGCAGAAAATGGAGAGGGAGGAGAGGGAATAGCGGTTCAAGCACTAGGAATAGATTTAAATGATGAGGAGCAATTTCCAGCGTTGCCGACTCAGGCACTCGTAAAATTGAATTTTGCTCGAAAAAACACACTCAACACTCAAAATGAAAATGTTAATGGAGGCGATACAAGAGGTAAAGAAATATGGGGAGGGGAATGCCCGCACCTCGCGTGTGTGTGTGTGTGTGTGTGTGTGTGTGTGTGTGTGTGGGGGGGGGGGGGGGGGGGGGTTAATTTGTGAATGACAAATCATTCAAATTATTTTCCTAGACAGTGTTTTTTGAAACCGTGAATGGTCAGAAAAGAATGAGAACGAAGGTGTATTTCAAACCCACGGATACGCACGTACTCATGCATCGTACCAGTTACCACCTCCCTCATACATTTCGTGACATAATTAAATCCCAAATCCTCCGATTTTACCGGATTTGTTGTAAAGAAACAGACTTGCATGAGGTGATAACAGTACTATTTAGGAGCCTGAGGAGGCAGGGAGACATTAGCTTCTCTCCTCCCTTCTCCCACTCGCCTTTCCCAAACTAAAGGTGTGAGGCGATCAAACGTGGGGACAGGGCAGCGGCTGGTTGAGACTGAGACCCGACCTCCTACAGAATTAGGGGCAGAGGATATGGTGGAAGAGAAGTTACTCCTCCCTTTTGTCTGTACCTTCCATCGGGATTACACATAGTTTTTAAGTGGCATACAAGAGCATTTTAGAGTAATGCAACCAGGCTGGGAGGTACCCAGTCAGGCACGGGTAATTAGAGCTCTCAGGAAGAATCCCAGTCTTGGGGACATTTTGGTGCGGGCGAAACTAGAGGGTAGGGTTAGAACACCTCCAGAAAAGTTGTTGTGCCATTTGGTACATAGATACATGGTGTCTAACCCCCATAGGGGCAGAATGTGGCCAACGGTGGGCAAATTCTCACTTGATTCCAAAAACCTGGTTTATGCCATTCAGTGTAGTGTGTGTGTGTGTGTGTGTGTGTGTGTGTGTGTGTGTGTGTGTGTGTGTGTGTGTGTGTGTGTGTGTGTGTGTGTGTGTGTGTCTTCTCATGTATGTGGGAGAAACTGGGGCTAGTATGCGAGATTGCCCTCAATAACATTTATATGCCATTCGGGCACACAGCCCTGGCACCCTGATAGCTACCCATTTTCGCGAACACACAGAAGAGGCTTTGAAAATCATGGGTCTTCAGACTAATCTGGGTTGGTCTGCAATGATTTGTCCTTTTCATTTAAACAAACTGCTAACACACACACACACACACACACACACACACGACTCTATTAGTGTAGAAATAAAACTTTTAATTTATTTTATAATTAAAATATTGAATGAATATATATAAAAAATATTATATTGATATCAAATGGACTAGACAGTTTCCTCTGGCACTGATATTGCATGTACACTTTAGAGATTGTAAATAAATTGTGTTTTATAAAAACTAACAAAGAATTGTGTGGTTATGTTGATTACTAAACAAAATAAAGCACAAAAGCACTCAGTGTCTTGTGGAGGCTAAATCCTCTCCACAATTTAATGCAGGAATCTGTCTGCCTTTCTGGTTTTAATATAGTGTTTTTAGTTAATTTATATTTTATTATATCTACCACTCTTCCCGTTAGCTCAGAAGCTGAATATTTTCACAATCATTTAATACAAGAACCAGTCAGTCATAAGGGATCGACTACAGTATAGTCCAAAGAGGACCATCGAGGGAAGGAGAAGAGGAGCAGAGAAGTTGAACAGGAGTCTCAAATGAGAAATCTGGATGATCCAGCGGCCCCTAGGACCGTGAAATAAAAACTTTAACGAAAGAGAACTAAATTAAACTGTGACAGGGAGAACATACTCTTTATCTCTGCCTGACCCCATCATACTCAATTAACTGATTTTAATTAGTAGCCCTTCTCTCCACATCATGTCATAGGCTTTTTCTATATCAAAAAAACACTGCTACAACCCTCTTTATTTGTGCTTTCCTGACTTTGTGTTCCAAACACAACACCAGATCCCTTGAATTTCTCCCTCTTCTGAACCCACTTTGATTTATCATTTGCTCCATCATTTTACAGATACTCGATGTTAAAACTATAGGGCTGTAATTTCCTTGGTTTGTATCATCCTTCCCCTGTTTCCCACCACTGCCTCTTTCCACCTTTTGAAGTGTTCAAGTGAGCTCTGGTCTTAAATCCCCGTAGACATTGATTACACACAGGTGTTGCCAATCTGAGTAGACAACACGCCTTCTTCTCAAGGTGGAAACACTGGTACAATGAAAAAACCAGCACTCACCTTGAACATGACAGGATCGTTGTGATTGGGTTTCTCTGTATTACTGTCTTTTTTGCTGGGAAAAAAAAAATTGAACTGAACTGAATTTCCACAGCTAGACATGAGCGTGACACTGATAATGTCCTTCTGAGGAGGGGGGCTTTCTATACAATCACTTGGAGGTCTGTATTTTGATTTGAAAGCTGTAATAAGCTGAAATAATAAACTAAATTCACAGAAAAACAATAATGCAGTTCTTTATGAAAACTAGTTTTTATTTGATTGAAAAAAAACATCATAAACACTCAAACAATCATAAAGAACCAGAGAATTTCTCATCGTAACATTGTTGAACCAAACCTATAAAAAAAACCCAAAAAAAACCGAATATTTCATCACATCATTCTAACTATGTCTAAAGTTCTCTGCAGCAAAAAAGCTGCAGCTTCTTGCTCTGACCTTCATTTATTTTAAAGGTAGTGTTGCACGCATTACAGGACCTGCTGCATCTACATGAAAGTCCATGGAGGAGAAAAAAAAAAAATTGTTCACTTTGCACTGCTCAGGATTAGAATCGTGTTTCCGTTCTTTCCCAAATGCAGTCGCATTCTTGCAAAACGTCCCTTTCGGGCATTGTGGTCAGGATGCTGAACCTGTTCCTGGAGATCTCCTGCAGCTCCTTGATCAGTCCCTCCAAAGATGGATTTGGCCAAGTTTTGTTTTCGTCACTTATAAGAATGTATGTCTGTCTCTTGATCAGCTCCAGTCGCTCCAGGTCTTGCAGCTTGTTGAGGAACAGCAGGTCTCTTGTTGGTTCCTCACGGTGGAATCTACAGAAGACAAGACAGGAAAAAAACGTCAGCTCTAGTTGCGTGTTGGCAACGATAGACCCATAATGGGAAACTGTTGACACGATTTTCTGTAGTGTTTCAGTTGTACTTAAGGAATCAAGACAGAAAAAAAAGCTTCATTTGCAGCAAAATGTAAATTATGTCACTTTTTCAAGTGAGATGATTTGATGCTGCAGGTCACACATAAACCATCAAATGGAACTTTTACTTTGTAATAGTAATAAAAATAAAAATCTGCTGGGCATACCGTATCCTGAGAGTCTTGAGTTGAGGAAACAGCGTAGGAAGCTTTTTGCAGAGACTATCATCAGAGCGGTTATGATCTATGTCCAGATGCTCAACTTGCTTGAGTTGAGATGCAATGGCGCTCATCTGGCATGCGCATATGGATGTTCGCAGTGTCAGACTGGTCACCTGGGTTGGAAGGTCTTCCGTATAAGAGGCAAGAAAATTCCCTCCTATAAGGAAAGAAATGACAGGACAGAAGTTACAGAAAACAGTTTTGGCCTGGAGCTTCACACAGCTTCACTATACAAAGATTAAATGCATGTTTTGACTCACCAATGATTGAGAGTGATTCCAGTTGTTGCAGATAACTGAGCCAGGAAAAGAGATGGCACTGCAGACCATCCCAGGGGTACCTGTAGTGGACAGCAAGCGACTTGAGTGAAGTCAGACCCCTCAGCGCATCCTCCGACAGGATGATTTCTGTGTAATTGACTAACTCCAAAGAGATCAGTTCTGGGCCGCCGTACTCTCCTACAGGATAAAAGAGGTGGTTAGTTAAACATTTAGTCTCTGTCAGTTAAGTTTAGCATAGCCACACAATACTGCACAACAGGCTGTGTGATCACAATACTAATCAGAATAATAATCCCAAGAAATTATGTGGATTACAGTTGGTCCAAGATAGTAATAGACTAAACTAATTAAATAATACAATATATTACAAGTACAATACAGTTTCCAAAATTTAAGAAAATGCACTAATATATACATTAAGAATATTACAGAGGTGAAATATATGTGATCATGCAGCATGTGTGCAGCTTAACTGACTTCAATATGATGGGTTTTGTTCCAATATTAAGGCATAATGTCAAGAAAATATTGTATTTTCTTGATGAAAAGCTCTTGTCAAAGGTGTAAAAAGTGAGTGTATTGGTTCTGATGCATGCAAGTGTAAAATATAATCAGGAGACTGGCTTACCTGGGTTTTCTGGGTCCAGTGGGTAGAAGTAGTTGTTGGGCAGTGGCACTGGTGGCTCCCCTTTCATTCCCCAAGATAAGTGTTTGAGTTTCTTCAGGCTTAGCAGCAGGTTGTGGAAGATGAAAGAGGGCACTGGCTTCATCCTCTCAAGCCCTTCACTTTCCTGCTGGTGGAACAGCAAGTACTCCAGGTTGACCAAGCGTGACACGCTGTTGATGAACGCCACAGTGTCGTCGCAGGACATCTGAATGTTGCAGACACTGAGGTGAGTCAGCCGCTCTGCTAGTTGCTGACTCTGACACTGCAACAGTAACGGCCCAACCCAGGTGGCGTTTCGTACCCCAAGACTCGTCAAGTTGGGGAATTCGCACAGGTTGTCTAAGTATTTAATCTTGTAATACTGCCGTTCCCTCACACAGACAATGGTTTTGAGCGATGGGAGGGACTTGCTGAGGATTTTCCAATCTTTGGGTCCTAAATGTTGCACTGTGGCACGGCTGACCCCACGGCACTGCACGGTGTCCCAGAATCCAGATGTGTAGCGGGGAAAGTTGGAGAGTCCTGCTGTATAATCCTTCCACAGGAACGGGTGGTCGATGAGATCTCTGAAGCGTCTGCAGCAGAGGCGGGCTGTGTGCTTTTCCTCAGTGTTCAAGTAGCCGAACACCAAAACCCAAACTTCAGGTGGCAGATATGGTAGCTCCTGGACCTTCATGTTGACTGTTTGAGCCATTGCACCTCAATTCCTTACACAAATTCAACCAATGCAGAGGCTGCAGACCTACAATTAATAGTCCTTTGTCCCTGAGTAACTGATTCGCTGAAAGGTAGGAGAACCTGGAAAGGGAACAACAACAGTTTACAACAACTCAGGCTAAACAAAAAAATGACGCTCTTTTTTTAATGTAAAATGAATAACTATCCCAACGTCCTCACAGGCACAATCCCTGCTTGTGCCTGTGAGTCACTGAAAACAAGGCCTCCTTGTATTTATGTCCAAACAAATAAATTAATCGCTGACTCAGTCTGGCTTCATGAAACGTGGATATAAAAAGTCATATTATTATTACAATCCTAGATTATGTTCACAAAGCATTTCATGCACACATTACTTCCCTACAGCCAGCCAAAAAGAAACAAATGAAGGATAATCTGAGATGTATCTGAGATGTATTTTAACAGAAAAACAACTTTCCCTCCCAAAATCACTTAAAATAGGTCAGTAAAGATCTATCCATACTTTATATGCTTAAAAACAGCATTGCAGTACATCTAACCAGCAGAGATGCTACAACATGTAAACTTGAACTACACAGCAAATTATAGTTTGTGGTAGAGAATAATCCTTACCTTGCAGGAGTTTCTGAAAAGTTCAAATCCAGTAAGAAGCAGATGCAGAAGCTCTTCCAGCCTACACACACACTGGGCCAAAGCAGAGTGACCATCCCTGGTCTGTGACCCTTAAAAAGCTTGCTGGTACTTAATTAACATACGACTTTGTCATTAAAATAATCCCTGTATATCCTCTTATTTGTCTGCTGTTGACATCATCAGTCAAGTGGGGTGTGTTAACGACTCCTTTTACACCTCAACAACTCTCGATAGGTCAATGAAATGTGCTTGAGTCTCAACACCCCACTCACTGTTTCATGTCCTTTCTCTTTCTAATACGCATCTGAAAGCTCACCGTGACATATTGCTGTTGCATGTGTTCATACAGAATTCTGTGTAAAATGTCTAAACTAGCACACTTAGAAAACAACACTAGTCACACTGAGCCACACATTTTGTCCCTTTTTCTTAGCTAAATGTAAATCAAAGTAAAGAATATTTTCAATGTTTCATTTAAAAGAGTTTATTTCAAGCTTGTAATAACTGAATGTTCTACAGCACCAACGGTTTTGTAATCACATCATCTGCTAACTCAGAGGCCTGCAAACTTTAAACTTTAAAAATCTGTTTTTAGCACAAGTTATTTTCAGCAGCCCAAAATCTGCATGGAGCCACATAAAAGTGTGACTACTCTGTAGTAGGTTCTTTTTTTATGCACTTTAACTGTATCCATGATCACTTACAAAAACAGTCCAATTAAAGTAAGAACTAATCTAATCTTTAGATGATGATTAATTTCTTCCAAATCCTTTTGGAGCAGCTAGAGCGGGGGTGTTCAACTCCAGTCCTCAAGAGCTACACACCTGAATCAAATGCTAGCTTGTTATCAAGCCTTTGCCAAACTCGATGGCACGCTGAAGCACATCTGATTCAGCTGTGTTGGAGTAGGGATGCATCTAAAAGCTGCAGGACAGTAGCTCTTAGGGAATCTAGTTGGACACCCCCGCTCTAGCTGCTACAAAAGGATTTGGAAGAAATTAATCATCATCTAAAGATTAGATCAGTTCATACTTTGATTTGACTGTGTTTGTAAGTGATCATGGATAAAGTTAAAGTGCATAAAAAAGTAACCTACTACAGAGCTAGAGGATCGTTTCTACAGACTGAAGAACAGCAATAAAGATCTTCACATTTCCTATTACAGTTAATACATGCATACAATTTGTGCCAAATATTTTATGTGGAGTATGTCAGTAAATTTCAGCTGAGGGGACTCTGTGATCATTTTGTACAGATCTGGGGGATTTTTATTCAACAGTGAATAAAAGTTCTAAATAGAAATACAATAACAAGCTTAATGCTCTCTAATTAATTTCTCCCATGAAACCATACAAAAGTATTACAAATAAGATAATAACAAAATAACAGTTTAACATTATAACACACATCTACCTGAAAACTGATTCTCCCCCGCAGAGCCAGTAAGAAAAAAGTAAATGAGGGGAAAATGTGAGATGGGTTTAACAGAAGTATCGACCACTTTCTCCCACCAAAACTACTGCAAACATCTTTTTAATGATGCACTAGCATAACAAAGAAACAGAGAGAGCAGGGACGAGAGGGCGTCGTACATCTGTGAATAAAACAAAACCTGCATAACCTTTATCTGCTGTTTAGAATCTACATGTATTCATCTCAGGGTTGGCAGGGTCAACGAGTCTCAACAGCTCTTTGTAGCTAAAGACCCCAAAAGAGGGGTTAAAGTTCATGACTGGTCTAAACCAGTCAGCCGTTTTCAGACATGCAAAAAAGCTACATACTGTTCTACACATTAAAGGACAGAAGCTCATGTGAGAATGGGAAAAACTATGGGAAAACATAGGTGCCACTTAAAGGAAACTACTAGAGAAGCAGTAACAGAGTCAGAAAAAAAATCAAATTTATTTAAGTGTTATTTAATAAAAATCACTTGTGGCTCAGAATCAGTATTTATGGGCAATTCTATCCTCTTAAGCATGACTGATCTGTGTACTAGAAAATTAATCAGTTACCTGAAAAAAATACCTGAAAACAAATTTTAATTTATATGAAACAAAATGGTTAAAATAATTGTAATATTATCTTTTATTATTAAAATCTTAATCACAGTCAGTTTGTTAAAATGTTTTTGGGGGCAAAAAATAAATAAATTATGTATGAAAAAAAATCTTACAGCATAGATTTAGCTTAATTCAAATCTAGTGGCTCAATGCACCAAAATAGATTTGTCACATGAAGATGCCCAAAGACTTTGAAACACAAAGAATAAACTCGTGCATAATGTTGAATCAATCATTGATGATAAGTCGTATCTACTTTTAAAAAGTGGATATAAAAGGTAATGTCCTGTAATGTTTGTAAAAACTTTGTTTTTTGTTGTTTTATCAAAGAAGTGATGAGCAGTTTGCATCAGCATAATCAAAAATCAACACTTTAACTCTAGTTTGGTCATTTTTATTCATTTTGTCTGAGTGCAGCTGAGCTCCGTCAGACCTATTTTAAGCTGAAGAATTGAAGCTGGCAAGGAAGCGTAACAGTGAGGTAAGCTGTCCTCATATCACTGTGTTACTGTACATCAACATGAGAGTAGACACTGCTGATTTTTAGAATGTGAATCAGCTGTGAGACAAGCCAGGAGAGAAAAGCTGGTCATTATGTGGACATACTCTCTGCAATGGACCAGGTGTGTCTGGACGACTCCCCCTCACCGTAACACACATAAATACCAGAAAATGCAACTCTTCGATTTCCTTTTCAATTAGTTTTTCTAAAGACTCATAAAAACGTTCATTCTTGTGTATTGTAAGAATTCCTAAGCAATGCAAATAAAGTGTTTAGTGACAAAAGTAACTCGCCTCTGTCAGTGCGCCCCAGGGTGGCTGTGGCTACAATGTAGCTTGCCATCACCAGTGTGTGAATGTGTGAAAGACTGGATGTGTAAAGCGCTATACAAATATAGGCCATTTACCATTTGAAGAAATATACAAAATGCAAAGAGTTGATGAAAACAAAAACATGGGTAAACATGCATAAGGAGAACAGACAGAGTGATAAATGATAAGGTGGAGACCATATGCACCAGTGATTGGACACAGATGAAAACAACTGTGACACTAATGAGGGTGGAGCAGAAAAACCATAAAAGAGCACAACCTATTGAAATTTCACTTATCAGTGCTGGGGCATATTTATCCCTCTCCAATTTTCTTCCAATATATATTAAAAAATCAGTTCGGTTTAAATACTCAATTTGTTTTTCCACAAGTTAACAGGACTTCATGATCATGGTGAATAGGTCAAATAAATCTTCAAATTAAATAATAATAATAAAGTATTGTGCAGGGTTTTCACCAAGTAGGCCAATAACTACAAAGACCTAAAATAAATTCATGTTCTAAGTTAGATGTATTCAGGGCTGGACTGGGCCAAAAATCGGCCCGGGCATTTAGACTAGAGACCAGCCCACCAGGTACTATAGGAAAAACCATAAAGCTTTTGAATGAAAACAAACACTGTTGTCACAGTGATGTACACTGTCTTGTTGGTATATATGTATCAATCTAAACTTAAACCTACACAATCCTAAACAGTACCCGAAAGTAGACTGCTTGGTCGAGTTAATCTCCTGAACTATCTACAACACATGGTGAAAACCTGAAATTAAGACAGAGAAGACTAGAGGTAAGACATGATCATTACTGATTACTGATGACAGATTTAGATATATTTTCATAAACTATTTATTTGCCACATCAATAAACAGCATGGCAGGGCAAAATATTTTTTCTAACATGGCAACCTTTAAAAAGTGAAAGGAGATAGAAAGACAGGTGAGAAAGAATAAAACTTGACTTTTTGATGGCATTTTACACACAGTACTGGTACAGTATCTAGAAAATGTGGGAAAATACTGGCATCATATACAGTACTTAGCTACTTCTGAAGAAATTATGATGGGACCCTACAGTAATGGATTTCTATACATTTTACATCAGATGAAAACGTTTGTTGTAAGATTCAGATAATTATTTGTTAACAGCTAGACATTTTAAATGAGAATAAGAAAGTATTTCTTTGTGCCCCCCTTTTCCCTGTTAATGCCCTACCTGGCCCCCCTGGCAAAATTTTTCTAGACCCGCCCCTGCACAGTTACCAGCTGTCAGCTACTGTCAGAAAAGGATCCTGGTGTTATTTCTCAGAAACAGTTCATAACTTCCCTTCAACTCATTCATGTCTCCTAAAAGGTAAAACCTGTTTCTCCATCACCTGTTCAGCTCTGATGATTCAGTAAGGACATCTCCTGGTTTCATCTTCATGTTTCCCTCTCACCAGATAACCAAACCGATATCATGACCAGCAGTTTTTACAGCTGTGGCTCCAGCAAACACCAGCTGATACTAGAAATTAATATCAAATAAATTCTAACAACAGCTGATCAAACTTAAACGTGCTGCTGTTGTTTAGCGCGACATCCACTGGTTTCTTCTTGTGAGCGTGAGCGATAAACAAACAAGAGAGAAAAGTCGATCAGCTGATCATTGATCAGTTTCATGATTGAAGTAGAAACAGGGGAGGGAGGGGGAGAGAATGAGAGAAGAAGAGGCAGCTGTGCACCAAAGACAGAATAACTCCAACTTTGTGTCTTTTTCATTGTAGCTGAAGTCTGGGACAAACTGCGTTCCTTTTCACCTCAATACGAAACGCGCAATATTTTCTCTGAATACGAGACGATTCCGTTTCTTACCGGACGGTTGGAAACTCTAATAATTAACCTTACAAATAAAATAAGATAAAACAAGTTCAACATCAATAATATCATAGCACCCGCCCAGCAGTATAGAAACTCCGTCATGCTAGCTAGTACACAGTACGAGTTATTTTAACTGACCGTAAAAAGGCAGCATAACGAAAATAAACTCCACCTAAACTTGGTTTATATCTGACCCAGATAGACTGCAGGTCATAACTTCTTACCTGAAGTTCAGTTCACCGCCTCGGGTCTCTGCTCCTCCTGCCTTTCCGTCGTCCACCTGCCAGCGTGTTGCATCTGCTGGCCTCCACCACTTGCTAATGTTACTGAATCTGTGGAAGCTCTGCAATAGCCACCACCAAACAATTGAGTTACTTTTACACACCTTCAGCATCTGGCCAATCCGCCACCTTTCAGTGTTTATACCGTTACGAAAAAAAAACAAAAAACATTGGCCCATAAAAACGAAAAATCACCATCGGCCCACCGGGCAAATGCCCGGTATGCCCGATGGCCAGTCCAGCTATGGATGTATTGAGTCAATAAAAGGAAAAAAAAACAAAAAACACACACACACCTATACGGGTTTCTATGTATTGTAAGGACACTTTTTCCAAACCAGTCCAGGTGGTGGACTATGGGGACACCACTGTCCGCTGGCCCTTGAGAGATGCTGAATACGTCTGTTTTGAGCCACAGAGCACAGATCTCACTTCAAAGTTTCTATACACGCAACACAACTAGAGATATAAGAGCTTGTTTTTTTGCAACCTTGTTAGGACATAGATAATTAGGTGAGAAGCTTGCTATGAAAGTACTAGACATTTTAACACCCAACAGGATTTGTAAGGACACTGGCTATACAACACGCATACTTGTCACCAAAGTATATTATAGGGCCAAAAACGAATAAGTGGGACATGGCTAAACTCAAACAGTACTACTGCGTATTAAAATTAATAATTAACAAAACATGTGGTCTTATGACAAAAATCGAACATCACAAAACACAAAGACCTGAATTTGAGAACCAGCTCAATGCAATTTGCAAAGACAAACCTTATTCTTAGATTTGTATTGGAGCCATCACATATTTATAATGTGAATTCAAGGATCTGATAGATCCACATTAAAAGGAGACATATACTCTTCTTTCTTCACAAGTTGACACAATTCCCTATAGTCTTTATGAAATGTCCAATGCTTAAGTCAAAGCAATACAGGGATAAGAGTTCCAAAGGTAACTATCCTCAGAGTTCTTGAATTGGTAATAACATGCTCTCAAGCACAGAAAAGGTGCTTTTCACATATCATGTTTCTTTTAAGTACAGTCTTTAGAGACAATATATATATATATATATGTGTGTGTGTGTATAACAGCCAAACTGCTGGTAAATGCTCAAGTTTATTTCAAACAAGAACAAGTGGTTTTTGCAAACATGACATATACGTCAAACATCTGTGTTGATATTTTTGTAAGTTGATTAATTGTTTAGCGGCTGTTCCTTTTTGTTAGTGTTATGCCACGGTTCCTGACGAAGTCTCCCTCACAATTTGAACAGAGTGACTGTCTAATACAAGACGTTCAGCATTTTTCCTCTGCCTCCCCCTTTGTTGCTGCATGTCCTCCCTGATGAGGTTGAGCAGCTCGTCATCCCGATTCCGTTTCCTCTTCCTTGCTGTTGTCGGTGGCTGACTGTCTCCCTCATCAGTGTCAGATTCTGCTACGTTCTGGTCACCCACTGCTGAACTTGGCCCTGGAGTGTCCTCAGGGAGAGTGGACAGTAGGACAGGGGGCCTGATGGACGGCCTCTGTCCTATTACCTCGTCCATGAGGGCATACCAGGGCCAAGTGGCAGCAGTGGGCTTCCCACTTACACCCTCTCCTGACCCTGGATACTTGCAGTCCTAAAGGCAGGGGAAATAAAAACACGACAGTTAACACATGATAACACCACAACACTTCTTAGCAGGTGTACATTTACTAACTTGTGTCCTCGTGACTTATCTGCTTGAGAACAACATACTTTGTATTTTGTCTTGAGGTTATCCCACTTTTTCCTTGCCTGCAAGGGGGTGACTGTCCCCTGCAAGCCCATCTTCTCCAGTATAGTCCTGATCACACCTGAAAAATAAGAGCAGACAGAAACCTTGGCAACTATGTTGATCCCCACATCCGAATGTTTGCACATCAGCACGCCAGAGTGATACCGAATGGACATCACAGGTTCTGTGCAGCATGAGGGTTCATGAAACTACACTCATATATGGGTGTGAATTGATTTGTTCTTGTACCTCCATGCCACAGTGGCAGAATTCTTCACCCCAGTGAAGAGGTGGTCGTTTTCGCCTCGCAATCTGATGAGGAGAGTTGTTTGCTCTTTGTTCCCTGCAACGTATCACAGACCGATTAATTAGCAAGATATAACGTAGCTGTATGTGAGTGGCAATGCATGACAAACTGCTGGGGCCTCCATACTAGTTCACGTGCAATCTATCACGGGGATTCTATGGATTATAAGCTAAACACAGGCATATGCCCAGAGACTACCAACAGAACCGCTACGGGGGTTTCACTTTTGTAACACCAGATTTTCAAGTACTTACTTTTGAATGCAGATTCCTCTCCCAATGTCACGCCCGCCATTATTCTGATCCAAAATCCTTCTACTGGTTCGGAATTTATGCGGCAGGTGGCCCGCAATGACTCCTGAATATAGTAGGACATGAAGGATACATAGGACCCATCCTTAGAATTCAGGGCAAAGTAGGACGCATTTGTCGCCACATTTTGCATAGTCTTTGGATTCGGACAGCCTTCGTCGCGTTGCCGTGATGTCATTGCCTCTAAATGTGGCATTGGCGCATCCTTCCCCCGGTTGGGCAAATTCTCACTTGATTCCAAAAACCTGGTTTATGCCATTCAGTGTAGTGTGTGTGGTTTCATGTATGCGGGAGAAACTGGGGCTAGTATGCGAGATTGCCCTCAATAACATTTATATGCCATTCGGGCACACAGCTCTGGCACCCTGATAGCTACCCATTTTCGCGAACACACAGAAGAGGCTTTGAAAATCACGGGTCTTCAGACTAATCTGGGTTGGTCTGACAGTCAGCGAAGGAGGATGGATGGACAGATTGGGGACCTATGCGCCAACAGGCCTTAATGTCCCCATTTGAAAGCAATTCTGACATCCTACTATCTTAATAAATTTTACTGAATGTCACATGTATGTTTTTTATGGTTTTTAAGGTATACTGTAGGGAGGAAAAATATAATGAATATGTCAAACTAAGCCCATTCAGGACTGACAAATAGCTGAAGTATTCAGCTTAGTGAGTTCTGTTTGGCATTTTTTAGGAACCCTGTTTATTCATTTATTTTTTTTAGAAACCGGTGTAAAAGGAGGGAAGAGAACATAGAGACCTTGGGAGATTTTTTTTTTCTTTTTAAAAACACTGCATGTAAACTTATGGAGGTTCGGTGTTGCCAAAATAGTAGGTGACAGTAGAAAATTGAGAAGGAGCAATGATTTGTCCTTTTCATTTAAACAAACTGCTAACACACACACACACACACACACATACACACACACACACACACACACACACACGGGTCTATGTGGTATGGAGGGACTATACTACGTCAATCCGCTCGGTGGTGGTTTAAGTGGACTACCGTTTTCAGAGGACTTAGAGCCAAGGGAGCGAGGTTAAAGTGTTTGAAAAAATCTGAAAAAAATTTGGGTCACTTCAGACCTCATACACTCCCTATAGAAGTCTAGATACACTGATACACACCAACCAGACTCTATTGTGTTTTCTGGAGACATTGTCCACTTGACAACGATGTGTTTTATGAGGTCCAAAAAAAACAATACTGGGTCTTTAAAGGGACAATGATGTAATTTTTAAATAGCTCATCATTACCATGGATACACATCTGACAGGACACAGGATTACTGGAACATCATTTTATTAGTGTTCTTGGATCTGAACATTAATTTTAATGCCCACGCTTCCCACAGAAATATAAAAATATAGAAAACAGAAAAACTAAAAACATTTAAAATGAATTTTAATAGTTTAAAGGTAAATATTAAGGGGAGAAAATATGCATTTATAATTTTTTATTTTAAATATAACCTGTCAAAAAATATATATTAAAGTAAGATCCTGTCAAAAAAAACCCTAAATAAATTAAATGTAAAAATTATGAAACACAAACTACTTCTGTAATTAACTGTAATTAAATTAACCCCCCCAAAAACCTCACATTAACAATGAGATATGACAAAATAGAGAACAAATACTGGAAATTATAGTACATAGTTTTACTATTTAAGGCCACCACTCTGCAGTTTGCCAAATGTTGCAAAGTGATGAAACAATAGACTTCAAGAACCTTAAATCATGGACATTTAACAGAATGGTCTGTGCTTTTAGGTTTTAATTCTGTTGATAAAGCATAATATTCAACTACTGCCCTAATATTTGCTCCTTTCAATACAAACCTTCAATTTCGATCTCATCCAGTGATTTCCCCTGGATCTGGGAAAGATGTCCTTTTTCCAGTGTTAAAAGCAGTTTGGAAATCTTGGCCAGCTGTGTTGTGGGAACTGGTAATCTGTAGAATTCGTGGTGAACACGGATATCATGACCCAGGAAATCTGCAACCTGATCAAGTTTGTTGTTTTTCAAATTAAGGACTTGTGAGAGTGTGGCAACATGTTTTCTGAGCTGTGTCGATCTTAGATACTCAGGCTGCTTTGCTCCACACTGGTGTGCATGAACACGCAAGGAGTCCATTCCTCTGTAATGACTCATTGATCGGGGTCTTGCAAAGAGGTAGATATTAGTGGCACAAATACCACAGTCAGGCCTCCTACTAACCAGTAGTGACAGAGCATCCAGCATGCTTGGTGTTAGCAGAACTGGAACATTTCTGTCCCTTTTTCCCATTATTTCTATTCTACAGAAATAGTTACAGAGTCTCTGTTCCATTTCTGAGAGCCCCATGGCAACATCTGTGTGGAGTGCCGTTTTGTCTCTTTCAAGAAAACTTTTGAGGCGCATCT
The DNA here is from genome assembly GCF_056152115.1 of Neolamprologus brichardi. Classification (NCBI taxonomy): domain Eukaryota; kingdom Metazoa; phylum Chordata; class Actinopteri; order Cichliformes; family Cichlidae; genus Neolamprologus; species Neolamprologus brichardi. Next base: position 26,359,246 of record NC_142114.1, on the reverse strand, counting down.
TTGAAACCTCTCCAGAACGTCTTCGATTGAACACAATGATTTGTGAGAGTGTAACTTGTGCAAGTTGGGCATAATTCTGAGCTGTGGCTTCGTTCTCCAAGCTGCAAAAGGCACTTTCTGCAGATTTTTGAAGGTAGTGATGGAGAATCCAAACATCTTCTGTAAAGGGAAATGTTGATGGCTTGTTAAACTTTGCCTCACTCAATGTGTTCAAGGCACGGTGAGACACCATCTCGGACCATTTGGAGACATACAACTTCTTGAGCGCATCAGTGGACTTGATTAGGGCTTCATCCTCTGTCATGAGGGCACGACAATGGATAATGTCAGACATTTTATGCAGTGTATGTCCCAGTTTCAGCGCAAGGCTTGGAGTTTTGTATGACAGTGTCTCTTCATCAAAACCTGAAACTTTCTTTACTGCTTGCACAACTCTCTGGAAGTTAGCAGGCTTAATAGCTTCTTCCATGTTATGCACTGAGAATTCTGTACGCAGACACAACAACAAACGTCCCACTTCACGAAGCTTCTGTCGTATATAATCATACTTTGTAGGGTCTTGTCCATGTTTATTGTAGAGGGTTTGGGCAAACTGAATAACAGTAAAGTCATTTCGCACAGCTGAGGCAATCTCATCTTGTTTCATAACAGCAAGAACCTTCCACACTCCACTTGACACCTGCAGATAACACTGAGACTCCAGAGTTAAAGCCAGGCCGAGTACTTTGGTTCTTCCAGGTTCTTTATCCGTGTCATCTTTTGGTTTGTTAGGACATCTGCGGACATGTCTCCAAAGATCCTTGCGAACATGCATCCCTTGACAATAAAAGCAATGAGCAAACTTTCCCTCTACTGCTTTAATCTTGGGTCTTCTCTTCACTTTCAGTGGTCCCACTTCACCATGCAAAACTGCAGCATTATGCTTAAAATTTCCCTTATTTCTCAATTTCTCTAACAGGCTTTTACGCTCGTTTGAGTCTCTAGGCAGGGAAAATGCATGCACAACATCAGGAGCTGTTTTGTGCGTTTTCAGGTGGCGGGAAATTTTAGCTTGTGGTTTGCCACAAAAATAGCAGTAATTTCTTTTACTTAAAGTCGTTTTTTCTGATTCAGTTTCGCAAAGCTCACTTTTATCTTCTGGCTTGTCCTTTGTCAAGTTGTGGATTAAATTAGTTGAATCTGATTGTTCATGCGCTTTGGAGATGTCATCTTGGCATAGCAGACCTTTTGATGTGCTTGGCAATAATGAGATGTCTTCATCTGAATCTTCATCATATGACTCTGAATCTGGCACATATTCTTCTTCTGATATGCTGTGGTTGCCATCATCATCGCTTGATATTTGATCCAGAACTGAATATGGCAATCCATCCTCCCCTGAATATTCAGAAATTTCTTCTTTCTGGAATGTAGGAATAAAAGTTATTTTAATTGATCAATACTTTAGACAGGAAAAAAATAAACTGAAAAAAAGTCAAGCCAAATATGAATGGGATACACACCTGTGTTGACTGGTGACAATTCTGATTTGCCAATTTTGCAAGGCAGGATTTGTGCCAGACCTCTAAACAAACTGAAACACATTTTGATAGACTTAATTTAGCTTTGCAGTTCTATTTAAGTGAAGTAGTTTTTTGTCAAAGCATTGCAGTAATGTCAAATGCTGAAAAGAAAAAAAACTATTCACACTTAAGGATATTTTAATGACTACACATACACTGCTAATCCCCCCCCCCCCCCCCCCCCCAAAAAAAAAAGGACATCCCAGATGTGAATGAATGAATTATTCTTATTAAATACTTTGTTCTTCAGGTAGTTGAATGGCATGAAAGTGTGCAGTTGAATGCGTGTGGCCTCCAGATGCCTGTATGACTTCCCTACAATGCCTGGGCATGCTCGGGATGAGGTGGCGGACGGTCTCCTGAAGGATCTCCTCCAAGACCCGGACTAAAGCATCCGCCAACCCCTGGACAGTTTGTGGTGGATGGAGATAGACATGATGTCCCAGATGTGCTCAATTGGATTCAGGTCTGGGGAACAGGCGGGCCAGTCCATAGCATCAATGCCTTTGTCATGGAGGAACTGCTGACATACTCCAGCCACATGAGGTCCAGTGTCGTCTCGCATTAGGTGGACCCCAGGGCCAAACGCACCAGCATGTGGCCTCACAAAGGGTCCAAGGATCTCATCTTGTTACCCAATGACAGTCAGGCTCTCTGGCAGGCACAGAAATGCCACCCCACACCAGTAGTATTGACCCACTGCCAATATGATCATGCTGGAGGATGTTGCAGGCAGCAGAACGTTCCCCACGGCATCTCCAGACTGTCACGTGCTCAGTTTGAACCTCCTTTCAGCTGTGAGGAGCATAGGGTGCCAGTGCCGAAGTTTCCAAACTTTGTGTTTTCTGGCAAATGCCAAACATCCTGCATGGTGTTGGGCTGCAAGCTCAATCCCCACCTGTGGATGCTGGACCCTCAAGCCACCCTCATGAAATCAGTTTCTGACCATTTGAGCAGACAGATGCACATTTGTGGCCTGTTTGAGGTCATTGTGCAGGGCTCCTCTTCTTCCTCCTTGCACAAAGGTGGAGGTAGCGGTCCTGCTGCTGGGTTGTTGCCCTCCTATGGCCTACTCCACATCCAGGTAGCACCTCCATGCTCTGGACACTACACTAACAGACACATCAAACCTTCTTGCCACAGCTCACATTGATGTGCTACGCTAGATGAGCTGCACTACCTGAGCCACTTGTGTGGGTTGTAGACTCTGTCTCATGCTACCACTAAAATGAACCGCCAGCATTCAAAAGTGACCATAACATCAGCCAGAAAGCATAGGTGCTGAGAAGTGGTCTGTGGTCACCACCTGCAGAACCACTCCTTTATTATGGTGAATTGACTATAATTTCCACTTGTTGTCTACTCTATTTGCAAAACAGCATGTGAAACTGGTTGTCAGTGTTACTTTCTAAGTGAACAGTTTGATTTCACAGAAGTGTGACTGACTTGGAGTTACATCGCATTGTTTAAGTGTTCCCTTTATTATTTTGAGCAGTTTATGTTATGGAATGGGGAATTGAGAACAATCCCAAGTATACCATTTTTACAAGGTCCTGCACCAAAGAGGTAATACTACATTTCTTTAATTAGACGTGACCACCCACTGATTAAAAAGGGAGCAGTGTTCATTTCAGCTAGTCTTAACTTGTTGAACTCTATTAATGCTTTTTACTATATACTGTACCTATTCACTAAATGTCTCACCTTTGCACTTATAGCCAAGCCACTTGAAGGAGGAAACCGGTCCCACACACTGAATGCACTTGTCCAAAGATGATATTGTTGTGCACACCAGACCAAAATATTGCAACATTTATTTGTTTTGGACAGTTGGAAAGGTGAGGTGTTTTCAATTCAGTTGCAGATATCAACTAATACACTTCATCCCAGTATAAAATTTGAACGCAATCGACCTCTTCACTTTTTTCTACTGGAACCATTTTACTGGGATTAGGGGAATTGATTCTTTCACTTTGTTGTTATCTAGAATAGCAAATTGAGTTAATATACTGCAGCTTCTTAAAAATGGCACATGCATTCTTATCTGTGTGAGGTGGGTCAGAGTAGAAAAACAAACAAAATCAAAATAAAAAAACAATCCTTCCTTATTTGCTTATCCTTGCGGCTGGAACCTATTCCAAATATGATGGGTGTACAATGCCTCTCACCCGAGTTGTATCTGGCAACTACAGCTTCCGCCCAAAGACATCCAGTTAGTGGGGTTTGCTGGACTGGTAATTCTAAATTGCCCATAGGTGTGAGTGTGGTAGAGTCTGTCAATGTGATACCCTGCGACTGCCTGTCACTCCAATTAACAACTGATTCCTTTGCAATCATCCATCCTCTTCCACTTATCCTTATCAGGATTGTGGGGTAGCAGGTTTGGGGCCTATACCAGCTACCATAGGGCAGTACAACCTGGACAGATCACCAGTCTAACATGGAAGGACAAGCATTTGCATTCACACCAAAGGGCAGTTTTGAATCACCAGTTAACCTAACCCCATAAGCTACATCTGTGGGAAGAAGCCAGAGTACACAGCCAGAGAGAACCCATGCACTACAGCAGTAAAAAGTGCCTAAAACAAGTTAAGAAGTTGTATAGTACTATCTATCTTAATGTTCAAGCCTGAGTTTCACACCATTTCAACATAGAAACAAAGCACATGCAGTCAGTTCTGCATGCTGTAGGTCAAACTGTCAAAAAATATGAGAAGACCCCTCCTAAAACCAGAGTGATGTCACCATGAAGCAAACTTTGACGGAGTCCCCCAATAACAGTGTGGTCCTCCTAAGTCACATTTGGGTGGTTAACACACACACACTCAGATGTTATCCAGACTTGCACTTTGAAACAATGAAAAGGACCTACAAGCCACGGACCATGTAAATCACATCACACCCAGGTGACTGCCAAACACACACACAGCATCCATAAAGAATGATGATAGATTAAATTATTAGTTCATTAAGTGGTACACTGGATTATATTTACCCTTTCAGGCTCTGGATGTTTCAGGTCCAGATCATTGTTTGGAATGCTGTTTGGTTGCGGCTTTAGGCAGCTCACAGTCTTCTGAATCTGGCTGGTCTCAGTCTTCGTGTGTAACAGATAGAAAATGAAAATACAGTGCATTTTTGAAGAGGCTTTTGAAACATTAAAGAAACTGTATGAGAAAGATAAGTTTCAAGCTAATGTCTTTAAAATATTCACTGTCATGTATAGAGAATTTAAGGCCCTATGATTAAGAGAAAAATAGTCCGTGTGATTTCTTTAATCTTTTTTAAGCCATTGCTAAAGGAGTAAAACAATCACCTGTAGCAGCAACGAACTATCACTAGGGCCCATTTATCCTCGAGGGACAAAATTTAAACTGAATCTAACTAAAGAGGCTAGAATCACATTAAACATCAATCACTGTTAAAATTTAGAAACCGAAAGCCATTTTTTATTTCTGCATACCTGCTGATATTTTTTTAGTGGTTTTAGAGGGCTTTGATGTGGCAGCCATCACAATTGCCTGTTTTCCATTAGTACCTACCGCTGTTTTTCCAGTAGGTTATAGTACCATGTAGTTTTTCAGTAACTACTGCACCAAGGTTCCAAGTGATCCAAAGTGATCAGAAAATTTGACATAGACTGAATGCCACCAGGTGGCTGGTCAATGGTGTCACTCGATAAGTTATGAGTGCGCCTCCTTCATGAAAATCCAAGCCATCATTTTTGAAACTCTGAAATGTTTGAAATGGCTACCAAAATTAACAGCGTGATCCCTGAATTGAACACTAAAGTATAGACTGAGCAGCAGGCATTTTGTCACCTTGACGTCCATGCTTGCTGTGGCATTTATATCACTGGATGCTCGGCTGCATTGCTATAGTGACCCCAGGCACAGTAGGTGATACTCAGTTTCAGTGGAAAACTAGATGCCCTAAGTCACGTTAAGCCAATTTGAGTAGGTACAAATGTAAAAATGGCTTATGGTATGCAATTTATCAGTTCCAAAAAGTACAATTGTAGAAATACCTTGCATCTCCAGGGCCAATCCGAGTCACCATAATTATAGTCTATTTCTTCGCCTGGACTTTTATTTTCATCTTAGCACTTGGACTGATGTGGTTGTCGTTGACAAGTCTGCCTAATGACCCATCTTCTTGAGATGTATCCACACTGTGGGGTTAGGCAAAAAAGTATTAGCTTAACTAGTTTTTGTTAGTAAGCTTTTTTTTCATAAATCAAAAGCAATGTGTAATTTAATCTTAATCAAACTACACTGATATAATATGCACCACCAGAGTTTTCCATCAAACTTGAATTCAAACATGAACACCTTCAGGCTGTCATGATAAACTCTTGTGTCGCCGCTCACATTCTTCTTTTGTTATGAGTTTACCTCTGTATTCCAAAAGGAAGTCTCCTTTTTGGAATAGAACAGTCGTGAAAATGCCCCGACCTGAATTGCAGAGGCATACCAAGTGAGTGACAAAAGACAAAGTGACAAACTCCAAATCTAATCCAAACTAAAGACCAACTTACCTTTGAAGGCATTTATGTAGTGGATATCAAGTCCCAGTTTGTCCCTTCCAGCAGAAACATGACAGACTGCATCCTCCCGTGGAGGAATGCGTCTCCTTCGCATGTTCTCCTGTACGTTTTGATTGCCTGTATTACCAAAGCATATAAAGTATTACGATTATCGTCATCATTGTCATCATCATCAGTAGTAGCAGAACTAGCAGTAGTGTAGTTTACAGCATAAACACAGCTGACTTATTCATAGTCCTAATTTATGCCTTCTTTTAAAATGTTAAAGGCCTAGTTCTCAAAATGGCAACATGTGACATTTCTGTAATGGCGACTGCAGAGAGTGATACAAGCACTGAGAAAGCTTAGGCATCAAAACTGTAAGAAGTTTTTTCTTCAGGCATATAAATAAATACACGATTAAATACACTTATACCCCTTGCTTTTATTTTAGGGCTGTCAGCAGAATGGACAGACATTGGACAACCTGCCCAAAATTAGCTGACAGCGACATCAGGGATTTTGACTCAGACTGCGCTGGTTTAATTGTTAATCACGTTAGTCGCGATGTCGGCATTAACACGTTTAAGCCACAATAATGCTTTAACACTGAGTAAATCCTAACACGGGTTAGCCCGCTTTATCGCGTTGATGTGGTTAGTCGTCAGCCCTATTTTATTTACTCAATGACAAACGCTGAGGCAGTTTTACTTCTTCAAAGACTAACTAACAGTCCATAAAGCATAAATTAAACTAGTTTAATATAGGCCTGTGCACCTATAATTTCATATAGTATTAAAGTCATGGTGCATTTTACATTAAAAAAGGCTTACCTTTGTGTTTTTAATCAGTCTTCGTATTGCCGTTGACATATACTTGTTAAAGGGCACGCGCGAAGTCGTGGCGCCGTTTCCTGTAGGTACCGCCTATATATATAGCCTACCAGTCACAATGACTTCCGGCCGTGTGTATTGAAAATGTGTATTAAATTGCAGTACTTACACACATCCACTCTAACTCGAAACGTCGCTGTGCAATACATTGGAATACACAAAAATCAGGTGAGGGGTATAGGTGGACTTTTAAGAAAATCAGAAAATCTTTTAATTATAGTTTAATAAATTAATTTACACTACAGTTTAAGCAAATACAGGTCAAAAGATAAATAATGACCTCATAAGAAGTAGAAAAAATTATTATTTAGACAATTAAAAATGAATTTACAAGTCATGTTTTAGGGGGACACATGAATACACAGCAAAAAGTCGAAATGTCCCCGGAGCCCAGGTACAGTGTCAGGTCAAATGTCCATTCATACCACATAGACGCGCGCGCACACACACACACACACGACTCTTTTAGTGTAGAAATAAAACTTATAATTTATTTTATAGTTAAAATATTAAATGAATATATATAAGAAATATTATATTGATATCAGATGGACTAGACAGTTTCCGCTGGCACTGATATTGCATGTACACTTTAGAGATTGTAAATAAATTGTGTTTTATAAAAACTAACAAAGAATTGTGTGGTTATGTTGATTACTAAACAAAATAAAGCACAAAAGCACTCAGTGTCTTGTGGAGGCTAAATCCTCTCCACAATTTAATGCAGGAATCTGTCTGCCTTTCTGGTTTTAATATAGTGTTTTTAGTTAATTTATATTTTATTATATCTACCACTCTTCCCGTTAGCTCAGAAGCTGAATATTTTCACAATCATTTAATACAAGAATCAGTCAGTCATAAGGGATCGACTACAGTATAGTCCAAAGAGGACCATCGAGGGAAGGAGAAGAGGAGCAGAAATTGAACAGGAGTCTCAAAGGAGAAATCTGGATGATCCAGCGGCCCCTAGGACCGTGAAATAAAAACTTTAACGAAAGAGAACTAAATCAAACTGTGACAGGGAGAACATACTCTTTATCTCTGCCTGACCCCATCATACTCAATTAACTGATTTTAATTAGTAGGCCTTCTCTCCACATCATGTCATAGGCTTTTTCTATATCAAAAAAACACTGCTACGACCCTCTTTATTTGTGCTTTTCTGACTTTGTGTTCCAAACACAACACCAGATCCTTGAATTTCTCCCTCTTCTGAACCCACTTTGATTTATCATTTGCTCATCGTTTTACAGATACTCGATGTTAAAACTATAGGTCTGTAATTTCCTTGGTTTGTATCATCCATCCTTCCTCACCTGGAACATGACAGGGTCGTTGTGATTGGGTTTCTCTGTATTACTGTCTTTTTTGCTGAAAAAAAAAATTGAACTGAACTGAATTTCTACAGCTAGACATGAGCGTGACACTGATAATGTCCTTCTGAGGAGGGGGGCTTTCTATACAATAACTTGGAGGTTTGTATTTTGATTTGAAAGCTGTAATAAGCTGAAATAATAAACTAAATTCACAGAAAAACAATAATGCAGTTCTTTATGAAAACTAGATTTTATTTGATAGAAAAAAACAAAAACATCATAAACACTCAAACAATCATAAAGAACCAGAGAATTTCTCATCGTAACATTGTTGAACCAAACCTATAAAAAAAAAAAACCCAACAGAATATTTCATCACATCATTCTAACTATGTCTAAAGTTCTCTGCAGCAAAAAAGCTGCAGCTTCTTGCTCTGACCTTCATTTATTTTAAAGGTAGTGTTGCACGCATTACAGGACCTGCTGCATCTACATGAAAGTCCATGGAGGAGAAAATTGTTCACTTTGCTGTTTCAGTTCTTTCCCAAATGCAGTCGCATTCTTGCAAGACGTCCCTTTCGGGCATTGTGGTCAGGATGCTGAACCTATTCCTGGAGATCTCCCGCAGCTCCTTGATCAGTTCCTCCAAAGATGGACTCGGCCAAGTTTTGTTTTTGTCACTTATAAGCATGTATGTCTGTCTCTTGATCAGCTCCAGTCGCTCCAGGTGTTGCAGCTTGTTGAGGAACAGCAGGTCTCTTGTTGGTTCCTCAAGGTAGAAGCTACAGAAGACAAGACAGGAAAAAAAGTCAGCTCTAGTTGCGTGTTGGCAACGATAGACCCATAATGGGAAATTGTTGAGAAGATTTTCTGTAGTGCTTCAGTTGTACTTAAGAAATCAAGACAGAAAAAAGCTTCATTTGCAGCAAAATGTAAATGATGTCAGTTTCTCAAGTGAGATGATTTGATGCTGCAGGTCACACATAAACCATCAAATGGAACTTTTACTTTGTAATAGTAATAAAAATAAAAATCTGCTGGGCATACCGTATCCTGAGAGTCTTGAGTTGAGGAAACAGTGTAGGAAGCTTTTTGCAGAGACTATCCTCAGAGCGGTTATGATTTATGTCCAGATGCTCAACTTGCTTGAGATGAGATGCAATGGCACTCATCTGGCATGCGCATATGGATGTTCGCAGTGTCAGACTGGTCACCTGGGTTGAAAGGTCTTCCGTATAAGAGGCAAAATTCCCTCCTATAAGGAAAGAAATGACAGGACAGAAGTTACAGAAAACAGTTTTGGCCTGGAGCTTCACACAGCTTCACTATACACACACAATACAAAGATTAAATGCATGTTTTGGCTCACCAATGATTGAGAGTGATTCCAGCTGTTGCAGATAACTGAGCCAGGAATACAGATTGCACTGCAGACCATCCCAGGGGTACCTGTAGTGGACAGCAAGCGACTTGAGTGAAGTCAGACCCCTCAGCGCATCCTCCGACAGGAGGATTTCTGTGTAATTGACTAACTCCAAAGAGATCAGTTTTGGGCCGCCGTACTCTCCTACAGGATAAAAGAGGTGGTTAGTTAAACATTTAGTCTCTGTCAGTTAAGTTTAGCATAGTCACACAATACTGCACAACAGGCTGTGTGATCACAATACTAATCAGGATAATATGTATTTATGAATGTAATCAGTATAATAATTCCTAAGAAATTATGTGGATTACAGTTGGTCCAAGATAGTAACAGTAATAGACTAAACTACTTAAATAATACAATATATTACAAGTACAATACAGTTTCCAAAATTTAAGAAATAGCACTAATATATACATCAAGAATATTACAGAGGTGAAATATATATAATAATGCAGCATGTGTGCAGCTCAACTGACTTCAATATGATGGGTTTTGTTCCAATATTAAGGCATAATGTCAAGAAAATATTGTATTTTCTTGATGAAAAGCTCTTGTCAAAGGTGTAAAAAGTGACTGTATTGGTTCTGATGCTTGCAAGTGTAAAATATAATCAGGAGACTGGCTTACCTGGGTTTTCTGGGTCCAGTGGGTAGAAGTAGTTGTTGGGCAGTGGCACTGGTGGCTCCCCTTTCATTCCCCAGGATAAGTGTTTGAGTTTCTTCAGGCTTAGCAGCAGGTTGTGGAAGACGCAAGAGGGCACTGGCCTCGTCCTCTCAAGCCTTTCACTTTCCTGCTGGTGGAACAGCAAGTACTCCAGGTTGACCAAGCGTGACACGCTGTTGATGAACGCCACAGTGTCGCCGCAGGACATCTGAATGTCGCAGGACATCTGAATGTCGCAGGACATCTGAATGTTGCAGACGCTGAGGTGAGTCAGCCGCTCTGCTAGTTGCTGACTCTGACACTGCACCAGTAACGGCCCAACCCAGGTGGCGTTTCGTACCCCAAGACTCGTCAAGTTGGGGAATTCACACAGGTTGTCTAGGTATTTAATCTTGTAATACCGCCGTTCCCTCACACAGACAATGGTTTTGAGCGATGGGAGGGACTTGCTGAGGATTTTCCAATCTTTGGGTCCTAAATATTGCACTGTGGCACGGCTGACCCCACGGCACTGCACGGTGTCCCAGAATCCAGATGTGTAGCGGAGAAAGTTGGAGAGTCCTGCTGTATAATCCTTCCACAGGGACGGTTGGTCGATGAGATCTCTGAAGCGTCTGCAGCAGAGGCGGGCTGTGTGCTTTTCCTCAGTGTTCAAGTAGCCGAACACCAAAACCCAAACTTCAGGTGGCAGATATGGTAGCTCCTGGACCTTCATGTTGACTGTTTGAGCCATTGCACTTCAATTCCTTACACAAATTTAACCAATGCAGAGGCTGCAGACCTACAATTAATAGTCCTTTGTCCCTGAGTAACTGATTCGCTGAAAGGTAGGAGAACCTGGAAAGGGAACAACAACAGTTTACAACAACTCAGGCTAAACAAAAAAATGACCAAGACCTCACTTAAGCTCTTTTTTTTATGTAAAAGGAATAACTATCCCAACGTCCTTGTGGGTTGCCATGTGAATTTAAAGAAGCTTGTTGAGGTGAAATTTGCTTGTGACTGTGAGTCACTGAAAACAAGGCCTCCTTGTATTTATCTCCAAACAAATAAATTAATCTCTGACTCAGTCTGGCTTCATGAAACGTGGATATAAAAAGTCATATTATTATTAAAATCCTAAAATCCTAAAATGGACACATTAATTCCCTACAGCCAGCCAAAAAGAAACAAATGAAGGATAATCTGAGATGTATCTGAGATGTATTTTAACAGAAAAACCACTTTCCCTCCCAAAATCACTTAAAATAGGTCAGTAAAGATCTATCCATACTTTATATGCTTAAAAACAGCATTGCAGTACATCTAACCAGCAGAGATGCTACAACAGGTAAACTTGAACTACACAGCAAATTATAGTTTGTGGTAGAGAATAATCCTTACCTTGCAGGAGTTTCTGAAAAGTTCAAATCCAGTAAGAAGCAGATGGAGAAGCTCTTCCAGCCTACACACACACTGGGCCAAAGCAGAGTGACCATCCCTGGTCTGTGACCCTTAAAAAGCTTGCTGGTACTTAATTAACATGTGACTTTGTCATTAAAATAATCCCTGTATATCCTCTTATTTGTCTGCTGTTGACATCATCAGTCAAGTGGGGTGTGTCAACGACTCCTTTTACACCTCAACAACTCTCGATAGGTCAATCAAACGTGTTTGAGGCTGAAGCTCATCACTCCATTGTTGTGTTCCAGACTGCTTGATCACATCACTTACATGTCTCCACACCCCACTCACTGTTTCATGTCCTTTCTCTTTCTAATACGCATCTGAAAGCCCACCGTGACATATTGCTGTTGCATGTGTTCATACAGAATTCCTGTGTAAAATGTCTAAAGTAGCACACTTGGAAAACAACACTAGTCACACTGAGCCACACATTTTTTGTCCCTTTTTCTTAGCTAAATGTAAATCAAAGTAAAGAATATTTTCAATGTTTAATTTAAAAGACTTTATTTCAAGGTTGTAATAACTGAATGTTCTACAGCACCAACGGTTTTGTAATCACATCAGAGTTACACAGATCTTATCTGCAGTCCATCACTGTAGATCTGCTAACTCAGAGGCCTGCAAACTTTAAACTTTAAAAATCTGTTTTTAGCACAAGTTATTTTCAGCAGCCCAAAATCTGCATGGAGCCACATAAACGTGTGACTACGCTGCAGTAGGTTATTTTTTTATGCACTTTAACTGTATCCATGATCACTTACAAAAACAGTCCAATTAAAGTAAGAACTGATCTAATCTTTAGATGATGATTAATTTCTTCCAAATCCTTTTGGAGCAGCTAGAGCGGGGGTGTTCAACTCCAGTCCTCGAGAGCTACACACCTGAATCAAATGCTAGCTTGTTATCAAGCCTTTGCCAAACTCGATGGCACGCTGAAGCACATCTGATTCAGCTGTGTTGGAGTAGGGATGCATCTAAAAGCTGCAGGACAGTAGCTCTTAGATTAGATCAGTTCTTACTTTAATTGGACTGTTTTTGTAAGTGATTATGGATAAAGTTAAAGTGCATTAAAAAGTAACCTACTACAGAGCTAGAGGATCGTTTCTACAGACTGAAGAACAGCAATAAAGATCTTCACATTTCCTATCACAGTTAATACATGCATACAATTTGTGCCAAATATTTTATTTGGAGTATGTCAGTAAATTTCAGCTGAGGGGACGCTGATCATTTTGTACAGGTCTGGGGGATTTTTATTCAACAGTGAATAAAAGTTCTAAATAGAAATAGGATAACAAGCTTAATGCTCTCTAATTAATTTCTCCCATGAAACCATACAAAAGTATTACAAATAAGATAATAACAAAATAACAGTTTAACATTATAACACACATCTACCTGAAAACTGATTCTTCCCCGCAGAGCCAGTAAGAAAAAAGTAAATGAGGGGAAAATGTGAGATGGGTTTAACAGAAGTATTGACCACTTTCTCCCACCAAAACTACTGCAAACATCTTTTTAATGATGCACTAGCATAACAAAGAAACAGAGAGAGCAGGGACGAGAGGGCGTCGTACAACTGTGAATTAAATAAAACCTGCATAACCTTTATCTGCTGTTTAGAATCTACATGTATTCATCTCAGGGTCGGCGGGGTCAACGAGTCTCAACAGCTCTCTGTAGCTAAAGACCCCCAAAAGAGGGGTTCATGCCTGGTCTAAACCAGTCAGCCGTTTTCAGACATGCAAAAAAGCTACATACTGTTCTACACATTAAAGGACAGAAGCTCATGTGAGAATGGGAAAAACTATGGGAAAACATAGGTGCCACTTAAAGGAAACTACTAAAGAAGCAGTAACAGAGTCAGAAAAAAAATCAAATTTATTTAAGTGTTATTTAATAAAAATCACTTGTGGCTCAGAATCAGTATTTATGGGCAATTCTATCCTCTTAAGCATGACTGATCTGTGTACTAGAAAATTAATCAGTTACCTGAAAAAAATACCTGAAAACAAATTTTAATTTATATGAAACAAAATGGTTAAAATAATTGTAATATTATCTTTTATTATTAAAATCTTAAGTCAGTTTGTTAAAATGTTTTGGGGCAACAAAAAATTAATTGTATATGAAAAAAATCTTACAGCATAGATTTCGCTTAATTCAAATCTCTACTGGGTCAATGCACCAAAATAGATTTGTCACATGAAGATGCCAAAAGACTTTGAAACACAAAGAATAAACTCATGCATAATGTTGAATCAATCATTGATGATAAGTCGTATCAACTTTTTAAAAGTGAATATAAAAGGTAATGTTCTGTAATGTTTGTAAAAACTTTGTTTTTTGTTGTTTTATCAAAGAAGTGATGAGCAGTTTGCATCAGCATAATCAAAAATCAACACTTTAACTCTAGTTTGGTCATTTTTATTCATTTTGTTTGAGTGCAGCTGAGCTCCGTCAAACCTATTTTAAGCTGAAGAAGTGAAATTGGCCAGGAAGCGTAACAGTGAGGTAAGCTGTCCTCATATCACTGTGTTACTGTACATCAACATGAGAGTAGACACTGCTGATTTTTAGAATGTGAATCAGCTGTGAGACAAGCCAGGAGAGAAAAGCTGGTCATTATGTGGACATACTCTCTGCAATGGACCAGGTGTGTCTGGACGACTCCCCCTCACCGTAACGCACATAAATACCAGAAAATGCAACTCTTCGATTTCCTTTTCAATTAGTTTTTCAAAAGACTCCTAAAAATATTCATTCTTGTGTATTGTAAGAATTCCTAAGCAATGCAAATAAAGTGTTTAGTGACGAAAGTAACTCGCCTCTGTCAGTGCGCCCTAGGGTGGCTGTGGCTACAATGTCGCTTGCCATCACCAGTGTGTGAATGTGTGAAAGACTGGATGTGTAAAGCGCTATACAAATATAGGCCATTTACCATTTGAAGAAATATACAAAATGCAAAGAGTTGATAAAAACAAAAACATGGGTAAATATGCATAAGGAGAACAGACAGAGTGATAAATGATAAGGTGGAGACCATATGCACCAGTGATTGGACACAGATGAAAACAACTGTGACACTAATGAGGGTGGAGCAGAAAAACCATAAAAGAGCACAACCTATTGAAATTTCACTTATCAGTGCTGGGGCATATTTATCCCTCTCCAATTTTCTTCCAATATATATTAGAAAATCAGTTCGATTTAAATACTCAATTTGTTTTTCCACAAGTTAACAGGAATTCATGATCATGGTGAATAGGTCAAATAAATCTTCAAATTAAATAATAATAATAAAGTATTGTGCAGGGTTTTCACCAAGTAGGCCAATAACTACAAAGACCTAAAATAAATTCATGTTAAATGTATTCAGGCCTGGACTGGGCCAAAAATCGGCCCGGGCATTTAGACTAGAGACCAGCCCACCAGGTACTATAGGAAAAACCATAAATTCTTTGAATGAAAACAAACACTGTTGTCACAGTGATGTACACTGTCTTGTTGGTATATATGTATCAATTGCTGGATTATAATATTATTTTATGCCATGTTAGACCCCTAATTAAAGATTGTGAATTGTTATGTCATTTTAGTTTGCATTATTCTCCTGAATTAGAAGAAGGTGATAACTATTACATTTGTTAAACTGATCTGCATTACATTAGACTGCTGATTTATTGTGAATGAATGATATTGTTTTATGATGCATTATACTGTTGAGTTATAAGAAATACTGTTTGCAGAAAGCCATTGCCTTATTTGTCTGATTAGAAGAGAACAGAGCATACCGCCCCATCTCAGCAGGAGCAGATAAACAGGGAGCCAAGGTCGTAGCTTAGGCGCTGTGTGAGAGAAAGAATGTGAATGTTTAGGCTTTATGATTAGGTGGGGGCCACTAGAGGCTATAAGAGTTTGATCAATGCTCCACCATTTTGAGATCTGATGCTTTCTGCTGTATGGTGTCCATCTCCCACGCGTGTATTCATTAAATCATCGTTTGACTTGACCCGGCCGGACCAGTGTTGTTATTTTGGTTTTTCCTCTTGTATCCATCCCCAATATTTGAATCCGTAACACAATCTAAATCTAAACTTAAACCTACACCATCCTAAACAGTACTAAACAGTACCCGACAGTAGACTGCTTGGTCGAGTTAACCTCCTGAACTATCTACAGCACATGGTGAAAACCTGAAATTAAGACAGAGAAGACTAGCGGTAAGACATGATCATTACTGATTACTGATGACAGATTTAGATATATTTTCATAAACCATTCATTTGCCGCATCAATAAACAGCATGGCAGGGCAAAATATTTTTTCTAACATGGCAACCTTTAAAAAGTGAAAGGAGATAGAAAGACAGGTGAGAAAGAATAAAACTTAATTGACTTTTTGATGGCATTTTACACACAGTATCTAGAAAATGTGGGAAAATACTGGCATCATATACAGTACTTAGCTACTTCTGAAGAAATTATGATGGGACCCTACAGTAATGGATTTCTATACATTTTACATCAGATGAAAACGTTTGTTGTAAGATTCAGATAATTATTTGTTAACAGCTAGACATTTTAAATGAGAATAAGAAAAAGAAAAGTATTTCTTTGTGCCCCCTTTTTCCCTGTTAATGCCCTACCTGTGCCCCTGGCAAAATTTTTCTAGACCCGCCCCTGCACAGTTACCAGCTGTCAGCTACTTAGAAAAGGATCCTGGTGTTATTTGTCTCTCAGAAACAGTTCATAACTTCCCTTCAACACATTCATGTCACCTAAAAGGTAAACCTGTTTCTCCATCACCTGTTCAGCGCTGATGATTCAGTAAGGACATCTCCTGGTTTCATTTTCATGTTTCCCTCTCACCAGATAACCAAACCGATATCATGACCAGCAGCTTTTACAGCTGTGGCTCCAGCAAACACCAGCTGATACTAGAAATTAATATCAAATAAATTCTAACAACAGCTGATCAAACTTAAACGTGCTGCTGTTGTTTAGCGCAACATCCACTGGTTTCTTCTTTCTGGCGCAAAGTGAGCGATAAACAAACGAGAGAAAAGCCGATCAGCTGATCATTGATCAGTTTCATGATTGAAGTAGAAACAGGGGAGGGAGGGGGAGAGAATGAGAGAAGAAGAGGCAGCTGTGCACCAAAGACAGAATAACTCCAACTTTGTGTCTTTTTCATTGTAGCTGAAGTCTGGGACAAACTGCGTTCCTTTTCACCTCAATACGAAACGCGCAATATTTTCTCTGAATACGAGACGATTCTGTTTCTTACCAGACGGTTGGAAACTCTAATAACTAACCTTACAAATAAAATATGATAAAACAAGTTCAACATCAATAATATCATAGCACCCGCCCAGCAGTATAGAAACTCCATCATGCTAGCTAGTACACAGTACGAGTTATTTTAACTGACCGTAAAAAGGCAGCATAACGAAAATAAACTACACCTAAACTTGGTTTATATCTGACCCAGATAGACTGCAGGTCATAACTTCTTACCTGAAGTTCAGTTCACCGCCTCGGGTCTCTGCTCCTCCTGCCTTACCGTCATCCACCTGCCAGCGTGTTGCATCTGCTGGCCTCCACCACTTGCTAATGTTACTGAATCTGTAGAAGCTCTGCAATAGCCACCACCAAACAATTGAGTTATTTTTACACACCTTCAGCATCTGGCCAATCCACCACCTTTCAGTGTTTATACCGTTACGAGAAAAAAAAACACAAAAAACATTGGCCCATAAAAACGAAAAATCACCATCGGCCCACCGGGCAAATGCCCGGTATGCCCGATGGCCAGTCCAGCTATGGATGTATTGAGTCAATAAAAGGAAAAAAAAAAACAAAAAACACACACACACACCTATACGGGTTTCTATGTATTGTACGGACACTTTTTCCAAACCAGTCCAGGTGGTGGACTATGGGGACACCACTGTCCGCTGGCCCCTGAGAGATGCTGAATACGTCATAAAATCTGTTTTGAGCCACAGAGCACAGATCTCACTTCAAAGTTTCTATACGCGCAACACAACTAGAGATATAAGAACCTGTTTTTTTGCAACCTTATTAGGACATAGATAATTAGGTGAGAAGCCCTGCCTATGAAAATACTAGACATTTTGACACCCAACAGGATTTGTAAGGACACTGGCTATACAACACGCATACCTGTCACCAAAGTATATTATAGGGCCAAAAACGAATAAGTGGGACATGGCTAAATTAATAATTAACAAAACATGTGGTCTTATGACAAAAATCGAACATCACAAAACACAAAGACCTGAATTCGAGAACCATCTCAATGCAATTTGCAAAGACAAACCGTATTCTTAGATTTGTATTGGAGCCATCACATATTTATAATGTGAATTCAAGGATCTGATAGATCCACATTAAAAGGAGACATATACTCTTCTTTCTTCACACAGTTGACACAATTCCCTATAGTCTTTATGAAATGTCCAATGCTTAAGTCAAAGCAATACAGGGATAAGAGTTCCAAAGGTAACTTTTCAACCATGAATTGACAGGTCTTCCCTGTTAAAGGCTAGCAATTAGAGGTTAGATTTCCTAGTTGGTATATTATGCATTTACATTAAGCTCATATCTTCCTTAATTTGAGTTATACAACTGCTGATGAGAATTTGCTTTTAGGAACTTTTCCCCTCAGTATCAGAAAGCCTCACTGAAAGACAAATATTCAGTTCCAAAAACAAAGTGCCAGGGTTGTGTATCTTCAGAGTTCTTGAATTGGTAATAACATGCTCTCAAGCACAGAAAAGGTGCTTTTCACATATCATGTTTCTTTTAAGTACAGTCTTTAGAGACAAATATATATATATAACAGCCAAACTGCTGGTAAATGGGTTAAAGTTTATTTCAAACAAGAACAAGTGGTTTTTGCAAACATGACATATACGTTAAACATCTGTGTTGATATTTTTGTAAGTTGATTAATTGTTTAGCGGCTGTTCCTTTTTGTTAGTGTTATGCCACGGTTCCTGACGAAGTCTCTCTCACATTTTGAACAGAGTGACTGTCTAATACAAGACGTTCAGCATTTTTCCTCTGCCTCCCCCTTTGTTGCTGCATGTCCTCCCTGATGAGGTTGAGCAGCTCGTCATCCCGATCCCGTTTCCTCTTCCTTGCTGTTGTCGGTGGCTGACTGTCTCCCTCATCAGTGTCAGATTCTGCTACGTTCTGGTCACCCACTGCTGAACTTGGCTCTGGAGTGTCCTCAGGGAGAGTGGACAGTAGGACAGGGGGCCTGATGGACGGCCTCTGTCCTATTACCTCGTCCATGAGGGCATACCAGGGCCAAGTGGCAGCAGTGGGCTTCCCACTTACACCCTCTCCTGACCCTGGATACTTGCAGTCCTAAAGGCAGGGGAAATAAAAACACGACAGTTAACACATGATAACACCACAACACTTCTTAGCAGGTGTACATTTACTAACTTGTGTTCTCGTGACTTATCTGCTTGAGAACAACATACTTTGTATTTTGTCTTGAGGTTATCCCACTTTTTCCTTGCCTGCAAGGGGTTGACTGTCCCCTGCAAGCCCATGTTCTCCAGTATAGTCCTGATCACACCTGAAAAATAAGAGCAGACAGAAACCTTGGCAACTATGTTGATCCCCACATCCGAATGTTTGCACATCAGCATGCCAGAGTGACACCGAAGGGACATCACAGGTTCTGTGCAGCATGAGGGTTCATGAAACTACACTCATATATGGGTGTGAATTGATTTGTTCTTGTACCTCCATGCCACAATGGCAGAATTCTTCACCCCAGTGAAGAGGTGGTCGTTTTCGCCTCACAATCTGATGAGGAGAGTTGTTCCCTGCAACGTATCACAGACCGATTATTTAGCAAGATATAACGTAACTGTATGCGAGTGGCAATGCATGACAAACTGCTGGGGCCACCATACTAGTTCATGTGCAATCTATCACGGGGATTCTATGGATTATAAACTAAACACAGGCATATGCCCAGAGACTACCAACAGAACCGCTACGGGGGTTTCACTTTTGTAACACCAGATTTTCAAGTACTTACTTTTGAATGCGGATTCCTCTCCCACTGTCACGCCCGGTTCGCCCGCCATCGTTCCGATCCAAAATCCTTCTACTGGTTCGGAATTTATGCGGCAGGTGGCCCGCAATGACTCCTGGGATATAGTAGGACATGAAGGATATATCGGACCCATCCTTAGAATTCAGGGCAAAGTAGGACGTATTTGTCGCCACATTTTGAGTACTCTTTTGATTCAGACAGCCTTCGTCGCGTCGCCGTGACGTCATTGCCTCCAAATGTGGCATTTTAAGCATCCTTCCCCTGAATTCGGACACAGCCAAAGTTGCAACATGTTTGCATAGCTGTGTTGACCTAAGGAGTTCAGGACTTTGTGCACCACAGTCATTTGCATAAATCCTGAGACAGTCCTGTCCTCTTTA
Organism: Neolamprologus brichardi; assembly: GCF_056152115.1. Classification (NCBI taxonomy): domain Eukaryota; kingdom Metazoa; phylum Chordata; class Actinopteri; order Cichliformes; family Cichlidae; genus Neolamprologus; species Neolamprologus brichardi. The sequence goes on along the minus strand of NC_142114.1, from coordinate 26,338,929 downwards.
AGGAGTCAAACAGTTGGGTCTTGCAAAGAGGAAGAGGTTTTCTTCCGGGACTCCACACTCTAGTCTTCTGCTTATGGGGTGACCGTGGCTCAGGGGGTTGGGAAGCGTATCTGTAACCGGAAGGTCGCCGGTTCGAATCCCCGGGCTCTCTGTCCTGGTTGTTGTGTCCTTGGGCAAGACACTTTACCGCCTACTGGTGTTGGCCAGAGGCGATATGGCGCCTCGCTTCTGTCAGTCTACCAGGGCAGCTGTGGCTACGACCGTAGCTCGCCTCCACCAGTGTGTGAATGCGAGAGTGAATGAATAGTGGCATTGTAAAGCGCTTTGGGTGCCTTGAAAAGCGCTATATAAATCCAATCCATTATTATGAGCTGCATTAGGGCTTCAACCATGTCTGGTGATAACCCTTAATTTCAACATGACTGAAATGTGCACACAGTTTTTGCTCAAACTTAGAGAGGCCAACTGCAACATCCTTATGTAGGGCAGCTGTGTCCCTCTGAAGAAACGCTTCCAGCTGCATCTTTGAAACCTCTCCTCCTCTTCTTCGATTGAATAAAATAATTTTTGACAGAGTTATTCTGCAAAGTTCCCCATAGGCTTGTGGTGATGGATTATTTTTCAATTTCTCTGATGCTGAATTTGCCATCTTTTCAAGATATTGGTGAAGAGGCTGCACATCCTCAGTGAAAGGGAGTGCGGATGGCTTGTTAAAGTGCTTGTAAATCAGTGTTGTTAAAGCTCTGTGAAGGATAAGCTCAGACCATTTTGATGCGTACAGTTTTTTGAAAGTCCGGGTTGACTTTTCCAGCTCATTGTCTTCTGCTGTCAGAGCCCTACACTGTATGATGTCACATATCTTGTGCAATGAGTGACCCAACTTTAGAGCAAGTTGGAGTTTTATAGGAGAGCCTGTCTTCATCAAACCCAGCCACCTCCTTGACAGCTTGGATAAGTTTATGAAAATTTGCAGGTCTGATCGCATCTTCAAGGTTGTATATCGAATATTCCTTGCGAAGAATGTAAAAGTCACTTCGCACAGCAGCAGAAACTTCATCATCTTTCATCACAGTTAAAAGCTTCCATACACCTTGGGATATTTGTTGACACAGTGTTGAGTCCACCATCATGGACAAGGACAAGACTTTTTCTTCCTGCCTTTTCATCAGCCTCCATCATTTTGAGAGACATTTACGAGGTCTCTCCGAAGGTACATTCCTTGACAATACATGCAGTGCACATTAGTGATGTGCGATACCACTGATTTTCTTTCCGATCCGATACCAAGTAATATTCAGGGTGGTATTGACGATACTGATCCGATATCGATACTTTGTACAAAAGGTTATTTTATTTATTGTATCTCAAATTATAGCATCATAATGATTACAGGACATCAGATTACTTGTTCTTATCACTTAATAATGCAGGGTTCATCATATAGAAATAAAAAAAACTGAAGTTGTGCGCTATTTGAACACCTTGCCTGCCCACAGCACTAAAGGACTCCGTGAGAGACGTCTGTCTCGCCCTAGCAGCACCTGTCCCTCTCCTCCTCTTCAGTTCGCCTCAACATACGCTCGTCATATTCTGTGATATGATTTACTCTGTGTTTCACAAGGTTAGTGATGTTGCCACAACCATACATGCCAACCCTCCCAATTTTTCTGGGAGAATCCTGAATTTCAGTGCTCCTCCCGAAAATCTCCTGGAGCCATCATTCTCCCGAATTTCTCCCGATTTTCCACCCGGACAACAAAATTGAAAAACCATATTGCAGAATTCATAGCGCGGCCCAGCCAATTCCAGTTTCCAACAATGGCGGCAGCGACTTATTTTTAATATTACTGAGAAGGTAGCTGTGTAAACTTCAAATATCTGAGCCGACCGACACATCGTTTTCAAACCCCCGCGGTCTTTCACTACTCGGGTTAAACATGATATATAAGTCACTTTGATAACTTAAAATTTTTATTGTTTGGTTTTTTCAGTGTTTTACTTGTTTGTGAGTAAATTGGCTTGGCTGAGATTTAAAGTTATTAGATTAGATTAAATTACATTTAACTTTATTAATCCCTGGGGAGGGTTCCTCTGGGGTTATATTTTAGATAGCAAGGAGCAGACAGCAGAGTTTCACTCCACCGAGGGAGTTTGTGACGTATGTTGTGGAAATTTTAATTACCAAAGCCTGCAGACACGATGAGTTGTAACAACACCTTTATTTCAGCTATCTCATGCATAAGGAGGGCCGTCAGTCAGGGGCCACTGAGAGTCGTCTCTGACAATGAACAGTTCAGGTTCCTTTTATACACAGTCGCAGAACAAAAGGCTTTTACAGTTGCAGTTCACACCTTGGCTCTAAACAGAAAGACTCTATCACCTGTGTGAATCTCCCCCACTCTGGGGTCAAGCCTTCCTGTGTGAGCTTCCGTATCCTGGGAGACATTCACCAGTTTCTCACCGTCTGTTTCCCAGTGTGAATGAGGTGTGAACCAGACATACTAAACTAAGTAACATGACAGCATTTCATCAAGACAATACACTAAAGAGAAATCCCACAACACGTACTACCCGGCTTTCTTTAGACCGCGAAGGCCGGTGTTCTGACAAAACGTCCTACCTTGTCAAAACATCCTACCGTAGCGTAAATTTATAGTCTTGTCTATCAATCCGTGCTACCTTATCAGAATATGCTACCTTAAGTGAATAATGGCTCCGTCGTATAGGTCGGACGTTCAGATGGCCAAATCACACTTCAATACTTTGAGTTATGTCGCTAGGACGTTAATAACATGCTTCCTGCATGGATTTATTTAGGTAGTATGTTCAGATGGCCAAATCACACTATCAAAACATGCTTCCTGCATGGATTTATTTAGGTAGCATGTTCAGATGGCCAAATCACACTATCAAAACATGCTTCCAGCATGGATTTATTTAGGTAGCATGTTCAGATGGCCAAATCACACTATCAAAACATGCTTCCAGCATGGTTTTATTTAGGTAGCATGTTCAGATGGCCAAATCACACTATCAAAACATGCTTCCTGCATGGTTTTATTTAGGTAGCATGTTCAGATGGCCAAATCACACTATTAAAACATGCTTCCAGCATGGTTTTATTTAGGTAGTATGTTCAGATGGCCAAATCACACTATCAAAACATGCTTCCAGCACACAATCATCTAATGTTGACAAAGAATGCAAAGAGACATGGAGGGGACAGCTGTTTTTATTAGAAGTTGTTATGTGTTTTCCTTACATTTTTTGCATTTATATTCTTGGTTGCTCTCTTTATATTTTGCACATGCAAAATGTGCCCATCTTTGGCAAGATTCACACTGCACCTGGAAAGGAAAAATAAATAGCTCATATTATGTTTGGTGAATACTATTAGTCAACATTTTAAACATGATTAGCAAGTAATGATACTAAGACTTATGTGTTTCTTTTGTTTTACCATTTCAATCATGCTGCGGTCAGCGTCAGCATCTAACATGGAGCAAACAGTGCAGTAGTCCTCAGCGTTCCCTGAAACACATTAATGGTTAGGTTTTAATCAAACATTATTTATTGATTAATTAAAAAATAATAGTACATTTTTTTCCACAAATACTTCATGGCAAATTAGTCCCCTGAATTTTTTTAATTAGACTTAAAGAAGGGTCTTATCTGAAAGTGTTTTAAAAGCACTATTTGTACTGTGCTGTTTAAAAAGCACTATTTAAATTGGAAGTACGCACTCTAACGTGATAAGGACTTTACTGGACTTACCTCGATGTTCAAGTAGGGTGCAAGCTATCTGCATTCGCTCCAGCACAACTGCTTCTGTAGTGGTTAATACTTCACTGACCTCTCCAAAAGCAAGGTAGTGTTCTGCAAACTGTGAGATTTCTCATTATGATAATGTAAAGTCCTAATTGTAGCTAACAATAAATGGAATCATTTGAATAAGGGTTACCTTTAACAGCAAAACTCCGCAACTGCTGGAATCCTGTTGCTTGTTGTGTTGCATAGTCTGTAACTGCCACTCCATGGTGTCTTCATGCCCTCTCATCCTCAGAAAATTCCTAGTTGAACAAAAATGTTTGTAATGAAACAAGAAATGTTTTATCTAAGAATAATACCTCAGTATCATGCATACCTCCAGTTGCGCAGAATTTTCCTGTCATAAACACCTTCATTCCCCATGGGGTCTATGAGCAGTATTTTCTGTGCAGAAATGTTGACAATCTAAAGAAAAAGTTAATAAATTAAAAATTACAATAGTTTTTGCCACTGAAAACCTATTTAAGAATAACACTTTGAGCAAGAAACTGCTTCACAACAAATTACGCAAATTAATAACTAAATGAACACATACCACAAGAATCCAGTGTGTGCCAAAGTTCACAGGGCACAGCCACATTTCTTCAACTGGGAACTTCATCTGTGGGATTGGAAGTGCAGAGTAATTTCGATTTACTTAGGTACCATGTGTCTCAGGGTGTTTTCAAATATAGTGTTGTTTAAAGGAACTGAACTCTGTCCTCAGAAATAGAAATGAGTCAACTTTTTGGACCACTTCTTAACTTTCAACTTACCTTGGTGAGGCATCTGAACTGCCCAGAAAACAACGAGCTTGCAACTACTGAACAGAGCAGGTGTGCAGCATTCTGTATAAGTATACAAAAATGTTATAGAACAGTAAATACATTTTTTTTTACTTCAAAATAAGTGGGCAAAGGACATTTCTTACTTACCTTTCGTCTCTCAATGACACGGTGCAGGTATGCATCAATGACCTGTTTTGAAAAGTCAGAGTTTATACAACTAGTTCTGAGGTAACTACTTGAGTGCTGTACACAAAAATTTGGAAAGGAATATAATTGCTGATAAAGGTTCTTTCTGCATGTACTGGAACTGGTAATTGTGATGTCACAGATGTCACAACATCTGTGTTGTTGTTGATAACAATCTTTCCTATTGAAGTGAATGGGTGAAACTTTATCAGAGTTTTGCAATATAAAACCCCCGACCTACCTGCACATTTTAAACTATTAATGGTGTCTGCACTGCAGATGCTTCAGAAGGAGCAGCACTTCAAAATCAGAATCAATAATGATAAGTTCTCTTACCTCATCAGAAAGCCACCGTGACCCCTGCAGTGTTCGAAAAGAGGAATCAAATAACTTGTATGGTCCAACAACTGACTCCAAGCGCCCAGTATCCTTTGCACGCCATAGCCTCTTTACTAAAAGAAAAATATGATAAGTTAGCTCAGGCATGCATGAGATTTTTAGTGGATAAGCTGGGTAAAGGCCGACGGGCCACAAGAGGAAAAAAGTCAACACAATAAACATGCATTTTCACGCAGAGAAATAGGAAAGGTACAGCGGGTGGGGAAAAAGAGAAAATTACTGACAGGCAGATCCATTTCCAGACTTCCACAAGCTCGGTGCACGTTGCATGTTTCTTTACATCCAATATAAGTTGAAGACTGCAAAATGCAAACAAAGTCATGCAATGATCAACCATGTTGCAACGCCAAACTGGCAACAAATGACCAACGGGCCAAAAAGAGTTGTTCACTATGCCACCTTCATTTTCTAAGCTTTGTGTCCGGGAGGGAAGTTCTTGACTTTTGTCAGCCGTTTTGGGTGCATAATGAATAATAGAGGGTCTGGTATCCTCTGGACTTTGCTTGCACTGAGGGTTAGCTGTAGGACGGCAGGGGGGCATCTTCAGGTCTGTGCTGCTGTTCACTGTCTGACTGTGATTTGGGTATTTTTCACTGTCACTGACATTTACATGGTGGCTTCTTCTGTACGGCTTGATATGGTCAATGCTGTAGTGATTTTTTAAAGTTGCTCCTTCCGTGTTTTTTAATCTCACACATTTGCCAGCGATGTCTTGAATGGTGTAGGGTCCTGAAAAATCTGGATCAAACCTTCCTCCCTTCCTTCCACGTTTCCTCATGTTCAAGAGAAGAACTTCATCTCCAATGCTGTACACAAGGTTTCTGTACTTCTTCTGGACTCGTCTGGCATAGGCTTCCTTTTGTAAGTCTTGGGACTTTGCCATATTGTCCTCTACAGTTTTTTTAACTTGCTCTTGTGCGTCTCTTGTGGAAGATACAAAGTCACCGTAACTCGACTCCTCAGGGAGAATGATGGAGGACAGCTAAAATTTTCACATTTTAAATTACAATTAAAATCATAAAGACAAATAATGCATGTGAAACATGAACTGAAAATTCTAACTATAATAACTCATGTTTAAAAGTAAATATACTATTATAAAGCTTTGATCACAGAAAGCCACAAAGATAGACATCATTTTTTGTATAGTCATTTTTCCCCTTGATACACTTCCATAGGTGAACACATTATACTTAAAGGTCTCCTCAACATTTATTACTTTACATAAAGATACAAACATAAAGAAGTAACTAGTCACTTACTTTATCTTTTAAATGTATCTTGCATATAGCAGTAAAGCAGAGAAGATTAAAGCTGCAGCCAATATCAATATGCACAATTTCCAATTAAGATTACATTTAATTTATGCATTATCATAGTTGTTGCATAAATAGAATTCCTTAATAACACTTACTGGGACTTCAACGGGAACTTCAGAAGGATATGTAGCTTCTCTCCCATACATTAAACAGAATGGTGTGTATTTGGTTGTGGTGTGGACCTTGGACCTCAAAGAAAACAGTGTAGCATCCAGATACACATCCCAGTCATTCTGTTGACTGTTGACTAATTTTCTCAGGGCTCTACATGTGGACATAAAAAACCACAATAGTGACACTGTCTTAAAAGCAAATGAAATGTTACATACAAATAAAACATACGTTTTTATGTTGTCATTTGTCTTTTCGTCTAGGCCATTTGTCTGAGGGTGATACGCTGCTGTGACACTTCTTTCTATTTTCATTAAGCTGCAAAGTCTTGAGTTGAGCTTCAAAGAAAAAAGAAAATTGTTTTTTAAAAACAATCACACAAAACCTTTGGCCTGGCAGCTACTTGGCACACTGTGGCCAAGTATTTACCTAAAGAGGTATGGAAACGTAAACTTAACACTTACCTCGTTAACAAATTCTCTTCCTTGGTCGGATAAAATTCGTTTTGGGCAGCCATGTCTATATATGAGTGAGCACAACTGATGAGCTACCTCAGCAGCACTTTTGCTTTTTAATGGAAAAGCCTCAACCCATTTTGAAAAATAGTCTGTTGCAGTCATAATGTACTGGAAGCCACTAGACGTTTTTGGAAGAGGTCCAGTTAGATCTATTCCGATTAGCTCCCAGACATGTGACACCTGTCAATAATAAAAGAATCACATTAATATGTAATGTACATGATAACATTACTATTTTCTACTAAAATGCTACTGATATTTACCTTTATACACTGCAGTGGTTGCACAGCAGCCAATGGTTTTCCCATTTTTTGACACTGGTCACAAGCCAGGACCTTAAAAATATTGAACGATCTTTATATTATCCAACAATCGCAATTAATTAAACAACCAAACTGTAAATGTTCTATAAAAAATACTCGATCAAATGGCGAAACAGTGTTAATTACTGTACATCATCCTGAAATCTGGTATGGGTCTGCAGGATAACTATGCATTCTATTGGTGCACTATTAACATACTATATATAAATAACAACTTTAAAAATACATACCCAATTCCCAATGTCAACCGACATGCCATACCAGTAAAATCTGGAACAAATTGCAGTTCGAGTCTTGAGTACACCAGTGTGTCCACCGATGGGACTTGAATGAAACTCTTGGAATAGTCCCATGGCTTCTTCTTTTGTTTTTATCACTCTCCTGTTTCCAAACAAGAGCACTCCGCCTATATTTAAAAAATGTAAATTAATTATAACATGTATTTAACCAATATTTACATTTAGTTATTTATTTACATTACAATACTGACCCTTCAGCCTGAATTTTGCGGCGTATCTCCTAAGGGTTTGCCTCTGGGACTTATCATATTCCGATGGGTAGGACCCAGCAGACAGAAACATGAGCAGTTCCTCGTATTTGTTCTCCATAACTAAGGAGAAAATCGGACAATTTCAACATGGCTTCGGAATCCATAAAGCAAATAAAACGACTACACAACGTTATCACGCAATTAACAAGTATGTGGTGCAATAGTACTTTCTTCGACATAACAACGGAGCGTTAATTCAACATAATTCAATTCAATTCAATTCAATTTTATTTATATAGCGCCAAATCACAACAAAAGTCGCCTCAAGGCGCTTCATAGATACAGAGAAAAACCCAACAATCATATGACCCCCTATGAGCAAGCACTTTGGCGACAGTGGGAAGGAAAAACTCCCTTTTAACAGGAAGAAACCTCCGGCAGAACCAGGCTCAGGGAGGGGCGGCCATCTGCTGCGACCGGTTGGGGTGAGAGAAGGAAGACAGGATGAAAGACATGCTGTGGAGAGAGACAGAGATTAATAACAGATACGATTCAATACAGAGAGGTCTGTAAACATAACAACGGAGCGTGGTGTCCAGTAACTGCAGGAGGACTAAAATAAATTGAGAAGGTTTGCAGGAGTTTAAAAGCACAAAATAAACACTTGGAATATGACTTCGAATGAGCAGCTTAAGGTAAAAAATTATCACCTGTAATAAAGAAGTAAAACTTATAATACAAACCTTTTTTCGAAAGCAACGAGATCGGCACAAGATCGGGGTAGGATGAAATAATAGGCGTGTACTATTTACACCGGAAACATGGCCGTTTTGAATTGTGCGCATGCGCAGTAACAACAAGTAGGGCAGCTTGATGGGTAGGACGTTTTGTCAGAACACCGGGTCCTCAGGTGGAAGCAGCCTCTGAATTTGGACACCCCTGCTGTTTCCAGGCCGGCCAATACTAACGGTGACATTTAACGTATTTTATCCGATAAATAAACCCTGTAAAATGTATTTACCTCCCCAACAGCCCTTTTGAATGTCTCCCTAGTAAATCAAATCAAATCAAATCACTTTTATTGTCACATCACATGTGATCACACTGGTACAGTACATGTGAGTGAAATTCTTGTGTGCAAGCTTCACAAGCAACAGAGTTGTGCAAAAATACAATAACGTAAAACAAGCAAAATATAAGAATGGCTAAACCTGAGACTAATAAATATATGTACAATATATAATAGTATATGCATTACTGGATGTGTATACTAAATATGTTTTTCTATGTGTGTGTGTGTGTGTGTGTGTGTGTATACATATTTTACAAATTAAATAGAGTAAACAATAAAATAAAATCTATAAAAAAATATACAGAGTTGGTTGAGACGTGCAAAACAGTGGCATTAATGTACAGTATGTAGTGCATAATGTTGAAGTTCCAGTAGTGAAAGTGAGGTGTCTATGAAGTGTTCAGCAGTCTGATGGCCTGATGGAAAAAGCTGTCCCTCAGTCTGCTGGCATGGGACCGGATGCTGCAGAACCTCCTTCCTGAAGTAGTCTGAACAGTTTATGGCTGGGGTGACTGGAGTCCTTGATGATCCTCCGCGCTTTCCTCAGGCACCGCTTCCTGTAGATATCTTGGAGGGAGGGAAGCTCACCTCCAATTATCCGTTCAGAGCACCGCACTACTCTCTGGAGAGCTTTGCGGTTGTAAGCGGTGCTGTTGCCGTACCAGGTGGTGATGCATCCAGTGAGGATGCTCTCAATGGCACAGCAATAGAAGGTCCTGAGGATGCGGGGGCTCATGCCAAATCTTTTCAGTCTCCTGAGAAAGAAGAGGCGCTGCTGCGCCTTCTTCACTGTTTTGTTTATGTGTACTGACCACGTAAGACCCTCAGCCAGATGTACACCAAGAAAGCGGAAGCTGCTCACTCTCTCCACAGCAGCTGTGGTGCACCAGTGTTCAGTGTGATGGGGGATGAGGTGATGCTGCCCAGCCTGACCACTTGGAGTCTGTCAGACAGGAAGTTAAGGATCCAGCTGCAGAGGGAGCTGCTCAGTCCTAGATCCTGCAGTTTCCTGTCCAGCTTCGAGGGAACAATGTTATTGAATGCTGAGCTGTAGTCTACAAATAACATTCTCACATACGTGTCTCTCTTCTCCAGGTGTGACAGGGCAGTATGTAGTGTCAGGGCTATGGCATCATCAGTGGACCTGTTGTGGCGGTATGCGAACTGTAGAGGGTCCAGTGAGTCGGGTAGTGCAGAGCAGATGAAGTCCCTGACAAGCTTCTCGAAGCATTTGCTTACGATGGGGGTCAAGGCTACAGGTCGCCAGTCGTTTAATGAGAAGATGGTGGAGGATTTGGGTACAGGGACGATGGTGAACATTTTGAAGCAGGCTGGGACTACAGACAGAGAGAGGGAAAGGTTGAAGATGTGTGTAAACACTCCAGCCAGCTGAGCCGTGCATGACTTAAGGACTCGGCCGGGAATCCCGTCCGGACCGCGTTCACGTTCCTGAAGCACCTCCGCACATCCTCCTCAGACACAGTGTGCGCACTGATGTCATCCGCGGTGCGCACACTGTCCGGTCTCATGGTGTTCGCTGTGTCGAATCTAGCGTAGAATACGTTTAGATCCTCACACAGAGAGGCCGTGGTCTGCAGTGTGCTGGTTTTCCCTCTAAAGTCTGTGATTGTGTTTAGTCCCTGCCACATACTCCGAGGATTGTCAAACTGTTGTTCCACCCTGTCCCTGTATTCACGTTTGGCTGCTTTGATCGTCTTCCGGAGTTGGTAATGTGCGTGTTTGTAGTCCGATGTGTTTGCGGAGGCAAAAGCGGTGCTCCGTGCCGCCAGTTGATTTGGGAAGGATTAAACTGTTCTGGATGGGACGACATCTTCCACGCATTTCCTGATGAATCCGCAGACTGAGTCTGTGTACTCATCAATGCCATTAGCAGCCACGTGAAACATTTCCCAGTCCGCGTGATCAAAACAGTCCCGCAGCGTAGACTCCGATTGGTCCGTCCAACGGTGCACCGCCCTCATGGTTGGAGCTTCCTGTTTCAGCTTCTGCCTGTAGGCGGGCAGGAGCAGGATGGTGCGGTGATCTGATTGGCCGAATGGGGCACGGGGGAGGGCTTTGTACGCATCCCGGAAAGAGGTGTAGCAGTGGTCAAGTAGCCGGTCTCCACGAGTGTTGAAATGGATGTGTTGGTGTTTTGGTGAAACTTTCTTCAGGTTTCCCTTATTAAAGTCTCCGGCTGTGATAAACGCCGCCTCTGGGTGTGCGGTTTCCTCACTGCTGATCACGCTGTACAGGTAAAATAAGTCCACACACACCACCGATTAGCCATTGTTGTGCGTGTGCACGCCAAGGGGCCTTAAAAGGCCTGTAATAGCTAGTAATACTAAAAGCAGAATGCTGCTTGATGTAGTCAAGAAAGCAGAACTTAAAAGTTTACTTCTAAAACCTGTTTGTATGTCTTCACTGGTTACTGAATAACTTGTGTCAATAATATTTGACACAAGAATCAGATTAAAATTGAAATGAGTTGAATATTTCCATAAGAATTAGGAAGCTGCCAGTGTGACAATGTTTTGCTCATGAATGTGTTTACATTCTGTTAAGCAGAATTCACACACCGTACCCCAAGTTATTATACTACGGAAGCGTAGAGCTGCCACCCAGGCAAAAGAAAAATACAAGTGTATCACGTTAAAACGTGAAAAGTTTATTGTTCTAACAAGATACGTTTCCTGTTTGTACAATATACTATCATGTTTGTACAATATACCTTTCATGTTTGAACAACATAATATCACGTTCGTACAATATAAATATATTGTACGAACGTGATAATTATGTATATTGTAATAACGTGATATTATGTTGTTCAAACGTGAAAAGTATATTGTACACTTGTATTTTTCTTTTGCCTGGGTGGCAGCTCTACGCTTCCGTAATTATACACTGGCAGATGACAGAATAAAAACAGACAAATGTAAGAAAGCTGGTGAGTAGTGTAGAACCAGTAACTTAAAAAACATAAGTTAAGTGAATAAATAATGTGCCAGCAGAAACAATAAATTAAATATTACAGGTAATAACTTCCTCTTGTTAATAGAGTAATATCTTGACAATCATCTAAAATAAAAGGACAAGAATACTCACCTTTACATTTCACGCAAATCAACTTGAAAGCAGGAAAATATGCATTACAAAAGGCACAATTTTTTTCAACATTTTCTCTGACGAATACACCACATCATGTTTGCAGTTCTGTTGAAAAACAAAGTTCCTTGAGTTTATACCATTCATTTTCAACTCTTTCATGCCATGCAGAAACTTCACTCATTTGCTGCAACCATGTGACATGAATACATACAGTAAGATCCAACATTTCAGGGTTTCCCCATCATGATTTAAGCATATTTTCTGATAGACTGACTATACTTTTTGAGTAAAAGAGCATCTGTGTAACCACTGCTCATTGACTTTAAGTTGAAGTCTCAGTTAAATGCAAATCGAGTGGCTTAGCTGTTGATTTAAAACATTGGAAAATATCAGGATAAAATTATCTTTCAGTAGACTTACACATCCAAAACACACACAGTCCTCATAATGTAGGTATCTTACATTAACCAACACTATAGAACTTGTGTCTAACACCCTCACTATCAACATCCAAACAACTCTGCTGTGTTCTTGTTGCAATAATAACAACAGCAGAAAATTAGTCACCTGCTCATCATCTTTAAGGGACGACGATGCCATGGGCACATCAGCTTGAGAACAGTCAGGGTGCTCTGAAACCTTGTGCAAGCAAACACAAAAGTACATTAACATCCATTCAACACAGATACGTTGAGACTATACAATACAGTTACGTAGCTACACTACGGTAAATGTAAATATAAATATGTACCTTTACTCTCCATGGCCAGTCAGAGTCACCGTAATTGTAATGTTATTTCTTCCACCAGCTTGATGTCCTTTATGGCAAATAAACAGAGATGAGGCTGTCCATTTACTGTGATTGTCCTCATTTTGCTGTTTGGGCTCACGTGATCGTGATTCACCAGTCTGGCCAAGGAGCCATCCTCTCTGGCTGCATCAATGCTGAAACAACAAAAAATGTAAGACACAAAATTACACAAGCTTTATAAAAAGGCCGAACAATTTGATTACATTTTTAATTATATGGATTTGTAACAAACTAGCAGTTTGTCTTAATGTGGTCGTCATAACTTTTGCAAAAAGTAGGCTGAAAAATGAATTAGTCTAATTTACATACCATAATTGTTTTCCATTGTACCGGAATTCAAAAAGAAAAACCTTTAAGGCGTCATGGTACAATCTTGTTCTCTTTTCATATTCCTTCTTGGTTACAACGTCTCCGCGATATTCCAGAAGGAAGTCTCCTTTGTTATACAGTGGGGCAAAAAAGTATTTAGTCAGCCACCGATTGTGCAAGTTCCCCCACTTAAAATGATGACAGAGGTCAGTAATTTGCACCAGAGGTACACTTCAACTGTGAGAGACAGAATGTGAAAAAAAAATCCATGAATTCACATGGTAGGATTTGTAAAGAATTTATTCGTAAATCAGGGTGGAAAATAAGTATTTGGTCACCTCAAACAAGGAAAATCCCTGGCTCTCACAGACCTGTAACGTCTTCTGTAAGAAGCTTTTCTGTCCCCCACTCGTTACCTGTATGAATGGCACCTGTTTGACCTCATCATCTGTATAAAAGACACCTGTCCACAGCCTCAACCAGTCAGACTCCAAACTCCGCCATGGCCAAGACCAAAGAGCTTTCGAAGGACACCAGGAAAAGAATTGTAGATCTGCACCAGACTGGGAAGAGTGAATCTACAATAGGCAAGCAGCTTGGTGTGAAAAAATCAACTGTGGGAGCAATCATCAGAAAATGGAAGACATACAAGACCACTGATAATCTCCCTCGATCTGGGGCTCCACGCAAGATCTCATCCCGTGGGGTCAAAATGATCATGAGAACGGTGAGCAAAGATCCCAGAACCACACGGGGGGACCTGGTGAATGACCTGCAGAGAGCTGGGACCAAAGTAACAAAGGTCACCATCAGTAACACACTACAATGGCAGGGAATCAAATCCCGCAGTGCCAGACGTGTTCCCCTGCTGAAGCCAGTGCATGTCCAGGCCCGTCTGAAGTTTGCTAGAGAGCACATGGATGATACAGCAGAGGATTGGGAGAATGTCATGTGGTCAGATGAAACCAAAGTAGAACTTTTTGGTATAAACTCAACTCGTCGTGTTTGGAGGAAGAAGAATACTGAGTTGCATCCCAAGAACACCATACCTACTGTGAAGCATGGGGGTGGAAACATCATGCTATGGGGCTGTTTTTCTGCCAAGGGGACAGGACGACTGATCCGTGTTAAGGACAGAATGAATGGGGCCAAGTATCATGAGATTTTGAGCCAAAACCTCCTTCCATCAGTGAGAACTTTGAAGATGAAACGAGGCTGGGTCTTCCAACATGACAATGATCCAAAACACACCGCCCGGGCAACAAAGGAGTGGCTCCGTAAGAAGCATTTGAAAGTCCTGGAGTGGCCTAGCCAGTCTCCAGACCTCAACCCCATAGAAAATCTGTGGCGGGAGTTGAAAGTCCGTGTTGCTCGGCGACAGTCCCAAAACATCACTGCTCTTGAGAAGATCTGCATGGAGGAATGGGCCAAAATACCAGCTACTGTGTGTGCAAACCTGGTAAAGACCTATAGTAAACGTTTGACCTCTGTTATTGCCAACAAAGGTTATGTTACAAAGTATTGAGTTGTATTTTTGTTATTGACCAAATACTTATTTTCCACCCTGATTTACGAATAAATTCTTTACAAATCCTACCATGTGAATTCATGGATTTTTTTTTTCACATTCTGTCTCTCACAGTTGAAGTGTACCTCTGGTGCAAATTACTGACCTCTGTCATCATTTTAAGTGGGGGAACTTGCACAATCGGTGGCTGACTAAATACTTTTTTGCCCCACTGTAGTTGCACCTACTAAACATTCCTTGACCTTACAAAGAAAATAGAAAATGTCAACATTGGTCTACTGCAATGGTTAAACTTATGACTGTGCCAGAAATCCTCAACAAGTATCCTAGTACCTCACCTTTTACTGAATTTATGAATTTCACTTCAAATCCATCTTTGTCCTGCCCCAAAGATGCAAATTTTACTGCTTCATCTTTCGGTTTAATTTTTGCTCTCGGGGGCCGCATTGCAATACACTGTCTCAGAAAAAGAAAAAAAAAAGTACAATTTATGTAATATTTCAGGAAAATAGTTTACAGTAAAAACGGATCCTTTACAGGTGTTCTAACCCTAACCCTAAGCTTAAATTATGTATCATAACTCTGGTTTTACTTGGCCTATAAACACATTTTAAAAAACTGTTATATACGCATCTTGCTGATACACCGTAAATTGGCCATATAATCCGCACTCCAGAGAGTTAAATGTTAGCTACCTCGGTTATCTGAAATGTCTCATTAATAACGTGTCACCTATATTTCAGCGTTGCTTAAAATTTGGAGGCAGTGGGATAAATAAATAATAACATCAGTATTTTCAAATACTACAGTTAAACTGAACTAAAAAGGTGTGCGTTAGACTAGGTATTTAACCTTGACTAATTAAATACACAACCATGTGTCATCAAAAAAAGCTAGCTTTAGCATGAGAATTACATTGAAATACAAAACTTAATCAAGGAATATACACCAAAGAAAAACCTCAACAAAACTAAATCTGACTGGTTGCTGGGCTACAAAGCTGGCAAAATTCTAAAGTTTAAAGTTACCTGTTGGCTTCTCCACACCAGCAAAGTGTTGCTACTCCTCAACTCGAAGTCACAAAGTGAGGGGGGAGGGGTGAAAAACAGCTCATTGGCTAAAAAGTGGTCAGGTGATGAGAGTTCTGACTTTTTTTTTTGATGGAATTTCAGTGAAACATTTACAGTGACAAAGGACCGAGTTTTATTGCATTTGTTTATTTACAGGAAATTCCTCTTTTAAAAAGTATTTAGTTATTTATTTGAAGCAAAGGCAAAACATGTTTCCTCACACACCACCAGCCAAGGTCCACCACTGAAGCAATGGTTTTACACTTGCATCTGCATATGTTAAACAAATCTGAGATTCAACCAACAACATAGTGTGACATATTTTAGATCCTTATGTTAAACCAGCATGTATCAAGATCTGGCTTTCTTCTGAAAAATGTATTTAATTATTATAATTTTGTTCTGATTTTTTTGTTTGAAGATACAGAAGGTGCATCCTGAAACCAATGAATTTATCACGAGCAATTATGGACAGTTTGAGAAACCAAACATTGTTTTGTTTAGCAGTAAAGAATAAATCAGATCATATGCTATGACTAAAAAAAATCTGAAACTAATAAATTCTATGGTAATTATACGGTGTAAAATTGGCTCTGTTTACAATATAGAACTGTTCAAACTTATAGCAGCTGCTGTATGAAGGCATTAACAGCTCCTCACCTAGTTACTCTCAGAGACTCCCATCTTACTCTCATCTTCAGAAGCATAGTCCAGGGTTATATAGATGGCTGCGGTTCAGTACCAGCAGCCATCTGGGTTTGGAGGAGAGAGACAGAGACACAGAACTACCAAAAGTATATTTTTTTATGTGATTGACTGTTGTTGTAATTCAAGCCCTGAGTGTAGAGCAGGTAAGATATAAAGTTGCATCCTAAATTCCATGCTTATGCAGAGTGTTTACTTTATGACTTTTTCACCTGGTCATTTCTTGATGAACGGATGGTCTTTTAGGGTTGACCAAGCTGGTACCCTGGCCACCTTGACTCTGTTCTCTGCAAGATGTTGCAAAAAACAAAATCATATGGAGACAATATTGGACACAAAAAATATATAACAATTTAGTTAAATGTAACATTAACTCATAAGTCTTGCTAAAGTAAACCTTTTATTCTGATTCATCACAGCAGCAGTTCAGTTGGATGATGTCAGCAACTGCAGCAAGTGTCTTGCTGACTGAATAATTTCATCTTGCATAATCTGAAACACACACATAAAGACAGAAACAATTTATAAATTAACGTTCGATAAAATCATTTATTAGATACCAATATGAATATGTCTACCATAAAACTTATACAACTTATATAAGATGGGTATGTATACAAGTATACATATCCATCTTGTACATGTTTTTTAATATTATTATTATTATTATTATTATCCTACCCAATTACATGTTTCTTTTAATCAGAGTATGCTGTTTTAATGACTTTACAATATCATTTACATTGTGTTCCTTACATTTTCCCTAATTGTATGTTATATTAATTCTGTATTTCCATTTTAATATTTCTAATGTTTGCCTTGTTTTCTTCACTGTATGGTCTGCCTCTGTCTTGCCTGTATGGATGCATTTACACCTAAATGTCCCAAACAAAGGATGTTTTAATTCACCACTATTCCAGTGAAACATGAGTCTCCCATGTTCCTGCTACCGGTCTTGAGTTTTTGTTCACCAAAGCACACACCAACTTCATACTGACGGACAGATCACTGCCCTTTTGCCGCCTTGTCTGACCGTGTTTTGTGGCTTTGGTTCACTTCACCTCACTCTTCCCCATTCTTGTCATTAAATCAGGCCGTTCTGCAACCATGGCAGCCATTCACTCTATGGCTTTATTCATGGTGTATTTTACCCCTTCACCAAAGGCCGTTCTCATTTCCAACATTATATTTGCAGTGTTCGTCTATCTATCAATAACTGCGGAGTATTTTTTTTAACGAGTATCCTATTTTCTAAAGCACAGTATGTAAAGGGTAGCTCGGTTAGCAGGATGCTAGCATGTAGCGCTTAGTGAGACACGCCTCAGACGAGTTGAGCAAAGACCCCGTCTGTGTACTTTATACGTGAGCAACGGATTTAAATAAAATTAACGTTTCAAAAGACAAACTTGAAGATAAAAAACAATATACTTACCGGAGAATCGCCAGGGATTGCCGCTTCCATCTTGCTGCTCCTAAATTCAAAACTGCCTCTGCAGACAGGCAGGGGAGGCGTGGAAATTGTCTTTGAGTTAGTCAAACGTTTACCTTAGTTCGAGTAGATGATGAAATAAAATAAAAATAAATGGGATTTTAAGTAGGACTAAGCGCTCTGTAATGATCTCTATTTAGGAGAAAAACTTAATCACTCACCTTTAAACAGGTCTCTTTTATGAGACACACTGCTGACTAACGGTGTCATGTGCGTAATTTAATTGGCTGAGAGCCGCTCGACTCGATCTAGTGCTGATTGCTCTGGCTTGGGTCATTCAAGTTCATCACTTTTGCGGTTGAATTTTTGCAGGTGAATTTTTTGCAGGTGAATTTTTTTGCAGGGAAATTTGGAGGATAAAAATTCAGTGTTATAAATTCAATGTCTAAAAATACTTGAATTCTGATGATACTATATTTCTTCCATAGTTATAAGCATTATGAACACGCAGAACAAAACCTTAAAGAAACATGCCATTTTCTTGCATTAGTTATTAGTTATAACGACAAACTTGACAGAGTAAATGCAAAACAGTGTGGGAATGATACCTCAGTTTTTCTGGGGGCTGGGAGAATTTGTGTTGTTGATTGTTGGGGAGAGAATTAGGTAAGTAAATACAGATTGTGGAATATGTTATTTGTATTCCAGGACATACTTCTGTCCCTATATTATCAATTATAATATGAATTACTATGGGTGGCACAGTAGTGTGGTGGTTAGAACTGTTGTCTCACAGCCAGAAGGGTTCTGGTTTAAAGCCTTGGCTGAGTTTGCATTTTTAATTGTGCATGTGTGCGTTTTCTCCAGGTACTCCAGCTTCCTCCCAATGACCTAAACCATGTATGTTAGGTTGAATAGATATGATAATTTGATAATAGTTATTGAGTGAGTAGTTGTTTGGCTGTGTGTTATAGACAGGGGTGCACATAACTGGTACGCAGGCACACATGCGTGACAAAAATTAGGAATGCGTAGTGACACTTTGCGTACTTGACTGTCTCATTTAACCTTACATGTCTTGCTTGTCACCAGCCAAATGTCCAAAAAACAACAGACATTAAGCAGCTTCTTTGGTGTGCCGCCACTAGCTAAGAAACACCAACCGGAGCCAGAGAAAAGACTTTTTTCAGAAAAGTGGCTCCAAGATGTGCCGTGGCTTGAAGCTAACAATGAGCGCACTGAAATGTGGTGCAAGATTTGCCACTCGCATCCACATCTAACAGGTGTGTTTTTTAAAGGCTCAAAGAATTTTAACCATCCTTTATTTGACAAACATGAAAAAAGTAAGGTGTCACGGTTCTGGGTCATTTTGACCCAGCATTTTGAGTTTTTATGTTTTGGTTTAATTTTGGATTGTATTCTGATTCTTGTGCTTTGTTGGTTATTAGTAGAATTCTATGTTTCTGTTTATTCTTGTTAAGGGATTGGTTCTTAGGTTTTGTGTCTCATGTTTAATGTAGGTTTTGTTCTGGTGCCCTCGTGATTCCTGTAGGTTTAGTTTAGTGTCTAGTCTGGGTCTTTGTGTAGTTGCTTCTTGTTTCCTGTTTTATTGTGAAAGTCCATGTCTTATGTGAATGTATTCAGTTTAGCTTCTCTTGTCTCGTCTCGTCAATTACTTCCAGCTGTGTTCCCCACCTGTGTATAATCTCCCGGTGTTCTTCTGTGTGTATTTAAGTCGTGTCCTCTCGTGTGCAGGTTGCTGGTCTGTCTGTGTTTCAACCGTGTGTTCATCTGTTCACCTTCCTTCATGTTTGTGTTTATGTTTGCTGTTCAGTAGTGATGGGCAGATGAAGCTTCGTGAAGCACTGAAGCTTTTCATCCAACTGGTTCACCCCAGCGCAAAGCGTCTTGAAGCTTCATTTGCTCTAGTAGGACATCTACTGGACGTAAAAATATTAGTTGGCATGAATTTGAAGAGTGTGGCATTTTGCACACAGCCTGTAAATGTCAACAACAAAAGGAGTGTGTAAAACATCTATATTGTAGTGATGGCAGTATACTGTGTATATTTATACTGGCAGTATGGAAAATGATTATTTGGAAATGCTTAAAATGGAAATGATCATTTAAGTGAGGTGAGGTGTGGTTGGGGTGTGGACAGTGGTTGTGCTTTTGTAACGTTGAGGTATGGACAGTGATTAGTGTTTAGGGGACACATCATTGGTTTTTATTTAAAAACAACAGTTTCTCCAATGTGGCAGGTTGTAGGCGATTTCCTTTTTTGGACAATATTTCCCCTGCTTTTGAAAACACTCGCTCACAGGGCACAGATGAGGCAGGGGTACACAGGTATGTCATTGCTAACTTATATAAGTGAGGATAGACATATTTTTGTCTCTCCCAGTATTTAAGGGGTCCTCCAGCCTTCCAATATTTGGCTCCATCATGGACCTCAATATTCACGTCTGCTGTCACATTTTGTGTCTGTGTCTGCCTGACACTTTCATCCAGGCGACGGCACAGGTTGTTACCTAAACAATAAGGAGAGTTTTATGTGATACTAACAATTCAATTTTCAATTCATTGTTATTTATATAGCGCCAAATCACAACAACAGTAGCCTCAAGGCGCTTTATATTGTACAGTAGATTGTTGGGTTTTCCTCTGTATCTATTATTGTACAATCAGTTTATATAAATGCAACTCAAATGCAATAACAATCGTACCGTGGGAAACAGCCTCAACAGTTTGTGACATTGATGGCTGTGGTGGTAGTGCGGAGGAAGAGGAGGTGGTGGAGGCCCTCATTACGGAAGCACATTCTGCTTTCAGTCTTTTTTCTGCTTCGCTAGCTGTTGCAGGGCTGAGTTTTCTGAACCTTGGGTCAGCAGTGTTGTAAGGAACATAATGCTCATGGTTTGTATTTTATCCAGCTTCTCTCTCAATAGCATCCTCAGCTTCTGAGCCAGAGAAGACCCAATGGATGGTGATTTCTCCATTTGTTCATTGAGGCAATGAACAAGCATAGTGAGCAAAGGTATGACCTTTGACCCAGACACTCTCTTTTTTTCCTGAGAGAGCTCAGTGGTTGCATCGTTAAATGGTGCTAGGACAACCAGACACGCGTTTCCGCAGGTCCTTCCTCCCTGCAGCTGTCAGACTGTACAATCAGAACTGCTCCCAACAAACATAGATGTTTACATCAGCGCTGTATCTTGCACTATTTTATCAACCGATTCACACTATAACCAGGGTTGCCTCTTATCTGTATTTAATTTTATTTAATTTAACAACAGTATGGTACTCAGTTTTTGGTAACCATTGTCCTTCATGTAAATATGTAAAAATTGTGTGTGTTTCTGTTCTGTGTCTTGTGTACTGTTTGTTTGTATATGTGTTTTCTTGCTGCTATTACACCCAAATCTTCCCTTGTGGGACAATTAAAGGATTATTCTATTCTCTTCTATTCTATTCTATTCTATTCACTCTGAAATTATACCAAATTCCTCAGATGAAATAGGTGGGATGTCTGTTGTGAGACTTGCCAAAGCAGCACCCACTGGCTCCCTTTGCTCGAACAGTCTTTGCAGCATATTATAAGTGCTGTTCCAGCGGGTTTCCACCTCCTGTATTAGTTTGAGTTGAGGCTTCCTTAGTTGTTCCTGCACCACTGAAAGCCTCTCCTTACAAAATACAATTAAAAAAAGCATACATTAGATTGTCAAGGGAGCAGAACTATACACTTAAGTAGCATTAAAGAAACTGTAATTAAGCCGCTTAAGAACTTACCTTTGCAGTGGTACTGCTCCTGAAATATCCCACAATCTTCCTGGACTTGGCTCGGATGTCAGAGAGCTCAGTGGTGAAGAAGGCCCTTGACTTAAGTTCAGGGTATGAGCTATGCATATGGCATGTTTAAGTCTTAGCTCCCTTGCACAAGCCCCCATATTGGCAGCCCCATCTGTTCCTAGGCATGTGACTTTGTCAGTAATTGTCCATTCTGTCATGAGTGAGCCTTTCACTTGTGCAATATTTTCTGCAGTGTGTGCATTAGGAAAATATTGCACTCCTAAAAAAACGGTGTTTAATGTGTTGGACTCATCAACAAAATGGCAGGTGACTGCAAGATAGGCCTCTGTGTTGATGGAGGTCCACATATCTGATGTCAGACTCACAGCTGCTGCCTTGTCAATGCTAGCCTTAGCTTTCTCATTCATCTCCTGGTACCTGGCCTCCACCATGACTTTCAGGGCCTAAAGGAAAGAAAAAACATTTTGTTTAAAAGTACGACGTGGCTGTGAAGCAGTGTGTAGGGTAGCTACACAGTCCTGCCTGTTCACATTTTATTCTGTAAAAACTAAATTTTCACTGCTTTTATGACCTTTTTAGTGGGGAGAACATAGCTAGGATTTAATGATTTAACAAATCTTTTGAATCCTTTGTCCTCCACAATGCTAAATGGTTTGGAGTCCTCAATCACCATGCTAACCAGGTCGTCATCTATTTGAGATTGTTCTCCTGAGGAAAGACAAAAACAAAGCACAAATATAAATATCACACACGCAACTTATTACAGTTGTGTAAAATTGCTCTATCGCGATAGCGCATGTTGATGATTTCTTCAAGCTGCGCCTGTTTTGGTCGAAAGCATCGCAGTGGCTACAACAATTATCATCTGCAAATTATGCCAGGCGACAGTCATAGCAAATAGATGAAGCACTTTTGAAATATGGGGAAAGCCAAAAACTGCGCTTCCTCCACTTCCGTAATATTGATTCATTAATGTTGAATTCTCTCGCAGCTGCTCTATTCCCATGTTGTTGCAGTATATTAATAACTAACCTCGTATTGTGGATGAATAATCTCAGTTGTTCTCCTGACTGAAGTTTGGCCCGTGTATAGCATCCTGCTATGCGATTGCATTTGTCCCTGACCACCAGAATCCCTCACGTTAACTTTTATCGAGTGGAAAAAAAGTTGGCGTTCATCCTCCAGCTTCACTGTGCTAATGTTATACTAACATAGCTGTGTCGCTAGCAATCGCGTAGCACAACATTATATACCAGGTAGTCCAACTTCAGTAACCCTGCAAACGCCACTGCTGTTTAATTTTCTGTCTTCATTTATGTTGGAAGTGGTGCAGAGCTGTATGTTTTAATTAGTTTCAAAAATCTCTCAGTCAGAACATGGTATTTCATGTTTAGGTGTAAACTAGCGAGCTAACTTCCAACTCCGTTAAATTTAATAAATTCTGTTTTCATGGATGCATGGATGTTAAACTTAATTGTTGCACCCAATAAAGCAGCAACGCTGATGATTTAATTAAAGATGAAAGAATTTAGACCGTTTTTTACTCTTAGTGTTCGTTTGACTTTGGGACCTGAAGTGGACGCAGTTTTGGACCCTGCGAAGCTCCTCACTATGGCAGCCGTAATGCTCTGACAATCCATCAAGCAGTGCGGCTTACCAAAGTTGTACTAAAACATTTTTAACAGATTTCTGCACACCAATATTGGTTCGAGGTCAGTAAGCACAACCAGAATTCATAAATAAGGCACACTCTCAATTTTTGAGAAAATTAAAGGATTTTAAGTGTGCCTTATAGTGTGGAAAATACGTTATACAGAAGAAAAGAATATATCGTGATATATATCGTTATCGCACATGCTTCAAATTATATCGCCCAGCCCTAATTGTATTGCACCATCAGTATTATGAAAATACATCTTCTGTAGAAATTTACATACCTTGTTGGGAGATATAAGATCAAAATGTTCCCACACAGAGGAGAACATCCTCCTCTTCTAAGCTGGCTCCATTCTCTCCTGACTTTCTCTCCTCACTCTCCTAAACCTCTAAACTCTCTCCAAACTCTCACTAACCACAACTCTCCATCAAACACCCACATTTTGAATGAAGTCTGAGGGGTTTATATCGCTGTCATAGCTCGCAGCAAAGTTCGAACCACTTCCTGAACCAGTCACATGGTACAGCCGGGCAGTGAGGCTTCGGACGTCATCATTTTCAGCTTAGCCATAAATGAAGCAAGTCTCGTTACGCGCATCGCGGAAACGCCCCCTCCATTACTCGACATGACTTTGGAAATGTCTTTGTAACCCTTCCCAAATGGATAGATGTCAATGACTTTGTTTCTCATATTGTTTCTTTAGATTGCAAAGTGATGCATTGGCTTTTTGAAATTTTTTAGCCTACTTCACTTTGTCAGACAGGTTCTGTTTTAGGAATTTCTTCATTCAGCAGGTCTGTAATAATCAGGTCTGAGTGTGGCTAGTGAAACTGAACTCAGCTTTACAAAAACTGTTAATTGATGATTTAACAAGAGGAGCAGAGCGGGGGGGCTAGGAGGAGAAGTTGGCCGTCCGACTGGGGTCTGGAATGTGGGGCCTCCCTGCTGCTGCGGAGTCGGGGAGGTCTGTTTCTCCCCACCCCAGGGAAAAGGGTAACACCACCTGGGTCTGGGTGCAGTTTCCCCCTCCAGGGGTAAGAGTACCTAGACCCAGGGCTTAGAGTACGCTTGGGGAGTGTGATTGTGTGTAGTGTCTCTCTATGTCTGTCTCCACGTTGGGTGAGTGTTGAGTAATTACATATGAGAGCATGAGGGTAAATGGTAAATGGACTGGTTCTTATATAGCGCTTTTCTGCTCTGTCCGAGCACTCAAAGCGCTTTATACAGCTAATTCATTCACCCAATCACACCCATTCACACAAGCACTTCTAAGCTTAAGTGCTAAGTATCTAACATTCATACACAGTCACACTCCGATGGATGCATCGGAGAGCAACATGGGGTTAGTATCTTGCCCAAGGATATTTGGCATGCAGACTGGAGCAGCCTAGGATTGAACCACCGACCTTCTGGTTAGTGGCTGATCCGCTCTGCCACCTGAGCTACAGCCACCCCAAGGTGGCTGTAGCAGGGGTACAGGGTGGGAATGGATGTTTGTATCTGTGTGTGCCTGGATGTCTGTGTCCATATGTCAGGTCGGGTATCAGATGCCACCTCTCTTGGAACATCCCAGGTTCTCCAAGGTATGGAGGCCCATCTCCCCCACCACTTCCCCTACCAGTGGCAGACGCCCTCAGACATCGGTGCGTTGGTGGTTCTTTGTGTCCGGGGATGGGCGTCCAGGTACACACTGGCTCACTCCTTGGTGGCTGCTTATTGGAGCCTGGGGTTCACTCGGACCACTTCGGGGGTCGGGTGCCCTCGGCCTCGGGCTCGGTCAATCTGGCACAGCTGGCTGCCGGCGATGCTCACGGGCACGTCACTGAAGAACCCCCCCCTGGCTTCTTCTCCGCGGCTGCTGATTGACCCCTCATCTGGGACTCTCGTCAGCTCTTTCTGGGATAGTGGCGCGGCTGCCCCTCTGTTGGTCTTCCTTGGTCTCTTGTGTTCTGAGGGCCTCTGAATGTCTGGAGTTTTGATCTCCTCCATACCTGCTTCATGCCCTGGTGGACGGGGCTGTGGCTCCCCACACCCTCTAGCAGATCATTACATGAAAGAACCTTTTAAATACAAGCGCGTTCATGCTCACAGGTGTATACACGGGTGCTCACACACACAAACTACACCCTTTTTGGCTCCTACCTCAAAGCACACTGTGCGCTGTCGATCTTACGTGCTGCACAATAATTTTTAATATTTAGTATTTACAGTTATATTCCCATATATCATCGTGATGTTGTTTATTCTATTGCTCTCGTTTTCTTCTGCTTGTTTTCTTTTTTTATTCTCAACAGGTGAAATTGAAAAGTATCTACTGTTATCTATTGTTAGCTAGTTTATTGTGATAGTGTTTTTTCATTATGTTGCTCTTTGTTGTTTGTTTTCTTTTCTGGTTTTTTTATCTCCATACAGGTGATCCAGGTGTTTTGTTTGTTTTTCTTTTTTTTTTCTTCCCCGCGGCAGCCGGGGAGAACAGAGCCACGCGGTTTTCCTACCATAGTAGGTTTTTTTTGTTGAGGATAAGTTAAACCTGACCACTCCTGTAAGATCAGCAAACTGTGGAATAAATTTTTTGTTACATCTTTTAACATCGGAGTCCCGTGGAGTTCTTTTTCCTCTTCAAACTAACGTACACGAGTGAAGCACAGGAAAACTGGTCTCACGGCTATACAGAATTCAATAAACAAAACTAAACAGAACCCAGGGACCATAGAATAAACCTTGGGAATAACAGGTGGACGTAGCATAATACAGAATGCCAAAAACGCACAAAACCCAAAACATTAGGTCAAAAGACCCAGGGCCATGACAGATGGATCTTTGTACTTACACCATGGATAGTGGCTCCAATGGCTCACTTTCTATTTTCTCTTTCACATGACTGTAATCTCCTGTGAGTAAAACAGTGTCAAAAAGCCATCCCATATGGAAAAGATATATATAAATCTTATACAGCTTGTATCTGTCTTGTGTGAAACTTGTATGAAAAGCATACAAGAGTGAAAACAGATATAAGATCCCTTGAAAAACTATATAAATGAAACTTGTATGTTTTGGATACTTACTAAAACTTTCATGGGTAAATCATATAAGCCTTATATGATTCACTATATGAAGTAGGCCACATCTGATGCAAGTTTTTCCTATTTCTTTTCCATATGGGATAGCATGGGAGGCATTGGGAAAGGTGACACGGGAGCACTGGATAGAGGGGCAAATATGTTTCTAGCACATGAAGAGAGAGGCTGCAAGCTACACGCTGAAGCAAAGAGCATCTAAGTAATACTAGATACTTATTAGTCTTAACAGTTTAGAAACTAAACATGCGGTTGTGAAATATTGCAGCCTAAGAAGACATTCTGGTACCAGAGAGGAGGAAGCCAACTCTTAAGAAGTCCTCACTGATGAATAGATTAATCACAGGTGCATTGTTCCATGAGTTATAATAATTTAGACTGCCTCTTTAACAAAGGAATGCTCTCCAGAGATTGGAGATAATCAAACAGTACACAAAAACACACAATCACGACAACGTTTATAATATAAAGGATTCTAAGAGCAAAATATGAAAAAATAAATGTTTAAAAATTAACCATCAAACAGTCAAGAGCAAATAAACCATAACTACAGTATCTATTAAGTGCTTGATCAAGTAGTTTAGTCATCTTAGTATCACTGAAAGTGGTGTTTTAATTTTAACAGAGGAGTTGTAAGGATTTATCTATAGCCCTGTTGTGAAACACAATTTTTAACAAAAACTATAACAATGGGTACCTTCCAACTGTCAGCCAGTCAGAACACAGAACTTTGCTTTGTAACACACAATCTTTAAAAAAAAAAAAAAAAAAAACCTTAATTAAAGGGACCTTCCGGCTGTTAGCCAATCAGAAGCCTTAAAAAAAAAAAAATACACATTGTGTGAATATTCATGAGCAGGTGCAGTACCCAAATCGATCTCCAGGGGCGCTGTGTTGATACACAGATTATACACAAAAGTTGAGTAATTGTGAAAAGTAAGGACTTTTTTTTGTTTTCACTGAAACTTAGAATTTAGGCTTTTGACACTTATACAAGCACCCTCCAATCGATTTTTCTTTCCATGAATTTGAGGACATCGGCCGATGTCCTCACAATTCCAAATGTCTTCTTGCAAAATGTCCTTACAAACCACCTCAGCGCGCGCACGCATGCGCACACAAAATAGAAAAAGCAAACACTAAGCTTAAAAAGCTTAATATACATTGAAGGGTTTATCATTGGTATAGAAGACTGTTTTGCTTGTATGACATTAGAACAGGGGTAGGCAACTCCAGGCCTCAGGTGCCAGTGCCCTGCAGGTTTTAGATATCACCCTGGGTCAACACACCTGAATCAAATGATTAGTTCATTACCAGGCATCTGGAGGACATCAAGACATGTTGAGGTGGTGATTTAGCCATTTAAATCAACTGTGTTGGATCAACATACATCTGAAACCTGCAGGACACCGGCACTTGAGGCCTGGAGTTGCTCACCCCTGCATTAGAAGAAAATAAGAAAAAAAAAAAAAAAAGGGTTAAAATCCATGTACATGATAATAAACCATGCACACCACAATATTTGTGGCACCCTGAGTATTTTAAGCATCAAAAACAAGTCTCAGAATTCTTGTTGAAGTTCTTTAAATGTGTTTTTGCCCCCCCGAAATCACCTTTTTTTGCTTTTGTTGTGACAATATTTTGTATCATAGCACAGAGCGAAAAGCTCATTTGCTCCCACCTGCTGTGGTGTTGAGGTGATATTTAGTTTTGCCAGTAGGTGGCAGTGGCGGCTGAGCTAAATGGGTGACTGGCAGAATAATCCCTTACAAAAATACCTGCAGGCCAGTTATTGTAATGGAAGCTGTCAGTAACACAGAACTGCTGTTTTGCTGTGTTTCAGCGCAATAAACCTCAATGTGCACCTGGATGAACCTTGTCTTCCTTCAGTGTATAACATCGTGTGCACCACATCGTTTTAACCGTGTGTCGTTTCTTTGCACTGACAAAGCAGCTTCTGTCCTCAACTGTCATCTTACCCTGATCCAGTTCAACAATTTGGTCGCTAACCAACTTCAATGCTGATGTTGTTTCTTGTTGGCTCGTTTTTGTTTTTCCATTTCTCTAGTCATTTCAGAGAAGAGCAAAAAATAACTGACCTTTTCGTGTGATTTCTAAATATTCCGTCAGAGCAACATTAATGTGATAACAGGTTAAGAGCGCCTAAAATGTCTTATTTGCTGATGTCAATATAAACCATTACAGAGAGCCACACAATATACCAGTACACTTCTCTAAAAGGAAACTTGACCTCAAAAGAGGATTTTCTGCCATTTCCTCGTGTTACATTTTAGTACACTAAAGTAGTCATCTCAGGCACTGAAATAAAGCCCTAGTCTAGGGTGACCAACCGTCCACTTTTCCCCGGACATGTCCATTTTTCACGTTGTGTCCGGGGGGATTTTCGAGATGGATGAAAACGTCCAGGTTTTCCTACAGGCCTACAGAGGACCCATATGTGCAATGTCATCCCCTTCTGGGATGTTGTAAGTGGTTGTTCCACGCTCACAGACCGGACCGAGCGTGGAGCGGCGCACTGAAAAGATGCCAAAGCGCAAGTGTATCTTTTCAAACAAACTGCAAAAGAAATTTCCCTCGTACCATCCCGGTCGGAACAAATGGGAGGTGTAGTGCACTGTGTGCACAGCTGGCACATAACGTTTGTGTGTCTAACAAAGGTGCCGGAAATCTTGTTGCTTACATGGACACAGAAAAACATAAAAAGGCTGTGCGAGGCGAAAATTCATCTAGTAAGTTGACTGAGTTCTTTGTTACACCTGGGAAAACGAGGATGCTGTTGTTCTGCAGCAGAAGGTGCACTAACGTTTCATGCTATGAAGCATCACAATAGCTACATACTACATACTAACAGGGAAAATATTCCCTGTTAGTATGACTCATACTTTGACTGGAAACAAAATGAATGCAAACAAAATTAATTGAGGTTAGAAACGCCAAATGAGACAGCAGAAACCATTGCAAAATACCTCACTGGTACCTCATTATAATTTTTCTTATACTGATTATTTCTGTAACATTATTTAATTCCAGAGGTTTTTAAGTTATCTGTTTTGCACTTGTTGACTTGTAAAAGCCTATATGACATTTTTTATTTCACCATTCATTAACCGCACAAAGAAGGCATGTTTTAAATTTAAACAGTATTATTAAAATTCTTCATGACTCGGCCAAATGTCCTCTTTTTTGGAAATCAAAATATGGTCACCCTATCCTAGTCTAAACTCGTAATCTGACTGTTCAATAACCCCACTGCTGTAACTGCTGCACATTTTTTTCCAGTACCATTGACTTTGACATGTCTGCATCCCAAAGCATTTTTGCCTGCTTACCTTTAGATTGCCAACAATTCACCCCTTCCTGCATCCAGCCACATTCTCAAAAAAGTCCCTGCAAAGACAGGTTCGGCCAGATGTAGCTATTGTGGTCACTGAAAATGTTAGAGCGCTATACAAGAAGCTGCAGATCCTTTAGTTGACAGAGGTCTTTCAGACACAGCAAGTCTGTCTTTGGTTCCTCACAGTGAAATCTACAGGAGACCACACAGAAAACTCCCATTTTAGACTGCTGATAATCAGCTGTGGTAGTGCGGGAGCAGCTAGAAAACAAAAAAACAACAACAACAAAAAACAAACCACCCAGGATAGTACCCCTATTAAATAACTCACAGTGAATCAGAGAACACGGTGAAATGAAATGAGAAAATGAACTCACAGGATTTTTCCTCAGTTTTCTTAACATCTTGTATGGCAGGGGTAGGCAACTCCAGACCTCGAAGGCCGGTGTCCTGCAGGTTTTAGATATCACCCTGAGTCAAAACAGCTGAATCAAATGATTAGTTCATTACCAGGCCTCTGGAGAACTTTAAGACATGTTGAGGAGGTCTTTTAGCCATTCGAATAGCTGTTGGATCAAGGACACATCTAAAATCTGCAGGACACCGGCCCTTGAGGCCTGGAGTTGTTCACCCCTGGGTTAAATGTCTATGCCTGCTTAGCAGTGATTGTTACATGCTGAAGGATTTGTGAGAGATATTTTATAAAACATACTTTTATTTTTTTTACTTTTTATTTATTTATTTACAGTATGACCGCGGTGAATAGTAATTTTGGCCAGTAAATTAGACAATCGTGATGTATTTAATGAGACTGGTTATTGAATATAACTGTGTCTTCATCCTTGGGACCCATAACACATCCAGCCTAAAAGAAACAAAACAACGAAGTACAGTCCTTACTTAAGCTCTCTGTACTATATGTAACCCAGGTCCCACGTAGCTATGGTAAAGCTAGAGTATATAGTACAATGAGACTGGGCCTGGGTTCGTAGTGCTACTAATAATGATACCTGATACCCTCTAATTGAATTAATAAGGACCACCACAACTGTATTTTATACAAATTAAATCTCTCACCGGGTATTTATTTAGACAGCAAAGAAATCAATAAAATAAACAGTTACTTTTATAAAATGAATTGAATTCAAATAAACAAACAAAAATACTGTAAAAGTGACTACATGGGTTTTCACTAAAAGATTATCAACACAAAATACCTCGTTCTTAGGTGCCAACTGTTATTTCAGTTACAACAGCTCACACCTTTAACAGGGATGAATTTCAACCTCTGATAATAACTTTGCTTACAACTACACACTTACTCAATTTAAACCAAATTTGTAAAAGTGGGCCCACACACACACTGTCCACACTACACCGGTAGCACAGTGCTTGTTGCAGGCCTGATTCGAAGTTCGGGTGCAGTGAGGCCTAAAACTGATGGCCGCTTCACTCAAACTGAGCCATAAACAAAATACGTGCACTTTAGTTCCAGTTAGTACTCACGAGTCCAATGAGTTTGTTAGTGGGGCAATCAGAAACGGGCAGTTAGTTCACCAGTAGTGAAGACAGTCAGGGGTGAGAAAACAGCAGGGTCCATCCGGGCAGAAACCTCTCTCTCCCTCTCCTTTCAGAGCGTCCCTCGGCTTCTAAACATATTAAAACACTTGAGCTACAATACCAAATGCTATCACATAACGATTTAGCATTAGCATGCTTTGACTAAAAATCACAGAGCTAAACATACAGCATGGCATCACAGCACATAACGCGGTAAGCTGCGCTAATTAGCAAGCCGCTAGTTAGCATCACATATCACGCCATTTTACCACTATAACAAATAGTTACAGTACAAATGTCAAGGCACACAGTCTCATTTATCTCTTGCAGATCACAAATAAGTAATATCAGGACTACGGGTAGTCGACCTCAATGATACACTTAGATGCAAAATCTACACCACGTTTGCCTTACAACATCTCTCTCTTCGGACTTAACTTCTGTGTCCGCTCCCACAGATTCACACAAACCTTACCACTCGTCCCGCCCCCATAACAGAGAACAGTGACATTGACTGGCTCGTCAGCACAAACAACCAATGACAATACAACATTGAGGTAACTGACATTAGATGGGTAAATAAAATTAGGTTACACCACGACATATTGATTCTGCACAGAAAATGAACTCTAAATCATGAAACCCTTTTATTTATTGGACTCTTAACTGTAAATGAAATTACATTTGTACCAAAGCATATAATTTTTAAACCTTTTATCAACTATTTATATTTTAACCATTTTTTTTATAACAGCAGACTTTTTCTTTATAGTGCAAGCCCGAATAATTGCAGACAGGGCTACATATAGAACCTGTTTAGTTTTGACCTGTTACGTGTCTGCAGGCTGCATGTTTTCTTTCCCTCTCCTTTTGTTTGCCGTTCCCTTAGGTCACAGACTGCAGGCTGATGTCAATCTGGGGCCGTCCAACTAATTAGAGGAGGGAGACCCTGATTGGACAATCCAGGAGTGCACACCTTGATATGGAGACTCACCTGTGGCTGGGCGTGGCCTTTGAATTATTTGGTACATGTGTGAAGTGTCTCTGCTGTCCTTCTTTTGTTTGATAATTGTGGTGGGAGTAAAGTGGACTAGGTAATTTTGGGGACCGCATACACTTACTCACGTAGAGTCTTTTTGTTAGCAACACTAGGTAAGTAGGTTGGTGCCACCCATGTCATTTTGAGCTTGTTTTGAGTTGAGGTTTAGGGTCTTTCCCTCTTGTTTTTGCTTTTCTAGGATAATAGCTCAGCTAAGTTTTGGATTTGTCTTTTTGGTGTTTTTTTTTTTTTTTTTTGGCACAACCTAACTGTCCCTTTCTTCCCCACATTTGTTGTTTGAATTTGGGTTATTTATTTTGTGAGAGCGTTGCCATTAAACCTTTTTCATAACACCTGTACCGAGTTTCCGGAGTTGTTGTGTTATCCCCTCCTGCCCTCGAGGAGACGTAACATGACCAAAACGTCCCAGGGAAGTCTTGCACTCAAAGTCAACTATTCAAGTTTGTAATATCAAATAACTCCATTACAACATGGCTTTAGTCCTGATGCTGAGGAGATTACAATTTAAAGAATTTACATTACAGAAACTGTTAAGACACAGTATGGTCTATAAATGTCTTGGAAATAGTTTTTATTTTAGCGTCTGAACAGAACCATGGTGTAATTAAACAGTGTGAGTGATGACTTTCAGCTTTAGTTTTATGTGTTTTAATGCTCCACTGGTGGAGGACATTTACACTTTGTCCGTTTATGTGATGTTGCTGTTTTCAGTTCCTTCAGTCTAAGAAGGTTAGAAATTCTTTAACTTACAGAAGTCCAGTTGTTCATCCACCTGGATGACTGAGAACCTACACACACCTTTCTTTACTTTTACCACAATTTGTACACTCCATTTAGAAATAATTCTCATGCAAAGGGCTCTATTGGCATATTCAAGGACAACCCACAAGATTTTTTTCAATATACAATACACTGTTAAACATTTTATTTATCCATCCATCCATTCGCTTCCGCTTATCCTTTTCAGGGTCGCGGGGGACGCTGGAGCTTATCCCAGCTGTCATAGGGCGAGAGGCGGGGTACACCCTGGACAGGTCACCAGTCTGTCGCAGGGCCAACACACAGGGACAGACAACCATTCGCACTCACATTCATTCGCACATTCACACCTAGTGACAATTTGGATTTTCCAATTAACCTATCCCCACAAGCTGCATGTCTTTGGACGGTGGGAGGAAGCCGGCGTGCCCGGAGGGAACCCACGCAAACACGGGGAGAACATGCAAACTCCACACAGAAAGATCCCGGCCTGATGGTGGAATTGAACTCAGGACCTTCTTGCTGTGCGGCAACAGTGCTAACCACCGTGCCACTGTGCTGCCCCTTTATTTATAGCTAGTAATAACTAAATGCCTCTTTGATTATGCACTTTAATCTTGCTGTGGACCAATGAGACAAAAAGTTGAACTTGGAAGGTTTGCAATTCAGTAAAATTGACAAGTGAAGAATTTAAAGAGTCACTTGCAGCAATGACAATTAATATAACTTTTGCATATATCCAGAGACTCAAAAGAGCTACAGATTCATAACCCCTGAACTAGCGGCTTATAAATTTAAATAAAATAAAATATTATAAATGAAGTGGGGAAAAGCACCGCATGCACTCATTTGCATAAATTCCTGATGCTGAGATTTTAACCATAAACCAAGCCTTTAAGGCACAGTGATTCACAGTTTTAGTCAACCAAGCCAACACGAATGCAATAAAATAATTTTAGTTCAACTATAACCATATATGTACTTATTAAATTACTAATTACACAAAACAAGTTTAACAGCAACAAATATAAATCCTAAATATATGTTGTCAATGGTATGGTAACTTTTATTGTCCCCGATGGGAAATTGATTTGCAATATGTACATACAGAGAGATTGGAACATGTTATAGGCATCAAGGATCCTGCCCTTTATTGGTTTAAATCAGGGGTCCCCAATCCCAGTCCACGAGGGCCGGTGTCCCTGCAGGTTTTAGATGTGTCCCCGGTCCATCACAGCTAATTGAAATGGATAAATTACCTTCTCAACATGTCTTGAATTTCTCCAGAACACTGGTAATGAACTAATCATGCGATTCAGGTGTGTTGACCCAGGGTGAGATCTAAAACCTGCAGGGACACCGACCCTCGTGGACTGGGATTGGGGACCCCTGGTTTAAATCCTACCTCTCGGGTAGGACTTTCTCTGTCATGATGGGCTGCTATTCGTCCGCCGCTGCCCCTGTTTGCTGTGGAGTACCACAGGGGTTTGTGCTGGGCCCTTGCCTCTGTAGCACCAAACCTCTGGAATAGTCTTCCTGCTACCATTCATGCCTCTGACTCCATTTAATCCTTTTAAGCACGCTTGAAAATTATCTATTCAACCTGGCTTTTCTGAATTCTCACCGCTCATTAATTGCTGTATCGTATGCTGATTTCTCCCTATCTCTACTTACTAATGTTTTTGTTTGTTTCTCTATTTTACCTTGTTTTAATGACTTACTGTTCAGTGTAATCCATCCATCCATCTTCTTCCACTTTATCCATGGCCGGGTCACGGGGGCAGCAGCCCAAGCAGAGAAGCCCAGAACGCCCTCTCCCCAGCCACCTCCTCCAGCTTAACCGGGGGAACACCAAGGCGTTCCCAGGCCAGCCGAGAGATATAATCTCTCCAGCATGTCCTGGGTCTGACCCGGGGCCTCCTCGCGGTGGGACATGCCCGGAACACCTCACCCAGGAGGCATCCTTGTCAGATGCCCGAACCACCTCAGCTGTCTCCTTTCGATGCGGAGGAGCAGCGGCTCTACTCTGAGCCCCTCCCGGATGGCTGAACTTCTCACCCTATCTCTAAGGGAGAGGCCAGCCACCCTTCGGAGGAAGCTCATTCCCCCGCTTGTATCCGCGATCTCGTTCTTTTGGTCACTACCCACAGCTTGTGGCCATAGGTGAGCGTAGGGACGTAGATCGACCGGTAAATTGAGAGCTTCGCTTTTACAATCAGTTCCCTCTTCACCACGATGGATCCGTCTGTCGATCTCCGGCTCCCTTCTCCCATCACTTGCGAGCAAGACCCTGAGATACTTGAACTCTTCCACTTGGGGCAGGAGCTCATCCCCGACCTGGAGTGAACACTCCGCCCTTTTCCGGCTGAGAACCATGGACTCAGATTTGAAGGTGCTGATCCTCATTCCCGCTGCTTCACACTCAGCTGCGAACCGTTCCAGTGCGAGCTGCAGGCCATCAGCCGATGAAGCCAACAGGACCACATCATCCGCAAAAAGCAGAGATGAGATTCAGAGGCCACCAAAGTGAAAGCCCTCCGCCACTTGGCTGCACCTAGAAATCCTGTCCATAAAAATTATAAACAGAATCGGTGACAAAGGGAAGCCCTGGAGGAGCCCATCACCCACCGGGAACGAGTCCGACTTATTGCCGGCAATGCGAACCAAGCTCTTGCAACGGTTGTACAGGGATCGAATGGCCCGTAGCAATGGGTTCAGTGTAATCATTTACCGTTATTCCTTACTGTGAAGCACTTTGTTGTACCCCTCTGCCTGACCAAAACTAATAGCCAGGTCAACTACCCCATGTTTGTGGCCTCCTTTGCAACTCTGCCATTCCATTCGCCCTTACTCCATAGTGCACTGGAATCCATAAAAACATAACTGTAAGTCCCATCATGTGTATTCTGAAAAGTGTTTGCTGAACCTCTGCTAGAACATCTGCTCTACCTTCTGAGTGACTACACTGTAAACTGACCAATGACGATGTTGAGTCTGAACAAATGACTGCTTTTAATGTCCTCATGTCTTCTACCCACTGAACAGCTAATAGTATTGTGTGCATTTCTGCAGTGTATACGGAAAGTCCATCATTGATCTTTTTCCCCATTTCAACCACAAACTCCGGGATCACAACTGCTACACCAGTTTGACTGGCTGCATTCTTTGATGCATCTGTATATATTTGAACATATCAATGTAAGCCTGTACTGTATGAGTTTGAAATAAATGCCCTATCCTTATTCTTCTTGTCCAATAATGTGAAATCTACTGTGGCTTCAGGAATTATCCATAGAGGTATTGCTGGTAATGGCACTCTTTGACTGAGGTCTACCTGATCCATTTCAAATTAACCAACCCAGTGTATATGGCCCTCAAAGACTTCCTATCTGCTCCCCAGTCCCTCCCAACTAAACACCTCATTATATTTAAATCTTTTTTACATTTATCCAACACTTTCTGAATGTGTACACCCCATGTTACCCTTTCATCAAACCACAAAACTTACATTTACTCACTCTAATTCTTGACATCCTCACCAACTCTTTCCAAAAAATCATTGTCTTGTCCTTATCAACTGAGAATTTTAAACCCGACTTATATCACCACTCTTCAACTTTTCCAATAGAGATTGAAAATGTGACGTCATTCAAGGGAAAAACCGCAAAGAATTCTGGGAACTCGTGGCAAGAGGTACTAGCGCACGCAGGCTTTCAATTGAAATCAGTTACACAGCGATAAAAAGAAACACAAAAAACTGTCAAGAAGCTGTTGTATTATTAACTGCAATAGCCGGTCGCATGACAGCCACGGGAAGCCGACGGGTAAAGAGATCGTTTTTTTTTATCGGATTACGTCGTTGAAGAGAAATTATTCGAGCCATGTTTCTGAAGTAAAAAGAGGCGACAGATCGCCTGGATTGCAGCCATTCAAAGACCAAATATAACGTCCCAGAACACTCCAGCTCACAGGTTAGTCTGCTCCAAGCATTTCCACAAAGGTCAGTGTTTTGTAGTAGTTAATACGTCATTTTTCATAACATAATTGGTGATATAGGTTACAAGCAAGTCTGGCGCTGAACAGAAATTGTGGCGCTATGCTATCACTAATTGCCCAGTACGATTACAGCATACAATATTATTGTCACTGCTACATTTCTGTAATGCGAACCAGAAATTATTTCCACTACTAATTAATTACCGTTGAGCTCAAAGGTCCTATTAATAAACGGTTAACGAATGTGTATTTATGAAGACGATTTGTGAGACTGGTAAACTTATGATAGGTACGATGGTCTTTCGTTCTACACGGTGCATTTTATGGTCCTGTACCCATCCGTCGGTAAACTGTTCCTGGGCTTGTTGCAGTGACCTGAAGTTACTGAACTTCATGAGTGTATGCACTCACTCCAAGAACCGTATAATTATAAATATGATCGTGGTGAAAGTTGGGCAGCACGCTAACGTATTTTGTCCACTCTGTGTGCTCGTAAGGGTATAACCCTTTCACTCCTTTGATTTTTTCCTCGTATCTTTTCTTTGCCTTTTCATCAAGTCTGTCTTTGTACGGACCGGAATTGTTCTCCTACGTTTTGTACATAACTTTTTTGGGGGGCAAAGAAAAAGCAAGAAGGTATTGGAACCGGAGAATGAACGTTTTGCGGTGCTGCAAATGCTTGCATTTGATGCGGTACTTGGATTGTTTTGCCACGAGTTACCGGCATGCAATGCGCGAAAGTCACGTGGTCTGTCAATCTCTATTGCTCCCTGCAGTTTCTTTACAATATACTCTACATTTTCCCTCTCTTCCATATTGCTCCATCATTAGCAAAAAGCAAAAGCCCTATCCCACCCTCTATATCAGGGGTGTCCAAACTCCGGCCCACGGGCCAACTGCGGCCCGCGATCCATTTTTAATTGGCCCGCAAGTAATTTTATAAATAGAATCGAATATGGCCCGCACTTCAACTTTTGCTTGAGTGTATTGCACTTCTTAGTTTTAACACCAGGGGGAGCTACTGTCGATCAAGGCAGCTGCTCCACCACAAAGGACAATCACAGAAGAAATTTACCCCAAGTTACTAAACATGGCAGAACCAAAGAAGCGAAAGGTAGAAAGTGAATGCAGAAAATTTCAGACATGGTGGGAGAGTGAATATTTCTTCAAAGAATTCAAGGGGAGGTGTGTCTGTTTGATCTGCACTGAGATTATGGCAGTTATGAAAGAGTATAATGACCGACGTCATTATGAAACCAAACATCAGGCCTATGCATCCTACACTGGTGCTGAGCGAGAGCAGAAAGTAAAGCAAAGGGTAGCTCTCCTGCGGGGTCAGCAACAGTAATTTTTTCGTGCTCAAAAGGTCCAGGAAAAGGCTACAATAGCCAGCTGTGAGGTCGCCCAACTCATCGCAAGACATGGCAAGCCTTTTTCAGATGGAGACCTCATAAAACACGGCCTCGTTAAAGTCACCGAAATAATGCGCCCTTGAAAAAGTGCAGGACTTCAACAACGTCAGCATGTCCAGAAATCCAGTTGTGCGACGCATTGAAGACTTGTCAGACAACATTAAACCGCAACTGTCTGATAAAGCTGTGCTTTTGATTTTTACTCCATCGCATGCAATGAGAGCACCGATGCCACAGACACCGCACAGCTGCTATTTTTTTGCGGGGAGTGGACGAGAGCACGAGCACTTTAGGTGAGTAAAAAATATATTCCACAGTACCCGTGTGTTAATGTGCAGGTACACATGCTTCAAATATCAGTAATGCGCATCAATTCTGTCACTACCCTGCTTTTGCGCACCACTTTCTTATATGCGCTTTTCTTGTTAACACACAGAGTACACACCGCTGTGCACAGAGCACGCACACGCAAAGTCAGCTGATCTCATCTGATGCAGATTTGCTCCTTGATCAAGTGACATTTGTCCGGATTTTTGGCACGAATGGCGATCAGCACTGCAGCTGGATGGCCCGATTTACATACCCAGCGCAGCTGATACTCACCAGAATAATTTACTAAAATTATATGCACTCCTGTTATTAAGTCCAGTTCAGTCTGTTAATGTTGATAACGGTTTCAAACGAACGTTAATAGGTGTGTTGCTAAGCCTAATAACTTAAATAACAAACTTGAAATGTACCCGTCCCATTTTCCCCTTCATTGTTTTTTCTCTGTGCTGTAAATCTTCTGTCTAAGAAGAAATCTGAGGCTGCTGTTCTGAGAATGAGCTACCAAAGCTTTTTCTGAATAAATCAATAAAGATCCATTTATGGAAAGCTGTGATGAAGGCAGTTTTTCCTCCACCAGTGGAGCATTAAAACACATAAAACTAAAGCTGAAAGTCATCACTCACACTGTTTAATTACACCATGGTTCTGTTCAGACGCTAAAATAAAAACTATTTCCAAGACATTTATAGACCATACTGTGTCTTAACAGTTTCTGTAATGTAAATTCTTTAAATTGTAATCTCCTCAGCATCAGGACTAAAGCCATGTTGTAATGGAGTTATTTGATATTACAAACTTGAATAGTTGACTTTGAGTGCAAGACTTCCCTGGGACGTTTTGGTCATGTTACGTCTCCTCGAGGGCAGGAGGGGATAACACAACAACTCCGGAAACTCGGTACAGGTGTTATGAAAAAGGTTTAATGGCAGCGCTCTCACAAAATAAATAACCCAAATTCAAACAACAAATGTGGGGAAGAAAGGGACAGTTAGGTTGTGCCAAAAAAAAAAAAAAAAACACCAAAAAGACAAATCCAAAACTTAGCTGAGCTATTATCCTAGAAAAGCAAAAACAAGAGGGAAAGACCCTAAACCTCAACTCAAAACAAGCTCAAAATGACATGGGTGGCACCAACCTACTTACCTAGTGTTGCTAACAAAAAGACTCTACGTGAGTAAGTGTATGCGGTCCCCAAAATTACCTAGTCCACTTTACTCCCACCACAATTATCAAACAAAAGAAGGACAGCAGAGACACTTCACACATGTACCAAACAATTCAAAGGCGGGAAGAGAGCCACGCCCAGCCACAGGTGAGTCTCCATATCAAGGTGTGCACTCCTGGATTGTCCAATCAGGGTCTCCCTCCTCTAATTAGTTGGTCTTTAATTATATTCAACAATATAACATATTCGACCACTTTTAAGTGATTTTTCTAACTTTAATACACTAAAGTTAAGGTTATATACCTAATTTCTAGTAAATGGCCCAGCCCCTCCTATATTTTTATGTATGTGGCCCTCAATGAAAAAAGTTTGGACACCCCTGCTCTATATCATTAAAAACATCATTTATCATTAAAATAACTAAGAACATAACACTATGCTCCCTTGAGGTGTATCGTTTTTGACTGGAAACCTCTCAGAGTAAGCCTTTTCAGTCCTCACTTGTATTTGTCTTCTCTTTAAAAAAAATCCATTATCCACCTGTACATCTGCCCACTCATACCCAAATTAATGATTTTAATTAGTAGGCCTTCTCTCCACATCATGTCATAGGCTTTTTCTATATCAAAAAACACTGCCCCGATCCTCTTAGTTTATTTGTGCTGTCCTGACTTCGTGTTCTAAACACAATACCAGATCCATTGAATTTCTCGCTCTTCTGAGCCCACTTTGATGTTTAGATATGTATTCTTTATTTTCTATATAGTAAATTAATCTTTCATTTATCATTCGCTCCATTACGTTACAGATATTTGATATTAAAGTTATAGGTTTGTAATTTCCAGAGTTTGTATCATCCTTCCCTAGTTTACTACCACTGCCTCCTTCCAGCTTTGCAGCTTGTGAAGACTGTGAGCTCTGGTCTTAAATCCCCGTAGACACAGGTGTTGCCAATCCAAGTAGACAAGGTGGAAGCACTGGTACAATGGAAAAAACCAGCACTCACCCAGACCATGACAGGGTCGTTGTGATTGGGTTTCTTTTTATTACTGTCTTTTTTGCTGAAAAAAGTGAACTGAACTGAATTTCCACAGCTAGACATGAGCGTGGCACTGATAATGTCCTTCTGAGGAGGGAGGCTTTCTATACAATCACTTGGAGGTTTGTATTTTGATTTGAAAGCTGTTGAATGAAATAATAACTAAATTCACAGAAAAACAATAATGCAGTTCTTCATGAAAAGTAGTTTTTATTTGATCGAAAAAAACATAATAAATACTCACAGAACCAGAGAATTTCTCATCGTAACATGGTTGAACCAAACCTTTAAAAAAACCAGTAGAATATTTCATCACATCATTTTAACTATGTCTAAAGTTCTCTGCAGCAACAAAGCAGCAGCTTCTTGCTCTGACCTTCATTTATTTTAAAGGTAGTGTTGCACGCATTGCGAGTCCTTGGGTTACCGACAGTTACAGAACTGAGGACCTGCTGTATCTACATGAAAGTCCAGTCAGTTAGTCACATGAGTCACTGGAGGAAAACTGTATAATAATATAATTTTTGTTTGTATTGTTCACTTTGCACTGCTCAAGATTAGAATCGTGTTTCCTCTCTTTCCCAAATGCAGTCGCATTCTTGCAAAACGTCCCTTTCGGGCATTGTGGTCATGATGCTGAACCTGTTCCTGGAGATCTCCCGCAGCTCCTTGATCAGTCCCTCCAAAGATGGACTCGGCCAAGTTTTGTTTTCGTCACTTATAAGAATGTATGTCTGTCTCTTGATCAGCTCCAGTCGCTCCAGGTGTTGCAGCTTGTTGAGGAGCAGCAGGTCTCTTGTTGGTTCCTCACGGTGGAAGCTACAGAAGACAAGACAGGAAAAAACGTCAGCTCTAGTTGCGTGTTGGCAACTATAGACCCATAATGGGAAATTGTTGACACGATTTTCTGTAGTGTTTCAGTTGTACTTAAGAAATCAAGACAGAGAAAAGCTTAATTTGCAGCAAAATGTAAATGATGCACCATCGAGAGCGTCCTGATGGCAAACATCTGCACCTGGTTTGGGAACAGCACGAAGCAGGACAGACGAGATCTGCAAAGAGTGGTGCGCTCAACCGAACGCATCATTCAATCAGAGCTCCCTGACCTGCTGTCCATCTACACCAAGCAAGTCCAAAGCTAGGAAGATTATGATGGACCTCTCCCATTCCAACAATGGACTCTTCTCACTGTTGAGGTCTGGGAAGCGCTTCCGCTTCCTTAAGGCCAAAACAGAGAGAGGAGCTTCTTCCCCCAGGCTATTTGGGCCCTGAACCAGGTGTAGGACTGGACTCTCTCACACACATCACAACACACATCACAACACGCACCACCACACATTTCTTATAATTTATAATCTTTATAATCTCTTTCTGCTATTTGCACATTTTTTACTGTAAATTTCTAAGTTAATTTGTAAATTTTGTCGTAACCTGTAAATTGTAAATACTGTAAAACGTTTTTTCTGTCATTTAATGGTCGGGCATTGTACAGCTACAAGCATTTCACCCCCATGTCATACTGTGTATGGTTGTGTGTGTGTGTGACAAATAAAATTTGAATTTGAAATGGAACTTTTACTTTGTAATAGTAATAAAAATAAAAATCTGCTGGGCATACCGTATCCTGAGAGTCTTGAGTTGAGGAAACAGTGTAGGAAGCTGTTTGCAGAGACAATCATCATAGCGGTTCTGATCTATGTCCAGATGCTCAACTCGCTGGAGCTGATATGCAATGGAGCTCATCTGGCACGCGCATATGGATGTTCGCAGTGTCAGACTGGTCATCTGGGATGGAAGGTCTTCCGCATAAGAGGCAAGAAAATGCCCTCCTATAAGGAAAGAAACGACAGGACAGAAGTTACAGAAAACAGTTTTGGCCTGGAGCATCACACAGCTTCACACAAAAACAAAAAAAAGGATGCATGCAAGACAACAGATTTTTGCTTACTACACACACTTACACACAATACAAAGATTAAATGCATGTTTTGACTCACCAATGATTGAGAGTGATTCCAGCTGTTGCAGATAACTGAGCCAGGAATACAGATTGCACTGCAGACCATCCCAGGGGTACCTGTAGTGGACAGCAAGCGACTTGAGTGAAGTCAGACCCCACAGCGCGTCCTCCGACAGGATGATTTCTGTGTAATTGACTAACTCCAAAGAGATCAGTTCTGGGCCGCCGTACTCTCCTACAGGATAAAAGAGGTGGTTAGTTAAACATTTAGTCTCTGTCAGTTAAGTTTAGCATAGTCACACAATACTGCACAACAGGCTGTGTGATCACAATACTAATCAGAATAATATGTATTTATGAATGTAATTAGAATAATAATCCCAAGAAATTATGTGGATTACAGTTGGTCCAAGATAGTAACAGTAATAGACTAAACTAATTAAATAATACAATATATTACAAGTACAATACAGTTTCCAAAATTTAAGAAATAGCACTAATATATAAATCAAGAATATTACAGAGGTGAAATATATGTGATCATGCAGCATGTGTGCAGCTCAACTGACTTCAATATGATGGGTTTTGTTCCAATATTAAGGCATAATGTCAAGAAAATATTGTATTTTCTTGATGAAAAGCTCTTGTCAAAGGTGTAAAAAGTGACTGTATTGGTTCTGATGCTTGCAAGTGTAAAATATAATCAGGAGACTGG
Organism: Neolamprologus brichardi; assembly: GCF_056152115.1. NCBI lineage: Eukaryota > Metazoa > Chordata > Actinopteri > Cichliformes > Cichlidae > Neolamprologus > Neolamprologus brichardi. Next base: position 26,295,058 of record NC_142114.1, on the reverse strand, counting down.
CTTACCTGGGTTTTCTGGGTCCAGTGGGTAGAAGTAGTTGTTGGGCAGTGGCACTGGTGGCTCCCCTTTCATTCCCCAGGATAAGTGTTTGAGTTTCTTCAGGCTTAGCAGCAGGTTGTGGAAGACGCAAGAGGGCACTGGCCTCATCCTCTCAAGCCCTTCACTTTCCTGCTGGTGGAACAGCAAGTACTCCAGGTTGACCAAGCATGACACGCTGTTGATAAACGCCACAGTGTCGTCGCAGGACATCTGAATGTTGCAGACGCTGAGGTGAGTCAACCGCTCTGCTAGTTGCTGACTCTGACACTGCAACAGTAACGGCTCAACCCAGGTGGCGTTTTGTACCCCAAGACTCGTCAAGTTGGGGAATTCACACAGGTTGTCTAAGTATTTCATCTTGTAATACCGCCGTTCCCTCACACAGACAATGGTGTTGAGCGATGGGAGGGACTTGCTGAGGATTTTCCAATCTCTGGGTCCTAAATGTTGCACTGTGGCACGGCTGACCCCACGGCACTGCACGGTGTCCCAGAATCCAGATGTGTAGCGGGGAAAGTTGGAGAGTCCTGCTGTATAATCCTTCCACAGGAATGGGTGGTCGATGAGATCTCTGAAGTGTCTGCAGCAGAGGCGGGCTGTGTGCTTTTCCTCAGTGTTCAAGTAGCCGAACACCAAAACCCAAACTTCAGGTGGCAGATATGGTAGCTCCTGGACCTTCATGTTGACTGTTTGAGCCATTGCACCTCAATTCCTTACACAAATTCAACCAATGCAGAGGCAGCAGACCTACAATTAATAGTCCTTTGTCCCTGAGTAATAACACTGATTCGTTGAAAGGTAGGAGCACCTGGAAAGGGAACAACAACAGTTTACAACTCAGGCTAAACAAAAAAATGACCAAGACCTCACTTAAGCTCTTTTTTTATGTAAAAGGTGTTTATTTTTGCTCCAAACTATTCAGGCAAGCCTCACACCTCCAGCAAGACAGTAATATGAAATAACTATCCCAACGTCCTTGTGGGTTGCCATGTGAATTTAAAGAAATAAATTGATCTCTGACTCAGTCCGGCTTCATGAAATGTGGATATAAAAAGTCATATTATTATTAAAATCCTAAAATGGACACATTAATTCCCTACAGCCAGCCAAAAAGAAACAAATGAAGGATAATCTGAGATGTATTTTAACAGAAATACCACTTTCCCTCCCAAAATTACTTAAAACAGGTCAGTAAAGATCTATCAATGCTTAACTTGACAAAAATAGCATTGTAGTACATCTAACCAGCAGAGATGCTACAACAGGTAAACTTAAACTACACAGCAAATTATAGTTTGTTGTAGAGAATAATCCTTACCTTGCAGGAGTTTCTGAAAAGTTCAAATCCAGTAAGAAGCAGATGCAGAAGCTCTTCCAGCCTGCACACACACAGGGCCAAAGCAGAGTGACCATCCCTGGTCTGTGACCCTTAAAAAACTTGCTGGTACTTAATTAACATATGACTTTGTCTATAAAATAATCCCTGTATATCCTCTTAATTGTCTGCTGTTGACATCATCAATCAAGTGGGGTGTGTCAACAATTCTCGATAGGTCAATCAAACTTGAGGCTGAAGCTCATCACTCCATTGTTGTGTTCCAGACTGCTTGATCACATCACTTACATGTCTCCACACCCCACTCACTGTTTCATGTCCTTTCTCTTTCTAATACGTAACTGTTGGCTGCATCTGAAAGTCCACCATGACATATTGCTTTTGCTGCAATATGTCCACTGTGTTCATGAAGAATTTCTGTGTAAAACTGCTAAATAGACTTAGTAAACAACACCAGTCACACTGAGCCACCCATTTTTTGTCCCTTTTTCTTAGCTAAATAAAAATCAAAGTAAAGAATATTTTCAATGTTTCATTTAAAAGAGTTTATTTGAAGCTTGTAATAACTGAATGTTCTACAGCACCAAAGGGTTTGTAATCTCATCAGAGTTACAAAGATCTTATCTGCAGTCCATCCCTGTAGATCTGCTAACTCAGAGGCCTGCAAACTTTAAACTTTAAAAATCTGTTTTTAGCACAAGTTATTTTCAGCAGCCCAAAATCGGCATGGAGCCACATAAACGTGTGACTACTCTGTAGTAGGTTATTTTTTTATGCACTTTAACTTTATCCATGATCACTTACAAAAACAGTCAAATTAAAGTAAGAACTGATCTAATCTTTAGATGCTGATTAATTTCTTCCAAATCCTTTTGGAGCAGCTAGAGCGGGGGTGTTCAACTCCAGTCCTCGAGAGCTACACACCTGAATCAAATGCTAGCTTGTTATCAAGCCTTTGCCAAACTCGATGGCACGCTGAAGCACATCTGATTCAGCTGTGTTGGAGTAGGGATGCATCTAAAAGCTGCAGGACAGTAGCTCTTAGGGAATCTAGTTGAACACAGGAAACTCTCCTGCCTCCTGTGGCCCTCCATCCACGTCACACAGGTTTGGAGTCCCGTTATGCTCATGTATTGCAATGCATGTGTTTGAAAATGCAACACCAACGGGGTGCCCAGTCTGCCTTTTTTTAATGCTATAAATGTGTTGTTTTAATCTATCCAACAATGTTTGACCCGTCTCACCCACATAGAGACGATGGCATTTTTCACACGAGATACAGTAAATGATGTTTTTCATGTTCAAGGTCATTCTCTGCAGAATGGGTGGCCCTTCCTGTCCATGAGGATTGTACATAAACTGTCTTGGTTTGAAGGCCCAATGGTCAGATTTCACTGATCCTATTCTCCCTATCTGTTCCGGTAATTTAGCTCTAACAAGCATGTCCCTTAGGTTCTTGTTTCTCCTATGAGCTGAATTTACCCTGTAATTTTGAAATTGTATCAAACCGGAGGTGTACTCTTTAAAGTTTCTTTTAAATTGATGGTGTAACGGTAAATAGGGTCGTGAATAAGTAGTTACCAATGGCATGAATCTGCTCGGTTCCCCCAATTGGGCCTGATTATGAGTCAAGTTTTCCCCTGAATCATCTAAGGCTCCACCTGCATTCGTCGTGTTAGAGTTAAGCCCTGCAAGAGTACTGCTTTTAATTGCTCTAAGAAACCTTCTGGAATAACCCCTGTTTCCCAGACTCCAAAATAATGTACTGATTGATTCCTGAAGGTCTGAATCCTTTGAGGAGATTCCGTAGAATCTAATAATTTGCGATTTTATGATACCTTTAAAAGTGTGTTTTGGATGATAACTACTCCTATGTAAAAGGGCATGAGAATCTGTGGGTTTAAAATAAACCTTAGTAGAAACCTTTTTCAAATTTGGATCCAGTTGTTCCAAAAACACTGTGTCCAGAATGCAACTCATATTTGACCTTGATAGAGGAGTGATGGTTATTTAGGATGTCAATAAATTCAGAAAACTTTTCCTCACCGTGAGACCAAGCCACTATGATGTCATCCAAAAATCTAAAGTGGAATGTTAGTTTCTGAGGGCATTTTGCAAGGGCCTCACGTTCCCACTGACTCATGTATAAGTTTGCATAGGAGGGGGCATATCTATGCCCCATAAATATTCCGTCAGAGCAACATTAATGTGATAACAGGTTAAGAGCGCCTAAAATGTCTTATTTGCTGATGTCAATATAAACCATTACAGAGATCCACACAATATACCAGTGCACTTCTCTAAAAGAAAACTTGACCTCAAGAGGATTTTCTGCCATTTCCTCGTGTTACATTTTAGTACACTGAAGTAGTCATCTTGGGTACTGAAATAAACTCCTAGTCTAGGGTGACCAACCGTTCTCTTTTCCCTGGACATGTCCACTTTTCACGTTGTGTCCGGGGGGATTTTCGAGATGGATGAAAATGTCCGGGTTTTCCTACAAGCCTACAGAGGACCCATATGTGCAACGTCATCCCCAAACTGCTGTGTTGTAATTGGTTGTTCTGCGCTCACAGACAGGACAGAGCGCGCAGCGGCACACTGAAAAGATGCCAAAGCGCAAGTGCATCTTTTCAGACAAACTGCAAAAGAAATTTTCCTCGTACCATCCCGGTCGGAATAAATGGGAGGCGTAGTGCACTGTGTGCACAGCTGGCACATAACGTTTGTGTGTCTAACAAAGGTGCCGGAGATCTTGCTGCTTACATGGACACAGAAAAACATAAAAAGGTTGTGCAAAATTCATCTAGTAAGTTGACTGAGTTCTTTGTTACACCTGGGAAAACGAGGATGCTGTTGTTCTGCAGCAGAAGGTGCACTGATGTTTCATACTATGAAGCATCACAATAGCTACAGATCCATGGATTACACTATTGTGTTGCTAAAAATAAATATAATGATAATAATAATAACAATAAAAGCATTTCTCAGACTCAAGTAACCATGGAACTGGGAAAATATTTCCAGTCATACTTTGACCGGAAGAATGGTGACATGCAAACAAAATTGATTGAGGTTAGAAATGACATTGAGGGTTCTCGGGAGGGGCCGTGCTAACACCTGCTGCTCTCTGGCAGCAGCACCATGCTCTCCCATGTTTTAAATGCACCTTAGAACAACACGCAGCAACACTACACATGAGCGAGAGGAGAGAGGTTTGGGGTCTTCACACACCCCTGGCCATCGGAGCAGGGGGGCTGGGAGGAGGTGTTGGCCGTCCGATTGGGATCTGGGATGCGGGGCCTCCTTGCTGCTGCGGAGCCTGGGGCGGTCTGCTTGCCTCCACCCCAGGGGAAAGGGTAACATCTCCTGGGTCTAGGTGCCGTTTCCCCTCCAGGGGCGAGGGGACCTGGGGTATAGAGTTTGTTTGGGGAGTGTGATTGTGTGTACAGTGTCCATGTATGTCTATCCCTACGTTGGGTGAGTGCTGAGTATTTGTATATGTGTGCATGAGGGTGGGAATGCATGTTTGTGTCTGTGTGTGCCTGTTTGTCTGTGTTTATATGTCAGGTCGGGTCTTACACTCCACCTCTCTGGGAACTCCCAGGCCCTCCATCTCCCCTCACCACACTCCCTGCCAGTAACTGATGCCCTCAGGGGTCGGTGCGTTGGTGGTTCTTGGTGTCCGGGGCTGGGCGCTCAGGTATGTACCAGCTCACTCCCGGTGACTACTTGGCGGGGCCTGGTGCCTGTTGCTTGGTCAGGCCTCTTCCGGGGCAAAGGGGGCCTTCGGGCCTCCGGCCCAGTTCACTCTGGCACAGCTGGCTGCCGGCAGAGCCGGCAGGCACGCCACTGCAGCCCCCTCTGGTTTCTGCTCCGTGGCTACTGGGTGACCCCTCATCTGGGGCTCTCCTCAGCTCATCCTAGGAGGGTGGCACGGATGCCCCTCCGGTGGTCCTCCTTGGGCTCTCGCACTCTGGGGCCTCTGGATGTCTGGGGCCTGGATCTCCTCCATGCCTGCTTCATGCCCTGGGGGACAGGGCTATGGCTCTCTACATCCTCTAGCAAACCATTACATGGGGAAACCTTTTGAATACAAGCGCGCTGATCCACACAGGTGTGCACATGGGTGTTCACTGTTCATAGACATAAACTACACCTTTATTGGCTGCTATTTCCAAGCACATTGTGCGCTGTTGGTCCTACGTGCTGCACAACAACATTCAATATTTAGTATTTACTGCTGTTTACACTTAGCTAGATTAACATGATGGTGTTGTTGAACCAGCAGACTGAGAGACAGCTTTTTCCACCAGGCCATCAGACTGCTGAACACTTCATAAGACACCTCACCTCCACTACTGGAACTTCAACATTATGCACTACATACTGTACATTAATGCTACTGTTTTGCACATGTCTCAACCAACTCTGTATATTTTTTTATATATTTTATTTTATTGTTTACTCTATTTAATTTGTAAAATATGTATACACACACACACACACACACGCGCGCGCGTAGAAAAACATATTTAGTATACACATTCAGTAATGCATATACTATTATATACTGTACATATATTTATTAGTCTCAGGTTTAGCCATTCTTATATTTTGCTTGTTTTACGTTATTGTATTTTTGCACAACTCTGTTGCTTGTGAAGCTCGCACACAAGAATTTCACTCACATGTACTGTACCAGTGTACCTGCACATGTGATGTGACAATAAAAGTGATTTTGATTTTTGATTTTTTTTTTTTTTTTATCAGGTTTAACTTATCCTACGGTAAACTTACTACAGTAGGAAAACTGTGTGGCTCTGTCCTCCTCTGCTGCAGCATCTTGCCTACACTATACTAAGTTTCTTTCTCTCCCCCCACCTGCACCGCATGCACTCATTTGCATAAATTCCTGATGCTGGGATTTTAACCATAAACCAAGCCTTTAAGGCACAGTGATTCACAGTTTTAGTTAACCAAGCCAACACGAATGCAATAAAATAATTTTAGTTCAACTATAACCATGAATGTACTTATTAAATTACTAATTACACAAAATAAGTTTAACAGCAACAAATATAAATCCTAAATATATGTTGTCAATGGTACGGTAACTTTTATTTTCCCCGATGAGAAATTGATTTGCAATATGTCCATACAGAGAGACTGGAAGATGTTATAGGCATCAAGGATTCTGCCCATAACCCTTAAGAGCCCAGACCTATTTCTACTGTCATGAAAATTACGGGGGTCTTATATCAAATGAATCATATATAACCAATTCTCTAAGTGTAAAGGGGCAGTGACACCAGTGTCACTGTGGGTCCTTAAGGGTTAATTGGTTTACATCTCGGGTAGGACTTTCTCTGTCATGATGGGCTGCTACTCGTCCGCCGCTGCCCCTGTTTGCTGTGGAGTACCACAGAGGTCTGTGCTGGGCCCTCTGTTTGCCTTGTACATGCTACCCCTGGGTTCTATCTTTGACAAATATCAGATCTCCTACCACTGTTATCCTGACGACATTCAAATCTGTTTCCAATTGTCTGATGACCTGCCAGCTTCATTGAGTCTGACTGCTTGAAAGAGGTTACAGAGTGGCTGTCAGCCAATTCTCTCATTTTAAATGAGAAGAAAACTGAGATTATGGTGTTTGATAGTCACACTCCATGAGACCAGCTAGCTGCACGATTTGGTCCCTTTGCTTGCTTTCTTACAGATACTGTAAGCAATCTAGGTGTTTGCATGGATAGTTCATTTAAGCTGGATAAACAGGTTTCCTCAGTGGTTAAATCTGGCTTCTTCCAGTTGCGCCAAATTTCCAAGGTCAAAGTGTCTATACTCCCATCTGGTCAGTTACTTCTGGCCCAGCGCAGGCACCATCTGAAGACTAGGGGTAGGGGTGGGCGATATAAACGATATACGAAAGAAACGATATAAATTTGGCTAACGATAGAGATTTTGACTATACCGCTCTATCGTGATAGTGCATGTTGATGATGTCATCAAGCTGCGCCTGTTTTGGTCGAAAGCATCGCAGTGGCTACAACAATTATCATCTGCAAATTATGCTGGGCGACAGTCATAGCAAAGAGATGAAGCACTTTTGAAATATGGGGAAAGCCAAAAACTGTGCTTCCTCCACTTCCGTAACATTGATTCATTAATGTTGAATTTTCTCGCAGCTGCTCTATTCCCATGTTGTTGCAGTATATTAATAACTAACCTTGTATTGTGGATGAATGATCTCAGTTGTTCTCCTGACTGAAGTTTGGCCCGTGTATAGCATCCTGCTATGCGATTGCATTTGTCCATAACCACCAGAATCCCTCACGTTAACTTTTATCGAGTGGAAAAAAGTTGGCGTTCATCCTCCAGCTTCACTGTGCTAATGTTATGCTAACATAGCTGTGGTGCTAGCAATCGCGTAGCACAACATTATATACCAGGTAGTCCAACTTCAGTAACCCTGCAAACGCCACTGCTGTTTAATTTCCTGTTTCCCACTGAACAGCTAATAGTATTGTGTGCATTTCTGCAGTGTATACTGAAAGTCCATCATTGATCTTTTTCCCCATTTCAACCACAAACTCTGGGACCACAACTGCTACACCAGTTTGACTGGCTGCATTCTTTGATGCATCTGTATGTATTTGAACATATCAATGTAAGCCTGTACTGTATGAGAGTTTGAAATAAATGCCCTATCCTTATTCTTCTTGTCCAATAATGTGAAATCTACTGTGGCTTCAGGAATTATCCATAGAGGTATTGCTGGTAATGGCACTCTTTGACTGAGGTCTACCTGATGCAGTTCAAATTAACCAACCCATCTAACCAACCCAGTCTATATGGCCCTCAAAGACTTCCTATCTGCTCCCCAGTCCCTCCCAACTAAACACCTCATTATATTTAAATCTTTTTTACATTTATCCAACACTTTCTGAATGTGTACACCCCATGTTACCCTTTCATCAAACCACAAAACTTACATTTACTCACTCTAATTCTTGACATCCTCACCAACTCTTTCCAAAAAATCATTGTCTTGTCCTTATCAACTGAGAATTTAAAACCCGACTTATATCACCACTCTTCAACTTTTCCAATTGCTCCCTGCAGTTTCTTTACAATATACTCTACATTTTCCCTCTCTTCCATATTGCTCCATCATTAGCAAAAGGCAAAAGCACTATCCCACCCTCTATATCATTAAAGACATCATTTATCATTAAAATAACTAAGAACATAACACTACGCTCCCTTGACGTGTATCGTTTTCGACTGGAAACCCCTCAGAGTAAGCCTTTCCAGTCCTCACTTGTATTTGTCTTCCCTTTAAAAAAATCCATTATCCACCTGTACATCTGCCCCCTCATACCCAATTTACTGATTTTAATTAGTAGGCCTTCTCTCCACATCATGTCATAGGCTTTTTCTGTATCAAAAAACACTGCCCCGATCGTCTTTGTTTATTTGTGCTGTCCTGACTTTGTGTTCTAAACACAATACCAGATCCATTGAATTTCTCGCTCTTCTGAGCCCACTTTGATGTTTAGATATGTATTCTTTATTTTCTATATAGTACATTAATCTTTCATTTGTCATTCGCTCCATTATTTTACAGACATTTGATGTTAAAGTTATAGGTCTGTAATTTCCAGAGTTTGTATCATCCTTCCCTAGTTTACTACCACTGCCTCCTTCCAGCTTTGCAGCTTGTGAAGACTGTGAGCTCTGGTCTTAAATCCCCGTAGACACAGGTGTTGCCAATCCAAGTAGACAAGGTGGAAGCACTGGTACAATGGAAAAAACCAGCACTCACCCAGACCATGACAGGGTCGTTGTGATTGGGTTTCTTTTTATTACTGTCTTTTTTGCTGAAAAAAGTGAACTGAACTGAATTTCCACAGCTAGACATGAGCGTGGCACTGATAATGTCCTTCTGAGGAGGGAGGCTTTCTATACAATCCCTTGGAGGTTTGTATTTTGATTTGAAAGCTGTTGAATGAAATAATAACTAAATTCACAGAAAAACAATAATGCAGTTCTTCATGAAAAGTAGTTTTTATTTGATCGAAAAAAACATAACACTCACAGAACCAGAGAATTTCTCATCGTAACATGGTTGAACCAAACCTTTAAAAAAAACAGTAGAATATTTCATCACATCATTTTAACTATGTCTAAAGTTCTCTGCAGCAACAAAGCAGCAGCTTCTTGCTCTGACCTTCATTTATTTTAAAGGTAGTGTTGCACGCATTGCGAGTCTTTGGGTTACTGACAGTTACAGAACTGAGGACCTGCTGCATCTACATGAAAGTCATGAGTCACTGGAGGAAAACTGTATAATAATATAATTTTTGTTTGTATTGTTCACTTTGCACTGCTCAGGATTAGAATCATGTTTACGCTCTTTTCCAAATGCAGTTGCATTCTTGCAAAATGTCCCTTTCAGGCATTGTGGTCAGGATGCTGAACCTGTTCCTGGAGATCTCCCGCAGCTCCTTGATCAGTCCCTCCAAAGATGGACTCGGCCAAGTTTTGTTTTTGTCACTTCTAAGAATGTATGTCTGTCTCTTGATCAGCTCCAGTCGCTCCAGGTCTTGCAGCTTGTTGAGGAACAGCAGGTCTCTTGTTGGTTTCTTACGGCGGAATCTACAGAAGACAAGACAGGAAAAAACGTCAGCTCTAGTTGCGTGTTGGCAACGATAGACCCATAATGGGAAATTGTTGACACGATTTTCTGTAGTGTTTCAGTTGTACTTAAGAAATCAACACAGAAAAAAAAGCTTCATTTACAGCAAAATGTAAATTATGTCAGTTTCTCAAGTGAGATGATTTGATGCTGCAGGTCACACATAAACCATCAAATGGAACTTTTACTTTGTAATAGTAAAAAAAATAAAAATCTGCTTGGCATACCGTATCCTGAGAGTCTTGAGTTGAGGAAACAGTGTAGGAAGCTGTTTGCAGAGACTATCATCAGAGCAGTTATGATCTATGTCCAGATGCTCAACTCGCTGGAGTTGAGATGCAATGGAGCTCATCTCGCACGCGCATAGGGATGTTCGCAGTGTCAGACTGGTCACCTGGGTTGGAAGGTCTTCCGCATAAGAGGCAAGAAAATGCCCTCCTATAAGGAAAGAAATGACACGACAGAAGTTACAGAAAACTGTTTTGGCCTGGAGCTTCACACAGCTTCACTATACACACACAATACAAAGATTAAATGCATGTTTTGACTCACCAATGATTGAGAGTGATTCCAGCTGTTGCAGATAACTGAGCCAGGAATAGAGATGGCACTCGAGACCATCCGAGGGGTACCTGTAGTGGACAGCAAGCGACTTGAGTGAAGTCAGACCCCTCAGCGCGTCCTCCGACAGGATGATATCTGTGTAATTGACTAACTCCAAAGAGATCAGTTCTGGGCCGCCGTACTCTCCTACAGGATAAAAGAGGTGGTTAGTTAAACATTTAGTCTCTGTCAGTTAAGTTTAGCATAGTCACACAATACTGCAAAACAGACTGTGTGATCACAATACTAATCAGAATAATATGTATTTATGAATGTAATCAGAATAATAATTCCTAAGAAATTATGTAGGTTACAGTTGGTCGAAGATAGTAACAGTAATAGACTAAACTAATTAAATAATACAATATATTACAAGTACAATACAGTTTCCAAAATTTAAGAAATAGCACTAATATATACATTAAGAATATTACAGAGGTGAAATATATGTGATCATGCAGCATGTGTGCAGCTCAACTGACTTCAATATGATGGGTTTTGTTCCAATATTAAGGCATAATGTCAAGAAAATGTTGTATTTTCTTGATGAAAAGCTCTTGTCAAAGGTGTAAAAAGTGACTGTATTGGTTCTGATGCTTGCAAGTGTAAAATATAATCAGGAGACTGGCTTACCTGGGTTTTCTGGGTCCAGTGGGTAGAAGTAGTTGTTGGGCAGTGACACTGGTGGCTCCCCTTTCATTCCCCAGGATAAGTGTTTGAGTTTCTTCAGGTTTAGCAGCAGGTTGTGGAAGATGAAAGAGGGCACTGGCTTCATCCTCTCAAGCCTTACACTTTCCTGCTGGTGGAACAGCAAGTACTCCAGGTTGACCAAGCGTGACACGCTTTTGATGAACGCCACAGTCTTTTTGCAGGACATCTGAATGTTGCAGACGCTGAGGTGAGTCAACCGCTCTGCTAGTTGCTGACTCTGACACTGCACCAGTAACGGCCCAACCCAGGTGACGTTTCGTACCCCAAGACTGGTCAGGTTAGGGAATTCACACAGGTTGTCTAAGTATTTCACCTTGTAATACCGCCGTTCCCTCACACAGACAATGGTGTTGAGCGATGGGAGGGACTTGCTGAGGATTTTCCAATCTCTGGGTCGTAAATCTCGCACTGTGGCACGGCTGAACCCACGGCACTGCACGGTGTCCCAGAATCCAGATGTGTAGCGGAAAAAGTTGGAGAGTCCTGCTGTATAATCCTTCCACAGGGACGGGTGGTCGATGAGATCTCTGAAGCGTCTGCAGCAGAGGCGGGCTGTGTGCTTCTCCTCAGTGTTCAAGTAGCTGAACACCAAAACCCAAACTTCAGGTGGCAGATATGGTAACTCCTGGACCTTCATGTTGACTGTTTGAGCCATTGCACCTCAATTCCTTACACAAATCCAACCAATGCAGAGGCTGCAGACCTACAATTAATAGTCCTTTGTCCCTGAGTAACTGATTTGCTGAAAGGTAGGAGAACCTGGAAAGGGAACAACAACAGTTTACAACAACTCAGGCTAAACAAAAAAATGACCAAGACCTCACTTAAGCTCTTTTTTTATGTAAAAGGAATAACTATCCCAACATCCTTGTGGGTTGCCATGTGAATTTAAAGAAGCTTGTTGAGGTGAAATTTGCTTGTACCTGTGAGTCACTGAAAACAAGGCCTCCTTGCATTTATCTCCAAACAAATAAATTAATCTCTGACTCAGTCTGGCTTCATGAAACGTGGATATAAAAAGTCATATTATTATTACAATCCTAGATTATTTTCACAAAGTATTTCCTGCACATGTTAATTCTCTACAGCCAGCCAAAAAGAAACAAATGAAGGATAATCTGAGATGTATTTTAACAGAAAAACCACTTTCCCTCCCAAAATTACTTAAAATAGGTCAGTAAAGATCTATAAATACTTTATATGATTAAAAACAGCATTGCAGTACATCTAACCAGCAGAGATGCTACAACAGGTAAACTTAAACTACACAGCAAATGATAGTTTGTTGTAGAGAATAATCCTTACCTTGCAGGAGTTTCTGAAAAGTTCAAATCCAGTAAGAAGCAGATGCAGAAGCTCTTCCAGCCTACACACACACTGGACCAAAGCAGAGTGACCATCCCTGGTCTGTGACCCTTAAAAAGCTTGCTGGTACTTAATTAACATATGACTTTGTCATTAAAATAATCCCTGTATATCCTCTTAATTGTCTGCTGTTGACATCATCAGTCAAGTGGGGTGTGCTTGAGGCTTAAGCTCATCACTCCATTGTTGTGTTCCAGACTGCTTGATCACATCACTTACATGTCTCCACACCCCACTCACTGTTTCATGTCCTTTCTCTTTCTTATATGCAACTGAAAGCTTACCATGACATATTGCTGTTGCATGTGTTCATACAGAATTCCTGTGTAAAACGACTTTACTAGCACACTTAGCAAACAACACCAGTCACACTGAGCCACACATTTGTCCCTTTTTCTTAGCTAAATAAAAATCAAAGTAAAGAATATTTTCAATGTTTCATTTGAAAGAGTTTATTTCAAGCTTGTATTAACGGAATGTTCTACAGCACCAAAGGTTTTGTAATAGTTACCAGATCTTATCTGCAGTCCATCACTGTATATCTGCTAACTCAGAGGCTTGCAAACTTTAACATTTAAAAAAAAAAATCAGTTTTTAGCACAATTAATTTTTTCAGCAGCCCAAAATCTGCATGGAGCCACATAAAAGTGTGACTACTCTGCAGTAGGTTATTTGTTTATGCACTTTAACTGTATTCATGATCACTTACACAAACAGTCCAGTTAAAGTAAGAACTGATCTAATCTTTAGATGATGATTAATTTCTTCCAAATCCTTTTGTAGCAGCTAGAGCAGGGGTGTCCAACTAGATTCCCAGAGAGTTACTGTCCTGCAACTTTTAGATGCATCCTTACTCCAACACAGCTGAATCAGATGTGCATCAGCGTGCCATCAAGTTTGGCAAAGGCTTGATAACGAGGTAGCATTTGATTCAGGTGTGTAGCTCTCGAGGACTGCAAAAAGCTACACACTGTTCAACAAATTAAAGGACAGAAGTGCATGTGAGAAAACCAATTTCAATCTGCCAATTTTTGGACAGACAATAAAGTCTGTCCAAGGATGACCAGCAACAGCTGACATGACCTTTTCATCTCAACAGTTCCAGGAACGACCCCCCCTACTGTAACACAGGCCATAAACAGACACACAAAGAGACTTCAGAGAAACAACAGAGTGTCACACTAACAGAATAACCTAAACTAAGTAAAATAATGTGAATGATCATGATCACAATTATCTGGCTAATATATTGATCTGAACAACAACAATCTATTTAGATTTATTTTCAAAGCTTTTATTTCTGAACCTTATAGAATGTAATTCAATAACAGGCTCTGAGTTATTTGTGATGAGGCTAAAATCAATATTTTTCACACAAGTCTGCCTTAAGCCGAACATCCCGCAAGATTTTGCTGTTTTCTAACAGGTTATTTTCCCAGTGTCCAATCATAAATATTTTAGTGGCTGCAGATTTTTAGCATTTTATAATTCAGATAAGAGAAGCTCAAAACTGTTCAAATTGCTCTCCAGGGCACGGATGCTTGATTTCAGCAATTTCCTGCTTCAAACCCACATTCACATAAGGCTGAAGGTTTGAAAGTAATAGTTGTTGGGAGCAGAGGCTGCAGGCATAGGCAAATGTTTGGAGGCCCCGGGGTAATGCAGAGTGCACAACAGCTGCATGAAATAAATGAATGGATGAGAAATCTGAAGTTATAGGTGCAGATTGCAGAGGCAATTCCTCTCTACGTGCAACTAGCTGATGAGGTTTCTCTTCTTTGCACCAGTTTAGAGATGATGGGCAAACATGTGTTTGTTGCCAGAGCAGCACCCACTTTCTAAAGTCTCTCCCCCCCCCCAAAAAAGCCTTTAACTGCTTTGGTTAAACACATTCTAAATTACAGAAACATTTGAGTTTAGAATGTTTTTGTGAAGAAGAGATAAAAAAAAGTTTTTCACTGAGGGAAAAGCACAAAATGTCATATTTAGTTAAAAAACAATTTTTTTTTTCATGTAAATTGAAAAACATATTGAAAGGAATTTTGCATTATCAAGCAAGTGTAGAAGTACGTGAACAAATAATCAAAAAATAACACTTAGTACAAAGTAGCTGCTACAAAGTAGCTGCTACAAAGTAGCTGCTACAAAGTAGCTGCTACAAAGTAGCTGCTACAAAGTAGCTGCTACAATGTAGCTGCTACAATGTAGCTGCTACAATGTAGCTGCTACAATGTAGCTGCTACAATGTAGCTGCTACAATGTAGCTGCTACAATGTAGCTGCTACAATGTAGCGCCCCATATGGTGAAAGTTACTCAAGGGCCTGTGTGAATAATAATGAGGCCTAATTTTGAGAAATAAAACTCCAAAAATGGCTATTGATTACCTTATAAACCCTCTACAAATGCCTTTCTCCTTGAATCTGCAGAATCTAAGTTCCAATGACCAGTTTTGTTTACATGTAGTTTATCACTAATGCTCACAGAAAATGTACAAAATGAGCAGTGGTGGTCAACCAAGCTAGAAAGTGAATAAAGAGGTGAGAGAACAGCAAAAAAAGTGATGAATAAGACAAAAAAAAAAATCTAATTATAAAACACTGTATCTGTGTATACATATTTCCTTGAATTTTTTTGACAGTAGTGTAACCCAACTGAAACTGGGTCCAGCTGAAACTGAGGAAAATCTCCAGCTCTCTGTGGACTCTTTCTATAAAGAGTGCGTCCAGCAAATTTAAATGACTTATTTATTAGGTCTGGGGAGGATTCGATTGGGTTTTGCAGAAATAACAAGTTGTTAATAATCTGAACTCTTTTCAATACAACCTGAAGTTCTACAAGCTACATCTTTATTAATATCGATGTATTAATAGTTTTTTAACTACAGTACAATTTGCTCAACCAAACCCAATTTTATTTAGTATTTGTGATATTATTTTTACACAGAGCATTTGTGTTGCACAAAGAGATGTGATATAGGACTGTACTTTTTATTTTCTGTAACTGTTTAAAAAGCGGACAGGTGCTACAGCTTTCGTTGCAGAAATAAGAAAACATATTTTCCAAAGGTGAGGTTGTCATTTTGTGGTCACTGTTTTGACCACACTCCTGCTGTTTAACAGATGACAGTAATTTGCATTCATTTAAGCTTCTGGAAAAGTCAGTGTTTCCCTGGATGCACGAGAATTGCTCTTTATTTTCTGAAATGGAAAATAAAACAGATGATCAAATACGATATGAGTTATGTGACATGTTATAGCATGAGCATGCATGGTTGAAAGTGGAACCAGGTTACTAGTTTAGTGATGATGTGACTGCTGATATAAGAAACGGGACGAATTGTGCACAGGGTTGTACTCTCTGCTCAGATTCAGCCAAATGCTGCAAAACTGGACCTTCACAGACAAAATGATAAAGGGTAGCTCATGCTTTCAATGAGGTTTCAAGGCTTTTCATCCAAATATTAAAAACAATTGTTATTTTGTTAAATTTACAACTCTTGATGAAAATGCACAACCGCCCAAAATTGTCATAACACGACTGGAGCAAATGATTAAAAAATAAGCACACCGAATTCACACCATGATATTCTATTACATCATTATAACCACATCTAATGTTTTACTTCAAAAACAAGGAAGCATCTTCTTGTTTCCTTTGTTCTCATTCCCTTTTTGTGAACAAAGGCATTCTAAAAATAACTGACCTGTTATAAAAATCGTTTTACCTCCTCACAGTATTTCTAAATATTCAACCAGTTGATTCTGAAATGTTTACATCCCAGTATTGTTTTAGTCCTGTGTCCTTACTCCCCCCAAACACAGTCACATACTCAAAAAATGTAACTTTGCTGCATTATATTGTTGATCAGTTGACAGCTCCCTGATTGGCCTCTGCAAAGATTGACTTGGTCATGCTTGGCCTTGACAGTCTCTGTGAAAGCACCCCAGCTCCAGCTGCTCTAGTTGTTGTAGCTCAGTGATGCTGAAGTGGTCTCTTACTGGTTCACTACGGTAAAATCAATGGGAAGGGGACAGAAAACAGTTTGGTTGTATTCAAGAAGTGAGCACAATAAAATGTAAAATATGCAGATTAGGAGGAATAAAGAAGCAATATAATGCTTCTGTTAAATAACTAACGGTAAATCAGAAAAGTGCTCAGAGAAGTCACAGAAAAATTCTTTAGCCCCATTTTGCTGGCACCCTGTATTTGGAATGTAGACACTATAAAAGATGGATTATAACCATTATGACATGCTCCAGGGGTGTGTGACATTCCATTATGAATCGTAGAAATTAGCATTTTTGCCATGTTGGTGTTTTTTCTAACGATGTGATGAGTGAGAGAGTGGATTGTGAAATCACATGCTCAATGGAATAATGCTTCCATGATTTGAGTCTTTAAAAACATTTTTTTTAAAGTAAATCAACTATTCATTCTTAAGTGAGGAGATTTGATGCTTGGGATTCTTAACCATATGTCAGACAACTGAAGCGACTTAAAGTGTAAAACAAAATAAAATAAACAATGTTTACTTACCTGGTGTCCAAGTGTCAAACTGTAAAACAGTATTGCATGATTGTACTTACAATTCTATATACACTTTGCCCAGATAATCATGATCATGAGCATCCTAGATCTCACCCATGGTTATTCATACTACAAAATAATTAAACAATTGAATAAAAGTTCCTCACACGATGTGCTTAGGAATTAAAGTAATAAAATTACTTTTATTATCATTAAAAAAAAACAGGTCACAGTAAAAATTAAACAGGAACTCGAGTTAGCAGAATTTTCTTTGTTATATTTATTTATTTTTTACAACTTAAGTCCAAAAACTTGTAATAACTTTTTTTTTTTTTAAACACTGCATCAGCTTTTTATCCTCTCTCCTCTCTCAACGTTTCTTCAAATGTATATTAGAAAAATTACTATGGTTTAAAAGCTCAGTTTATTTTTCCACAACTTTTACCAGGATGTTATGATCATAGTGTATAGATAAAATGTTTTTAAAAAATTATTTAAAGAAGAAGACGGTTTTCACCCAGTAGGGCAATAACTACAAAGACCAAAAATAAATTCATGTTCAAAGTCAGATTTATTGAGTCAATGAAAGAAAAACATTGACTCAATAATGTTGAGTCAATGTTAAAAAAAAGTAAAAACAAACACTACGCTTAAAAAGCGTAATTGTGACCCTTAGAAAATGGGGTAATACATGAAGTGTTTATCATTGGTGTATTAGACAGTTTTGCTTTATAACATTAGAATAAAATAGTTAGCCAAAAAAGGGTTAAAATCCATGTACATGACAATAAATGCAGCTCACATTGCAACTCACAAGGTGAAAAAGTTTCATTATAATGTGGAACATATTTTGAGAAAACCATTCTGAATTAACACCAGGATATTGCACCACATACAGTTCATCAATTTGGTCACTAACCAACATTAATGCCAATTTTGTGGGGGGGTGTTCACTTGTTGGTAGTGGTTGAAGCAAAACGTATAGTGAGGGTGTGCTGGGAATGCCTGGCAGAGGCCCAGTCTGCAAGATCTTCAATACATACCTCCAGCAGAGCTTCAACAGCATTCCGAGGGAGAGTGGAGACATTGAGTCCAAATGGACCATGTTCTGCACCTCGACTGAGAAGCCGCTGCACTGAGCTGTGGCCGCAAGGTGGTTGGTGCCTGTCGTGGTGGCAACCCCCGAACCAAATGGCAGACACCAGAGGTGAAGGGAGCCACCAGGCTGAAGAAGGAGTCCTATCGGGCTAGGTTAGTCTGTTGGCTTCTGTTGACTTCATCAGGTGGTGGCCTCCAGCTCGCACTGGAACGGTTTGCAGCCGAGTGTGAAGCAGTGGGAAAGAGAATTAGCACCTCCAAATCTGAGGCCATGTCTGAGGCCATGGTCCTCAGCCTGAAAAGGGTGGAGTGCCCACTCCAGGTCAAGGACGAGTTTCTCTCCCAAGTGGAAGAGTTCAAGTACCTTGGGGGGTCTTGTTCATGAGTGATGGGAGAAGGGAGCGGGAGATCCACAAACGGACTGGTGCTGCAGCTGCAGTGATGCAGTAGCGTAACAGATCCAGCCTAAAAGAAACAAAACAACGAAGTACTGTACTTAAGCTCTCTGTAATACAGAACCTGTTTAGTTTTGACCAAAACTTCCCAGGGAAGTCTTGCACTCAACGTCAACTATTCAAGATTGTAATATCAAATAACTCCATTACAACATGGCTTTAGTCCTGATGCTGAGGAGATTACAATTTAAAAAATTTACATTACAAAAACTGTTAAGACACAGTATGGTCTATACATACGGTACATTTCTTGGGAATAGTTTTTCTGTTAGCCTCTGAACAGAACCATGGTGTAATTAATCAGTGTGAGTGATGACTTTCAACTTTAGTTTTATGTGTTTTAATGCAAAGTTTTGCATCAACTGTTTAGGATTAGGTTAGAACTTCTTTAACTTACAGAAGTCCAGTTGCCATCTTTTTTCCAACCTCCTTAGACCACTATGACCTGGATAACTGAGAACCTACACACACCTTTCTTTACTTTTGCCACAATTTGTACACTCCATTTAGAAATCATTCTAATGCAAAGGGCTCTACTAGCATATTCAGGGACAACCCAAAAGATTTTTTTTCAATATACAATACACTGTTAAACATTTTATTTATAGCTAGTAATAACTAAATGCCTCTTTGATTATGCACTTTAATCTTGCTGTGGACCAATGAAACAAAGTTGATTTTGAACAGTTTGCAATTCAGTAAAAGCAGGAGACAACTGAAGAATTTAAAGAGTCACTTGCAGGAATGATACTTAATATAATTTTTGCATATATCCAGAGACTCAAAAGAGCTACAGATTCATAACCCCTGAACTAGCTGCTTATAAAGTTAAAAAAAAATAAAAATTATATATATATATATATATATATATATATATATATATAAATGAAGTGGGGAAATTACTGCATCATGGAAGCCAAAGCATTACAAGGCAACCTATAATACCCCATGAAGTCAGTGCAAGTGGCATGGGGCATTTGGCTCACTGACATTCCTATATAATACCAACTCAGTCATAGGGGTATTTAAGCATATCATTACCAACTTACAGTGTAGATATTGATGTGCGCCCGGTTTGTTTCTTGAGGACAGCCTTTTTTCCTCCCCCAGACCAGACCTTGATAAATATGCTGCACTACAAAGCATCATCCTGATTCCACCAAGTACCAGCAGATGGCAGCACTAGATCATTAACATCTCAGACTATCCTTTTGAGTTAGTCGAAACTTAAAGTACTGCATGGGATACACAAAGGGCACTGGGGCCAACATCCAAATCTCCCATACCCAACTATTCAGAATAACCGATTCATTCATTTGTTTTTTGGCACTACCACAACCACATCTTTGAAATACGCCGTCCAGTTTGCATTTATGCCAATATGTTAAGGAGTTTGTAGTTCGTCTGCATTTCTTTTTAAAAATCAACGTGTTTAAACATGTCAGTTTAAACATGTCAGTTTAAACAGTTAAATCCCAAAATTCATGACAACACTGTTTAAGTGCTGAATTCTTCTTTCCTGAACTGAACTGGCATACAAAATATATAATTTAATATTTAAATTAATACAGGGACCTAAAAAAAATTTGTAAATAATTTGTAATCCAGACTTGTGTGCCACAAAACAAGCACTTATTTAAACTTTGTAAACATTTTTCATATTTTAAGCCAATTTAATTACGTAATGTACATTTCTAAATCATCATTTCCTTTAACTCTAATCATAAGCAAACAGTCAAGTTCCAGATTTTAAGACCCATCCAAGTAAAACCTTTCCAAGGTGTACACCATGATAATGCAAATGACAACCTGTTGCATAGTCCTCAACTTTACCTTTTATGCCCAATATGCCTCAGTGTAGATGTCTCAGTAGACTCCATAACTGACAGTGGATTAAGTATAAGAACACTTATCAGCTATTCAAACATCCTAAAAGCACTACTTTCCTAATTAAGAGAAGATCCCACCCTCAAACTAAACATAACTTCAAGTAAACAGTCTAAAAATATCCACACATCATCTAGTTTTTAACAGAAGGCATGCATGCACTGTGATCTCATGATGCCCACTGGTACAGAGGCAGCTGTTCATTCACTATATGAAGAATTATAAACATGTGAAGCCGGCACATGTTCCAAGCATATCTGAAATAGCTGCACATATGCATCTAATGCGTCATCTGTGACTTTGCATAACTCAGACTAAATATAAAATGAAAAGGATATCAATCATTAAACCACAAGAGCAAAGGTGTTTAAGCTCTTGATATTCTTTCAAGTACCAAACAATGTTACAGAACCAAACATCTGGGGGGGGGAAGGCATTGCTGTACTGAAAGTATTTATGCAGATATTTTTTTAGGGAAGTAAACACACTGCAACTTCAGTTACATGTCATGGTCCCGGGGTTCCTGACCGCACTGTCTCTACCTAGTTACAGGATTTTGAGTGTAATGATAAATCCCTAAAATGTTCTCTCATTTGTCCCATTAAGCAGTGCAAGGAGGGAAAAATGGATCTGCACAATGTCAATTTTAATTCACAAGTGCATATGATAAACAACACTCAGAAAACAAGGAATGATAAATAAACACTTAGCCACTTTATTAGGTACATCTATTTAGCTTCTCTTCACAAAAAAAAAAAAAGCTACTCACGTGGCGGCAACTGCAGGCTGGTCTAGGCATTTCAGAAAATGCTGGTCTATTTATGGCTCTCTCTTTTTCGTTATCCAAATTGTCAAAGATTGAGATGCCCCGGCTCATCTCCATCCAAAAGTGGACTTAACATCCAGCCTTTTTGTGGTTTAATCAAAGTATAGTCAAGAGCAAACCTAATCAATATTATTAATGATAATGTAGTTTGAGTAATGAAATAATTTTGTTGCCTGATTTTTTCAACTCGATTCCAGAAGCATTGTTATGGCTACGGTACGTCCTTGACTTGCTGTGTGAGCAAGAGCACTGAGGAAAAGAAAGCGTGAGAATCTGACTTTACTCCATATTACTTTAATCATACTTGATATAGTGATTGACAAACAATCAGAGACAGTATATTCAACAAGTGACTCACAGTGGTGAGAGGAGGTTGGACCGTCTAAAATATGACTTGGAGGCCACAAGTAGACCACAAGCATGATGGAGTATCAAGAGCAAGACTGCGGACTGGAGGGGCTACAGTACATCAGTAGTCATGATGTTCAGTCTTACCAAATAAGATCATTTAAATTCTTAGGTTTAAATATCTGAAGTTTCTAAGAAGCTGAATTGTAGCATTTTGCAAGAATATACTGAAAAGTTTGATTTTGTTTAAGTAAAATTAAAACTAATATTTATTGTAATGAAGAATGTACTCTTTGGGGGGAACATGAATTAGCAATGTTGGTCAAAATCACGATATCAAAATAGTGCAAAGCTGTTAAAAGTTCATGTAATGTGCTATGGATGTTGATTGATGTTCAAGTAATAGGTTTGGAGTTTATAGTAGGTGCTGTGGACATTCCCCTTGAACGGTCACTCTACTGTGATAACTTGGGACTTTAATGCAATGGCAGGCTTCATGGATGATGTTGGAGTTGGATACTACTATAATTATTAGGTTAGGATTTTCCTTATTTGAATAGAGTTCAAATAATTCCAAATGCAAGTTGAAATCATTAGGTAACTTTATTACGATAACAATGGTAAAATGCTTATTGAATTTTGCCAAAAACTTGATTTACATATAGTTAATGGCAGATTTGGGAAAGATCTGGGTACTGGAAAGAAAACGTAATGATAGCGGTACTAATGAATATGGAATTATATCAATGTATTTTGGATAAATTAGTAAGGAGAAAGAAAAATTCAAAAATAATGGGGAATAAGGAATATTGCTTGTCCTGAAGAGTTTATTTCATTGGTTACCAAATTATTAAGTTGATATAATTCCTGTCTTCAACACCAATAAGTTGGACTATAGGGAAATAAAGGGTAAAGGTGTTAAGGCCTGTACAGATAATCATAGTATTACTACTTAGGTGTATTAGAAAATGTGTTACTTCAGTTATTAATGACTACTTATTTTACTGCAGTGGGTTTTCTGGAAGACGAGCGAGCTGGTTTTAGTGCAGGTTCCTCAATTGATCATATAGTTGTTTCTCATAATGTGAATTATATTTAAACTATAGGAAACAATTATACAATTTTTTGATTATGAAAAAGCTGCGGAATTAGTTGAAAGTGTCTGTTATAGAGAAAGTTAAACATTGCAGACATAAATTGGAGAATTTTTACAGTTGTGTATAATTTAAACCAAAATACCAAGTTGTGTGTGATGGCCTGAAATCAGTGTTGTTGTGACTGCAAGATCGGGGTTTGACAGGGTGAAAATTTATCAACTCTGCTCTGTAAAAATTTCTAAATGATTTTGCGTATACAAGTAGTAGAGATAACGGGCTGGGATGTGGGGCCTCCTTGCTGCTGCGGAGCCTGGGGCGGTCCGCTTGCCTCCACCCCGGGGGAAAGGGTAACATCTCCTGGGTCTAGGTGCCGCTTCCCTGGGAAGCGGGAACCTGGACCTGGGGTATAGAGTTTGTTTTGTTTGTGTGTACAGTGTCCATGTATGTCTATCCCTATGTTGGGTGAGTGCTGAGTATTTGTATATGTGTGCATGAGGGTGGGAATGCATGTTTGTGTCTGTGTGTGCCTGTTTGTCTGTGTTTATATGTCAGGTCGGGTCTTACACTCCACCTCTCTGGGAACTCCCAGGCCCTCCAAAGGCCTATCTCCCCTCACCACACTCCCTGCCAGTAACTGATGCCCTCAGGGGTCGGTGCGTTGGTGGTTCTTGGTGTCCGGGGCTGGGCGCTCAGGTATGTACCAGCTCACTCCCGGTGACTACTTGGCGGGGCCTGGTCTTGCTTGGTCAGGCCTCTTCCGGGGCAAAGGGGGCCCTCGGGCCTCTGGCCTCTGGGCCTGCGGCTCGGTTCACTCTGGCAAAGCTGGCTGCCGGCGGGCACGCCAGTGCAGCCCCCTCTGGTTTCTGCTCCGTGGCTACTGGGTGACCCCTCATCTGGGGCTCTCCTCAGCTCTTCCTAGGAGGGTGGCATGGATGCCCCTCCGGTGGTCCTCCTTGGGCTCTCGCACTCTGGAGCCTCTGGATGTCTGGGGCCTGGATCTCCTCCATGCCTGCTTCATGCCCTGGGGGACAGGGCTATGGCTCTCTACATCCTCTAGCAGACCATTACATGGGGAAACCATTTGAATACAAGCGCGCTGATCCACACAGGTGTGCACACGGGTGTCCACTGTTCATAGACATAAACTACACCTTTATTGGCTGCTATTTCCAAGCACATTGTGCGCTGTCGGTCCTGCTTGCTACACAACAACATTCAACATTTTGTATTTACTGCTGTTTACACTTAGCTAGATTAATGTGATGGTGTTGTGTTTAGTATGTTGCTCTGTTTTTTTTTTGTTTGTTTGTTTTTTTGCTTGTTTTCTTGCTTGTTTTCTCTTTTTCTCTCAACAGGTGATCCAGGAGATTTTTTTTCCTTTTTTTTTCTCTTCTTTCTCTTTTTAAGTGCCCTCTCTCACTATCCCTCTTCCCTTCTGTTTTTCTTTTCCTTCATCTTTCTTTCTCCCTTTCCTATCCCTCAGTCATGTCTGTCCCGTCTGTAACAACTGAAAATAAAATTAAATAAATAATAAAAACAAAGGTCGATCAAATGGACCAATACGGCAATGCCATGATGATCCATTTGGCAAAGTAAATCCATTGGGTATCCTTGTTGGTCTTCAGACAACAATTCTGACGGCTAAAGAACCAAATGGGACAGGCAAAAAAAAAAAAAGAGAGATAACGGGCTATCATTTCTGGCTGAGAAATGAGTGATGACAATGTTGAGGTCTAAGACTTTGTGCTTCTGTACACAGATGATACTGTAGAATTGTCAGAATGAAAAAAAATAAAAAAGAACTTCAGAAGGCTTATTTAGTAGAAAGATATTGTTGACTGGAGACTGTGTGTAAACCCCAATAAAAGTAAAATAATTTTTGTAAGAGGCAAAGTAAGAACATTCTGTAACTTTAAATTTGCAAACTCTGTATTACAAATAGTGGATGTTAACATTTAATTAGAATAATCACTTGAGAAGTTCAGAAAGCTCTCTATAGTTTATTAACTAAATATAGATATAGTTACAGTTGGTTGACCAGATAGATGGTCTTACATGTATTGTTGTATGGGTCATAGATGTGCGGCCATGAAGACATTTTATCTATTGATGCTTTCCATGTTAAATATTTTCTCCAATTAAATAAAATCGTTGCAAATTGTGCTCTACATTAACAATTTGATAGATTTAAGTTGATCAAGTAAGAATGTAGGATGATTGGTTTCTGGTGTAGATTATAGAATGAAAATAGAAAGAAATTCTCTCTTGTGTTTACTTTTCTGAAAAATCAACTCATGTTAGCCAGGTAGTTCAAGCTGGCTAGCAAATATAATTAAATTCAAATATAGTTAAAGTTACCAATAACATAAAATTGCACAACAAGTGAAGTTTACTCTAAACTTGCTGTGTACAGCGTGCATCCTGAACATTGTTCTTCCGTTGCATTAAATTTGGCATTATGTTTCTGAGCACTGTGGTTAAAAAGCAAACAATGGAATAATAAAAGTGGAACGAAAATTTACCATGTATAAAATCCATCAATAAGCATTTCAACATTTTTGGTAATGTTTTTAGGGCCTACATTAGACCCTCCATTATAGAATGTTTCGGGGAATTATTCAAAATTACATAATTTTAGAAAGCACCATCTTTTTCCTCAATAGAAATAGAAATCCTTTTTTTAAATTATAGTTATTTTTAATTTCTTTGGACTAAAACAGAATGAGAAAACACTGCTTTGTCACATATACTTTATACAGTTATCAAAAATTTGTATTTTATTTTGTAAGGTACACAAAAGCTACTTTGAGTAAGGAGCTTTAACAGAGGTGTACCTTGTCAATTAGACTTACACAGAACAAAAAAAAAAAAACCCTAACTCTCCAGGGACAATTGCAGTAAGATTATGCTGTTTAGAAATATAAATATCACCCCGTGACTTTGTCTTTAAAATAAACTGCTAAAGGTTCCTCACTGCCCCCCCCAAAGTGAACTTGTTCCTTGAATAAATCCAAAATTTCAAAAGGCTCTCAGAATTCTAAGTGCAGTGTTTCAGTTGGTGATTTGGTTCATACCTTGATTTTATTATTCTAGCCTCCCCACTGGTTCTGCCTGGTTTCGGTGTTAATGTGTTTGTGCTCCTGTATTATCTTGTCTTTTCTCGTTTCAAGTGGTCTCTCAAGTTTCAATGCCTGTTTTACTTTAGTTTTCTGTTGTGTCGCTTTGCAGTCCTGTTTTCCCTCCTTTGTGATTGTCTGCCATGCCCTGATTGTCTTCACCTGTGCATAATTAGCATAATTACTCTCACCTTGTCAGTAGTTTCACCTGTCTGCTGTGCCAGGTATCTCAGTATGCAATCAGTCTCCTGAGTATTTATAGCTCTGTCTTCCCCTTTATCTGATCTGATGGTCTGGCTTCTTTCTTGCTAGTTGCTTTAACCTAGTTTAACTTTTATGTTGTATTACTTGTGTATAGTAAGGTTTCTTTGCACGGTAAGCTTTCACCACCTTGCATTGAGAAGTTACAATTAAAAAAATGAAAAAGAAAAAGCTTGCAATAAAATCTAAAAACATTAAAAATTCAGCTCCTTTCTTGACAAATTTTTGTGAACACTAAATAATAATAATAATACTATTCTAAGTATTTATGCCTGCTTATAAAAGAGATTATTTTGACACCTAAAATTGTAAATGATGCTTATTTCATTTTGGAAAAAATATACTATATAGATTGATGCCCAAAATATGCTTCTTCTTTTGGCTCCTCCCTTTAGAGGTAAATAATCTGCCTCCATCTCACTCAGTCCCTAGCATCTTCTTCTGTCACACTAACGCCCTGCATGTCTTCCTTCACAGCATCCCTAAACATCATCTGAGATCATATTCTTTTTATCCTGCCTGGAAGCTCTGTGTTTCCCATTTCTTTGTCCGATACATCCGCTATCCCTCCCTTACACATGTCCAAACCATCTAATTTTGAATTGAAGAAAAAAGGTTAGTCCCTGAATTAATTTTTGCTATTCAGCATGCACGTGATTAAGATCAACTCAGAAAAATGGCTCTAAACTGGCTGGGTAAGTTGCCTAGTAAATCCAAGGTCAGTAGTTTGATCCTTAAATCCTGCAGTCCACATGCAAAAGTGTCCTTTGGCAAGATTCTTACACCTAATGTTGGTGAAAGGGTGAAAGGAATATAATAAATGACTGCATGATTCTCTGCATGAATGAGCAAATGTGGCTTGTGGTGTGAAAGTGCTTTGAATGTTCAGTAAGGACTAAAGTACTATATAATATACTATGACAGCACATTGGCTGCCTTTTATAAATACAATTCATTGAAAGCAAATTGCCCATCAATACTTCCCTCTTCCAGCAGTTGTGCTTGAATTTTGTGCCATTTTTGGGGAGGTGTGCTGCATATTGTAGCTATTTATATGGATACATACCATATGGTGCTACCGGATTCTGTGTCCAGTGTTAGGCTGTGTATTCTATTATTCTGTCTTTGTGGGTTTGTGTGAAAATAAACAAATCAAAGGCGCTAAAATAGTCCAGCACAGACTGCTTATGCAAGGCAGTGGCTAAGGGCCAAATACTGTTTGTTATCCTTTCTGAGCGATGGCCTGCACTGAGAGAGGCGCTTTTCCTGCCCTCTGACCAATCATTTCAAACAAAAACACGCGGCCGAAGGGGGCGGTGCAGTTTCTGCACACACACACACACACACACACACACACACACACACACACACTGATCTGGCGCGGTCATAAAGGGAAAGTACACTGCCTGCATTAGCTGAATCAAAGGTAACTCTCAAATTTTATTTACAATGGTTACTAACCTGTGTCTATTCGGGTCATCATTCATCAAATTCCCTTAATGTTAATTGTTTATAAAGGCTAAAATACCGGAAACAATAATTATTATGATAAATGTTTAGGGTTGTAGACTTGACAGAGCTTAGAAACGTATTTTGAGCTCTTCGTGAACTGCATTTGCTTGACAGAATAGATTTCTAAATGCAATAACCAGCCGTATGCATGTTCTGTGGAGTATTTTTAAATATAACCCTAAATTTGACTTGACGCATAATTAGTACGTCTTACTGCGGATCAAGAATCAAAGAATACTGACGTCCGGAGTAAAATGGTGCGACGGGCAGTCAGAGCAACAGGTGATCTGCGTTCCCGGGCAGAAACGTGATTGACAGCTGTTTTAGTCAATCGGCTGCCAGAGGAATGAGGGCACGGGCCAATTGCGCGGTCCCGCAGTGTCAGTATGGGCGTTGTTCCAGGCTGGGCGCACACACAGCGGCAGTGTCATCAGCGGTAGAGCCATACGGGACACTGAGGACAGACGGACATGGTGTGTCAGTTTCTGGCGAAGGCTTTGCTGCTGTCTTTGCGGAAATAAGAGAGGAAAATATACCGTGAGCTGAATTTCAGACGCTGTAGATGCAGAAGAGGTCCGCGTTTCTGTCCAGAGAGATTAGCTGTATTATCTTATCGTCATATGAAGGGTAGGTGACACATTTTCTTTTTTTTACTAGAAATAAAAACGTATTTTCTTTTCCTTCGATTTAAAGACCTTACCACTGCAAAATTAGTGGAGAATCATATCGTGATAAAGGGAAGTATTAAAATGCAATTAGGGATCGAGTATAATACATAAATACCGTGTAATGAAACATGAGTTGCAGTAATTTGAACTTAAGTACCCCTTTGAGCTCCATTATGAGGGACTTCAGCCAGTATGCAATGTAGTAATTAAAAGTTATCATCTTTAATTCACTTTACATAATAATGCTTTGACTCTGATACACCGCAAATGAACGTAATAATAAATATAAGCCTATATCTATACATCTTAAAAGCCACATTGTCATTCAGTGAGTAGGCACTTATGGATAGTGAGGGTGAAATAAAAAGTGGATTTGCATATTTATTATGTAAAAAAGTATTTAATGTTAAAATAAATTGGTAGACCATGACTAAGCATGGTCACAGTTTCAGTGTCACCATAATAAAAATAAATAATGAAGTATATTCTTTTTAATGCTGATTGTGAATGTTTTATTGATAGCTTGAATACTAATAGTTTGGTAGCATTCTCACTATGTAAAGCAAATGATATAGTCTTTTATATTCTCATATTCAAGGTTTGCATTTTGCTTGTTTTTTTTGTTTCCATTTGTCATTTGTTGGGGTTTTTTGGCCACTTGGGGGCAGCTGAACTGAAAGCACTAGCTGACCTTTGCACATTCAGTAAGCATTGATCAGCATTGACATCAGCTGGAGTCAGTCCAACTGACAAATACAAGTGTAGTGCGTTAGCTTTTATCTTTGTTTTAGCCTTGACAAAATATTTTCCAGTTTTGTTTGCTAGAAGTCACTATGTTCAGCATTGTCCAGTATTCTGAAACTGGAAACGGGTATACCAGTGCTTAACCTGCTGGCTAAAAAAGTAATTATAAGCTTTAAGTTAAGCTCAGCTAAGGTTAGACAGTTTGTGTGGTTTTTTTCTGTAATATTTGTTTGCCTCCTGAACAGGGAAAACTATCCCATTAAGGACATTTGAGCCATTGTGTTTTGTTTTGTTTGTTTGTTTTTTCTTTTCTTTTTCAGTTAGTGGTCCAACTTGGGAAAAGTATTCTTCTTCTGACTTTGGTGCATTCCAGTTTAAAGATGTGTTGGATTTTATTGCTTGATTTTAATTTTTTAACTTTAAATGTATTTATTTTTTGTACCTCGGAACTCATGAACCAAAGTTCACCATATGTTGACCCCAAGTGAATTTACTATAATAAAATCCTATCTTTGTCCCCCGCCCTGCCTAGTTCAGTACGTGTAGGAGTTCTGCTGAAACAGGCTGACTTGGTTTGATATGATCAGTAATAGGTGACTTAAATTAACCAATAAATAGAATTTGTTATGTAACTTACACCATTCAGTTTGTTGACTTTTTGACTCTTGTTTATTACTAAGTGACTAGATTGTTATATTACTGACTGAGCAGTAATGTCTTTGAACCTGAGAATCCTGGGAAATCTGATGTAATCTTTGTTCCATCCATGTGCTTTCAGGTACTTGGTGCCATCATTTTGGAATCTAAACAGCTCTTTGGACATCTGTTGGACAGTTGGCTCAATCCTTCCAAATTCACCTGCCTTTCCCCATGAGAAAAGATGGGGAATGGATTTTCGGAACAACCTAGCTGTCTCTCAAACATCCCGTTCTTCCAGTCTTTCCACATTGCCATCCTTGGACTAGACTCTGCTGGAAAGACCACTGTCTTGTATAGACTGCAGTTCAATGAGTTTGTAAACACTGTTCCCACCAAAGGTTTCAATGCAGAGAAAGTCAGAGTGCCACTGGGAGGCCACAAGACTGTGACTTTTCACTTCTGGGATGTGGGTGGTCAGGAGAAGCTGCGCCCCCTGTGGAAGTCATACACGAGATGCACAGATGGCATCATATTCGTGGTGGACTCTGTGGATGCAGAGCGCATGGAAGAGGCCAAAACAGAGCTCCATAAAATCGCCAAGAGCTCTGAGAACCAGGGAGTTCCCCTGCTCGTGGTCGCCAACAAACAGGACTTGAGGCACTCTCTGGGATTGGCTGAAATTGAGAAACTGCTGGCTTTGAAAGAACTGGGCCCTGCTACACCCTGGCATCTGCAGCCAGCCTGTGCCATCATAGGAGAAGGACTCAGGGATGGCCTGGACAAACTCCATGAGATGATACTGAAAAGGAGAAAAATGCTTCGGCAGCAAAGAAAAAAGAGATAAACTTTTCATGAGATAGACGTTCCTGTTGTTTCGTATGAAGGAAACCTAAAAAAAGGAATTTGTCCTGTTAAGCTTCAGGTTCAAATTCAGTATGCTGAGTTTTATCAGTCAAAACTGAGCTTTAGGATTCCCGGTCTATGTTTATGGTCTTATGTTTATGCTGTTGATCAAGAAATGCACATAAAGGAATGCAGTATGAAGATGAGAAAGTTTCAGATATGTGTGGATATGTTATAAAGAATTTATATGGATTGCAAAGTATTGAGGGTTTGGGGTCTGGAAGGGCGATAGAAGTTGTTTTAAGGATGTCTGTTCCAAACAATATAACCAAAAATAATTTAAGAAAAGACTTGGCCTAGATGAAGGGTTATTTGGTGAACGGCTGAACAATGATTTATTTTACTATTTCATGTGTTGTTCTGACTTGTTTTGTTGTTTTGATTTTGTTTTGGTTTTTTTACACTGGACTTTGTGAAAGAAAAGTATTATGTTTTTATTGTATTATTATTATGCGTGTGCTTGCTGTCTTATATCGCTCTGTTTTCCGAAGCACTTTAGGTTATCACTTCCTATGGAGTTTTTAAAAAGATAAAGTTATGTCAGATTTTACAGAAACATGTACAGCAAATGCTACTGAACAGTAGTTGGTCCACATTGGCCTCATTGTCTTTAGACTGGTTATGCAATATGTTTTATTGAATAAAACATGTAGAGCAATATTGACTGCGATATAGTGGCTATTATTTAAGAGTTAATATTTAAACAGCAGCCACATAAAGGCTCATTTATTCAAATAATAGCAACACTAAGCTTTAAGGAGCTGGTTTGAGTCTCCAGAAAAAGATTATTAGCAGTTTGTTAAACAAATCTCCCAACAAGGCATTAAAGCATTCAAGAGCTGCTGACTAGCTGATGTTACAAGTCTAGTGTTTGCATGTGATAAGGAGTGTTTCCAAAATGCATGCTCAGCCAACCTGACCTCTAATTGTCACGTTCTTGTTGGGTTTCATTTTTACGCAGCCTGCACACTAATTGTGTGGAACAGGAACACACCCAAAGGTTGAAGTTCCATTTATAAGATTGTGTCCCGGGAAACTCAGACATGTCTTATCATAGCCTGTATTTCCCTACAGATTGTCAGTTTCAGTGTTTTCTAATGAGCTAACAACACAGAAGTCAAACCTTCTGTAAAACTGACAGTAAAATCGCATTAACATCTTGGCCCCAAATTGTCATCAAAAACACAAACCAAATCTCTTTAGTGGAAAAAAAGAAGTTTGAATGTGTTTTTGCTTTTGCCTACTTCAGTGCAGCGGGATAAAGAGTGCACTGATGCGTTACTGCTCAGACATGTTGTCCTCAGAGCTTGAAAATGTTGTCAGGGCAGTCTGGAGGCCTGACCCAGTACAACAGGCTGGGGAAGGAGACTGTGAAGCCAGGGGCATTACTGAGTATTTTTGGACTGGGTTGGCGAGGATATTTTGTCCACTGCATTAATGCCATTTGTTCTCTCATTCCTTTGAAACAATTAATGACTGTAAGCCCAGCAGGCCAGTGTAGAAGCAGCTGGCTTTCTAAAATAGCTGTGTGATGCAGATTGGTAGTTTGCACTCCGCTCTGACTAAATCACCAAGTTTCCTCACCACATAAATATCTGTTCCAATTAAATGTCATAATTATAACCTCAATGTGGGATTTTGATGCTGTTTCCCAGGGGGCCTGTCACATATAGAAGGATAAGCTTATGTCCTTAGTGTGGGATTTTACACATTTGTATAACTGAAAGGCAACAGCAGGAAGTAAATGAAGGAATACTTTCAGTAGGTTTCAGTATTTAAAGGCAGAGGGGAACAGGAACTAATGGGAAGACAGCGAGGAGGAATAAATGCAACAATGGTACACAGTGTTTTGGTTACATTGTTGTCAGGTTGCCAGAATGACTCATTTTTGTCAAATGATGAAGCATGTTTTTGTATTTAGAAGCCCAGGTGCCTCTTGTTTGCCAAGGAAGGAAACTCAAAGGGGCACAGACATTTTCACACTTTTCCTGATTCCACTTCCCTCTCTCTGCAAGCAAGCCACGTCAGCTTTCTGTGTGTGCGCAAGTCAATTTTACGTGTCCTATCTTGTTTTGTCTTGTTTTGTTCCTCAGGTCATTTCTACTGAAGCACTCACCAGAGAATTCTAATAATTACTGGTTCTACACCAAGTTGCGTATCAGTTTTTGGGACACAGTTTAAATGTCCATAAGCACATGTTGACTCTGGTAAGGATAAATATTGTGGTTATAGAAGCTTATTTTTTAAAATTACTTTTTGGATGAACCAATAGTTAATTATACATACTTTTAGTGTATTTCCAATGGGCTCACTCTGTCCTGTTCTTTATCCATTCTTATTCCTGTACACTCAGCAAAAAAGTATCTGACTGTATCTTTATCAGTATAAAGTCTTGTGAATGGCATTCTACACAGGCAGTACTTAAGTGAAAACAGTTTGAGATCATTTGAACTTTGTGATATGACTTGTTATCCTGCTGATAGCAGCCATCAGAAGATTGGTACACTGCGGTCTTGACGCGATAGAAAATGTCAGCAACACTCAGTGTCTGTTAAGTATTGTTTAAACAATACAGCCTGCCGAAGAGGCTCAAAATTATTATAAAATTATTATTATACCACCCCCAGCAGTCAAAATGGTTGATACAAGACTGGATGGATCAGTGCTTTTATGCTGTTTACACTATTTTCTGACCCTGTCATTTGAATGTCGTCCGACCAGGCAAATATTTTTCAGCCCTCTATTGTCCAATGTTATTTAGCCTGTGCAAACTGTGGCCTCAGTTTCCTGTTCTTGTGTGGTCTTCTGCTGTTGTAGCTTATCTCCCAGATAGCAAACAGTAACTATGTTAAATCAACATTGGACTGTCAACCTAAATTTAACTGAATCAAGGTTGAACACTGATGTTTATTTTAATCAGTTTTGCACACTTGTTTGATATTAACCCTTTCACGCATGAATTATGACAACCTCAATCTGGATTTTCTTTTCTTAAGTATTTGTATTCATCTTTAGGCATGAAAAAAAAAATTGAACTTCATTTTTTCACACATGTACTTTTCAAAGAGTTTTTTTTACATGTCCACTTAGGTGGACAACTGTATGGAGTGACACATCAGTGTCCAATGTAGTGGTTTATGTGCAAATATACCATCAACACTAACACAAATACAAGGAAACAGCCTTTGAATAGCTGTCCGCTGTAGTGACCACTATATGTGAAAGGGTTAAAACAACTTTGAAAGATAAATAGAATTTCAAATTGACCCTTTTGTACCCTTAATTTATATTGAAACAGCACTTACATGCTTCAAGGTACATTGTCTTCTGCATTCAGAGATGCTCTTCTGCATATCTTGGTTGTAATTAATGGTTATTTGAGTTACTGTTGCCTTCCTGTAAATTCAAAGCAGTTTGGTCATTCTCCTCTGACCCCTAGCATCAACAAGGCATTTTCCCACAGAACTGCCGCTCACTGGATAGGATATACCTATAGGGTCAGAAATGGACCCTCTATTTGTAAGAGTGCTGTGTCCTCAATGAAAAGTGAATTACGGTGAATAGATGTTCTCTTCATGTATGATTCATTAAGCATTTAACCTTAGATGGTGTGTTTGACACAAAAACACTCACAATGTATTTTTAAAAAAGCACACACTGCAATACCTCATCCATACAACACCTCCCACTAATTTTTGCTTTTATACTGGAACCATATCAACTGCCTGAGGCATGATTGAGATTGTCAGTTGTTTTTCAGCTTGGGCGGCATGAAGCTGAACATGGTACAAAATGTTCTTCCACGTGAGAACAGATTTTTCTACAACCAGTGACAGAAGCAAAGTGGGAGGAGGTGCTGGTTTCAGGAGGATTTCTCCACACTGTAAATTCTCGTGTCAAAGTTTGCTTTTAATGATATGCTCAGTGTTGCTAAACACAGTCACGCCCTTGAAACACCCTCAACGTAGGAATGCAAGTTGTCGTGGAAACTCCGACTCTTTAACTGTAAGAGGTTTGTACCTCCTTTCTAATACTGTCAGCTTTGTTCCTGTGATACTTCCCATCATTTTTACATAGGTGATTGTAAATACTGCAACAACCAATAGCCACAAGGTCTGTTGAAGGATGAGGCTATAGTATGGAGAAGAAGATATGCCTAAGATGAAGTAAATTATTTTTTGTTAAAGGTGACAGTAAACAAAAAATCACACCATAGTTGCTCAAGGATTTTGATCTTTCACTAGATTGTTTTGATTAAAATGCTTCTTTCAGAGTTACAGTTGGCCAGAAAGTCTGTGAAGGTTCTCAGTCATCCAGGTCATCGTAGTCAAAGGAGCTTGCAAAGAAAAGCGTCTGGACTTCTTTAAGTTGCTTGAAGACGTTTCACCTGTCATCCGGGAAGCTTCTTCAGTTCTAAGGTCAAATGGTGGGGAGTCCCAGATTTAAACCTAGTGGGAGTATCCCCCCGCAGAGGGACAAAAGGACCCCCTGATGATCCTCTAATTGCCTGAGCCAAGGTGTGAAACTGGGTGTGTGTCCCAATCAGCCAGGGTTTCAGGTGAGCTCGTTGTGAAACCTGGCCCCACCTTATCATGCGAATTCCTGTGGTCAGATGGCCCAGGATGTAAGTGGGCGTTAAGGCGTCTGGGGAGGGAACGTCTTCAAGCAACTTAAAGAAGTCCAGATGCTTTTCTTTGCAAGCTCCTTTGACAAGTTGGCCAGAAAGTCACATAAATGAATGACCACCAGTATTCCCCCAAAAGTTGATTTTGTGGGAGAACGCTACGTCCTTTCCTGGATGATTGAGAATGCATCAAGACGACCACCAGTATTGATAAAATGTTCTGGTTGTTTGAGGTCTAAAACACATATAAATGATAGAGAAACATTTCCTTTTTATGTTTAAATGTTTGGATCAGAAAGTCACATTAACATTAACTTTAGCTAGACTACTATTGCCCAGCAGCAGTTTTAAAAAAAATATATAAAAACATGTTTAAGCCATTTATAATATATGTAAATTACATTTCTCATGGAATTTTCTCTCATTGTGTGTTGCATGATGAGCTTATTTGTACAGGTCTCTGGAGGCCCATATGCTAGAGTGTTGGGGTGGTGAAGTGGTTAGCAATGTTACTTGACAGTCCGAAGGGTCTGTTTTTAAATCTGCTGGCAGTCTGTGGAATTTGAAGAGATGTTAAGGATTAAGAGATGGCCTTTACTTTCAAACCATTTTAGACATAAAGGGTCATTTCAGTGACATGAAAAAAAAAGCTTTAAACATTTCACTTTTTAACCTAATCCCAAAGTTGTGTATATATCTAGTAGTCATACTTTCAACAAGTTTTAACTGGGTGGGACAATTCATAAATGCCGAATGACCAAAATATCTCTGTACATGATTCACAACCAGTTGTAACTCCTACATTGTGTGGTTAACCATGCAAAAGGCTATATTTAATCCAAACCTAACCATCTAGTTTTGGTGCCTAACTCTAACCAAACAATGACAGAAAGAGGGACAGCTATGCCTGATTTGACTATGATTTATGTACGTGTCCAAAATGTGTGGATTTCCCACATATTTCCCATAAGTACTCAGACCCTAGGTAGATAAGTACTGTAGATGAATGGAAAATAATTCTTTAACGGTTCAACTAACAGAAAGGCTGATCTTTTTAGGCAATGTTTGAAAGCTTTAAAAGATGATTTTTTTCTATATTTCAGTTTGCAACAAAAACTATGTAGAACATTTAGATGTTCTCCAAAGTCACTGTCTTTTCAAAAAAAAATTTCAGTGTGTTTTTTGTTTGCTGGGTGGGTGGGTGAGAGCATGACTAAAGTTAAACCTAATGGTTTCAAGAATGATTTTCCATGCACACCACCTACTGCATCCCCACGAGTCTTATCCAGAGAAACGCTATAAACATGTATTTGGCTTTTCAGTTGTTGTATGCAAGTGGTTATTTATGCTTACAATATGCTGTTTTAAATTGGCCTTGCTGCAAAATGTTGAGACATGAAATTGCAGTGACAGGAAAAGCTGGAGGCTGGTATGGATAGGACTTGCACTCCTATGAACTTCATATTAAACGTAAACGATTCACAGAGAAATAAGGTCAAATTAGGTATGAACTGAAAGTGAACTTAAATGTGAGCACATGTGCTCACGTTTCGCAAATATCTTTTTTGACCTTGAACTTGGGACTGCACAGTTAATACTCCTTACCTTCCAATGCAAGTTTTTAAATATAGACTGTTTAACAAAGAAAGCATTTTTGGAGATAAGGACGTGGACACATTTGGTGCACTGAAAGAAACCGCTTGCAGATAAAGCAGGAACAAGTTGATACACATACTTGTGCTGCATGCCTGTGACAGTAATGTTTGTGTCAAACTGCACCACTGCACTTTCCCATAAATCAGCCTCCAGAGGGTTCTCTCATTCTGCTGAGTTTTGAGATTTACCCTGTTGTGTACTTAAAAAGGAGATTGCAGTACATGCGTACTTGTAGCCTGCTTATTATGCAAGGTTATCATGACGGGTTTCATTTTTCTTCCCCCCAGTCTATTGAGAGCTAGTGGCCTATTTACATGTGAATTCCTCCCGCAGCCCTGCAGCCTCGCTCAAAGTAGCGAACGGGGCCACCTGCAAGGGGAAAGTGGGGAGGAGGAGGAGGAGGAAGACACGGTTTGAGGAGCTACAGAAGTGTACTCCTCTTCTCTTTGGTGCAGAGACGAAAAACTGGTTTCATTAATCCTTACGATACATAGAGGGTAAGCTGTGCCAATGTGAACAGAGGTCAAACTGACAGAAATGTTGTGTTGAATTCACTACTTTACAACCTATATAAATGCTGGGATTTCAGCAAAAAAAAACCACAGTCTCGGCGTCATGGATTTCACATTCAGTCCAGAGAAAAGGACAAATGGTAGGATTTTATTTTTTTCAGGAATATATAAAAATAATGTGTGCTTTAAAACTGGTGAACAGAAACAGTTGTGTCAAATCTTTCCAAACAGGATGTTAACAGGCCATTGGACTCGAATCCCATCTTTAAACCTTGCTTTAGCTGAGTGTGTAAGAGAATCATTCACTTTCTTTAAGGTTTTTAAACTGGAAAATTTAGCCTTTGTTCTGAAGACTTTTACTGATAGTGCCCAACTTATAAAAGCTAAGTACTGCTCTATCAAACTAAGTGTTATGCAGTGCGCACACCTGTTAGACATTTGTACTGTGGAAAAAAACAGATTCCTGCTTAGAGAGTAGTGTAATCTACACTCAGTAAATGCAACCTTTCAAGCACCATCATCAGGTATAAAATCAAACTTTTTTTTTTGTCTTTTTCTTAAACCTACAAATATGGATTACTGGGATTTATATTCAGGGTACATATATGTAATTAAACACAACCTGATATAAATGAAATCTGTTGCCAGAAATTTGCAAATAAAACACATTATAGTAGAACTACATGCATAACTAATTGTTGTAGGCATTACTGGTGTGTTTCGGGAGTGTTTTTCTGCCGTGGGTTGTTGACAGTCTTCATGTGATGACATTCCTCATTTCAGTTTGTGTGAAAGCCTCTTTGTCAAGGTGATGATTGCTCTTTCACTTCTCAGTCTTCATCTGAAAGAGGATGGCTGTCGACAGCTGGAATGGGAACAGGGGAAATCTGTATGTGCGTGGGTGAGTGCGTTAGATGAGGGGCAAATTACTTTTTCATTCTCTCTTTCATTTTGACCTTGAACTCTGGGATACCCAGTTGCACTCACTCAACACCCATGATGCACCCATGTCCACACACAAATCTGGTCCACAAAGAGCTGTGTCCCCTCCAGTCTGGCTATTGTGAGGCACAAGCCTGTGAAATCTGTCTTTGGTCTTGTTTGGGCATAAGGGATTAGGGTGGGTTTAGGCTGTGGTCCCCAGTGCTTTATGTTTGCACACTGACTGATAGGGAAATCTGTGGAGAACACTGTGTTCGGATTTGTTTGGTAGCATTTCATCATTCCACAGATGAAAGGCCCCAGAGTTTGCAATATAATATCTATTACTATTTATGAGTTTTGCAGCATTTGACAGGAACCTGCTATGCTCTCTACTAGTAGCTTTGCATGATTCACAGTTCAAAACAATCCTTGATTACCTAATTCCCCTTACTTTAAGACAGCGGTTCTGATTTGTTGCCCTTTCCAAATCAAAGGTTAACTGCTTGCACCTACACTGATCTAAGAATTTTCAACTTTTGCCATGATTCTTGTGAATATCATATATTACACTTTGTATATGACAAAAAATAACGAAATGCATAACTGCTGTCCCTAGAAATTGGATAACTTTAGGAAAAGGAATAAAACAGTACAATTTAGGAAACATTTGTATCACCTAAATGAAACCCAGGAGGTTAGGGCTAACATAAAGATAAGATAAGATAACCTTTATTAGTCCCACACGTGGGAAATTTGTTTTGTCACAGAAGGAAGTGGACAGTGCAAAAGTTATGAAGCAAAAATTAGAATACAGAATACAAACCTATGTCTTACAACAAGGTTATAATCTGAAAGCAAATCTGGGAAATCAACATTATATTAAAATAACAAACAAAGCTAAATAAACTAGAGTGCAAGATTTAGATTTAGTTAAAATGCTCACTTATTTTTTCTGCCTCCTAATATTTTTAATGCATCTGCTGCAGGTTAATTTATTTATTAGAAACCTTTTACCTTTGAATATAGACAGACAACTGTTGTTATGTCTAGACACTCTGCCCTCTTTATCCTAATTGAAATTCAAATCAGTTACTGTGAGTGATTCATCTTAACGCTTCCCAGTGATGTCTGCCATGAAAAGGAACTCCTCAACCAAAGCAAGCGGACTTTTGGTTCACACAGAGGTCATATGTATAACTTCTCTCTGCAGATATTTTAATTGCATCTCTGCTTCATCAGATGAGTGCACACGTTGAGCATGGGAGAGGAATACAGTGCATCACTTGGATACTACACAGTACTGAGTTGCATCAGCTATGCATAAATCCGTCAAAACTTTAGTGTGTAAATGTAATTCTAAGCATGTCTATTGTACCACAAAGGTATTTCTGTAAATGTTTTTTTATGTCTACTGGAGTAAATACTGGGGTAGCTCAGGAGGTAGAGCAGGTCACCTACTAATCAGAAGGCTGGTGGTGCTCCAATCTCCAATTTCCTAACCCCAAGTTGCTCTTTGATGCATCCGTTGGAGTATGAATGCGTGTGAATGTTAGAAAGAAAGCACTTACACAGGAAAAGCATAAAAAAGTGCTTGTGTGAATTGGTGAATGAGAGAAGTTCTGCAAAGTGCTTTGAGTGCTTAGAGTAGTACCATATAAGAACCAGTCTATTTACCATATTCTAGAAACTTGTGAAAGGCTTTTTTCTATATGTCTCCATCAAAATGCTGCATGTACAGGGTAGATAATGCAGAAATTTTCGTAACTTTACTGCTTGATTTGCTA
The DNA here is from genome assembly GCF_056152115.1 of Neolamprologus brichardi. Taxonomy (NCBI): domain Eukaryota; kingdom Metazoa; phylum Chordata; class Actinopteri; order Cichliformes; family Cichlidae; genus Neolamprologus; species Neolamprologus brichardi. The sequence goes on along the minus strand of NC_142114.1, from coordinate 26,254,724 downwards.
GCTAACTAACTGTAAATAAACTGGAAGGCTACATTTTATTGTTTATTGACCATATGTAGATCTGGTATATTCAAGATATACTGCCTGAGACAGTGCTCTGCAAGTTTTCCTCATCTTGTCAGTGTTGGTAAGGTTAAGATTATAGCTTCACAATGTGGAGAAAACAGTGTTGTACAGAATGTTGAAACTATGTTGAGAGGACATACGAAATTACCTTAAGAAAGGAATGTGTTGTGATATGTTCAGTGTAAGACTCCCATGTCTGAATTTACTTTGGGTCTAAAGAGGCCAACTGAAATACAAAAGGTGAGACTTTATTATTGGCTATTAACAGAAAGGCCAAAATATCAAAGCCCAAAAGGTGAACAAATAATAATCCAAAACATGAGACCGAGGGGTGCACACAGGGAATAGATACAGAGAGGATAACATACACTGGGATAAAGAGTAATGATAGAGGGCTATTTTCACACAGTGCTGATTAGGAAAATGGAAATGTGTTGAAGAAGACCTCAAAGTAAAATACAGAATAAACAAGAGAAACACTAAACACAGAGACAATAAACTGACATCAACAAATACCAAGACAAAAGGATACTGGAAGCCAAAGACGTAAAAACAATAAGAAAAAGAAAGAAAACTAGTTTGACATAGTGGAATGAGTAATTAGGAAAAGAAACACAGAACAAACTAAAATCAAGAGAATAACAAACTTAAATACAGAAAATGAAGATGCACAAACACCATGAATTCCCAACCACTGCTTGTCACATAAACAGGTAACCAGAATTTCATGAACTCAGTGAAACTCTTCAAAATAACACAACAATGAAATCACAAACCAAAACAGAGGGTTGCAAATTGGAAACTTCTTATTAGGACTTGGGCAGAAATACCATAGTCCAAAAACCCAGAAGATTTAACAATCCATCCATTCGCTGTCTTCTGATTGTCCAACAGGAGAGTGGTGCAGTGATCAGCAACGCTGCCTCACCATAAGAAAGATGGTACTGGGTTTGACTTGGGCCTGTATGTGTGGAATCTGCATGTTCTGCATGGGTCCTTTCTCCAACCTGTACTTATTTAGCACATTCTGATTTAATTTAGTCACTTGATTAAATGTCAGTTTAAAATTAAGGACCTCACAAACCAGTTGAAGGATTTTAGCCTGTGTCATTGATTCATATGTTTCTTGGCCTTTTCTTTAATGTCTTTTGAGACTAAATATAGAAGGTCTCAATGAGCCACTCACAATTTCTCAAAATCAAATTGTTCTTATTGGAATCACATTGGACTTTAATGAAATCTGCAGTGAAACCTAACAGACATCATTTCATTCCACCAGTAAATAAGAGGCACTGATGTCTCAGCTGGTTTGTTGTTTTTCTTCACTCCCCTGTAATGAAGCTGGCTGCTGCCGACCTCCAGTTTGTATAAACAGCACGACTCCCCTGATATTGGCATTAGCACCGATGGAGGTATTTAAACAGCCACAACATGAGGAGTCTCTGCAAGGAGTTCATTAACTGCAAAGAAAGGAGAAGCTGAATAATGAACTGGACCCTTTTTTTAGTAGGGACAAGGAAGGGAGGGGCGGTTATATTGATGTTCCTCAATGATTAACGCTCCCAACTCGCTGGCCAGAGTTTCTGAATCTGCCCCGATTTCCACGGCAATTAGAGCTGGCCCTTCACCACAGGAGCCTCTGGCTTTATGAATCTAAAGTTTTATGCCTGGTTACATTGATCAGAGATATTTTGAAGGGTGGTGCACATGTGGACCATCTGCCCCACAGCTGTGGCAAAGAAACAGATAAGACGGGATTGCTGAGGTTTCTGCAGAGTCTGAGTTTCATGGTTGTTAATGCACAGAGACGCCCTGTTATCTACACCAGTCTCAGGGATACCTGGGGACACCCGTCTCACCTCTGAGGGTGGAAAGACTGCTCTTTGTCTTGGCAACTGAAAGGTGTCAACACCCGTGACCTAGATTAGGTCTTTATCTTAAAAAAAAAAAAGAAGTCAGCATTTGGATGTCCCCTGCTGTTGTGGCAGAGGCGCCGTGTGGAATGAAAAAGCGAGGTTGCAGGTTTTCTATGAGAACCAGATTTCCAACTCCTACAGTGTAGGGAGGAGGGAGAGGGTGCAGGAGTGTAGCGGGTTACCCTTCTTGCCCCCAAAGCCATAAATCAAAATAAATTAAAGTCAGACTCCCACAGCACATATGGTAGCCACAGTAACAAGACTTTTCCAAACCAAGACTGTGCTTAATTGTATTTGTAAATCTATTACTAGATCATTTTAAACCAATGACATATTGAACCTAGCAGCATAATGTAAATTTAAAAAGAGTGAAAAACAAATGAGTTGAAAACATCTGTCGAGTTTTCAGATCAAAAGTCCGGCAATAGAAAGAAGTATGTTTCTGATCAGTATGGGTATAAAATCCTGTACATATTTATGCGAGGTTTAAGCATGCAGCTGATGCAATTTGCTTTTGGACTTTCTTAGCTAATAGAAAGAAGTCAGTAGGTATAAATTGTATCCACTTCTTTCAATATGTAAATCTAACAGAAAGGAGGGAAGTAAAAGCAAACCCACATGAGAAACTAACCTTCAAAATAAAGCAGGGAGCAAAGTGAAACTGGGACTGAAACTCACAGATGACAGTGACCTGGGAAGGCAGATGGTCAGGAAACACAAAGCAATCAAGAAATGTGGATCACAAAAATATGAGACCATCAATAATGAACTGTATATAAAGTCAAAGTTTCCAAGCCTGAAAAGCAGACACTGTGTGAAAGTGATGTGCATTTTCTGTAATGTGGAACGGAGTGCTAGTGCTGGTGCAAATATATAAACTAACGTTAGCAAACTGCATCAGATCACATCTGTATGTGTCGGCATAACTGCCATGACCATATATTGGATTGCAGTATACTCATTTGAGATTATATTAATAATGTGAAAGAAAAATCATATTTAGACAAACATTTCACTCTGTGAAACTGTACCCACAGATTTATACGAACACCAGCACAAACAAAGTTGGACATAAATGTAGACTTTTTCAAATATGTTTAAAAAACAAACTGTTTTATATGGATCTTCATAATTTATAATCATTTTACATATACAAACAAATACCTAATAATTCTATCACTTGAATCTGTCATTGTGGAGGACTTACTTCTCTTGTGCAAAAATCTTCAACAAATCTAACCTTAGACAATGCTTACAAAGCTATCAATGGAAATATTTTTACAGTTACAGATAAACTGTTTTTGTTATTCTCGTACAGAAAGAAATGCCATAACTGCAAAATTTTACATATACATATCATTCTTAAATAAAAAGTAGCCTTGTCCTGTAAAAACAAATACCTTTGGTAGCTGTACAAGTGAGAGATTCCTCTGCAAACATTTTTTATCATCACCTAATGCTTATCAGGATAAAATATAGGACTGTTTGCAACCCCTACAATCTTCACTTCCCTTTTCTTTTTTTACGCCATCTCCAGTGGCAGTAAATTCACTGTACATAGCGTGTACTGTCATGGAGCCAATGTTAAGCCTCTTACTACTTTCACTCCCACAGTGGTCTTTTGTCTGAGCACTCCTAACTCCCATTTATTCATGTCTGATTTTTTTGCAGATAATTGTTAGCAACACCTCTGTTTAATTTGTGTTTCCACCAGAAAAAAAGTACATTTTTGGAATACCTGTGCAAGAATACACTACAAATATTGTCACATTTTTTTCACATGTTCAGATGTTTGATTTTAAATAACCTGCCAGATTGGAGCTTTTTGCTCTGGGATGACATGAAGTGAGTCTGTGACTTAGCTGAACAATCTTTCTTGTAAATCTTCTTAGAAATGTGATAGTCAACATGCATCATAATCCTTAGCAGTATGCACAGAGCTACTAGTTAAGTGACAAAAAAGAATCCGTCATCACCTCCATTTGACACCAGCTGCTGTAATGAGTTGATTACAGAAGATTACAAAAGCAATGGCTCTGTGGATCCATCTAATGAAACCTTTTGTGATGATGATTGGTTGGTTAAAGATCACCGCCTAGTCACCTGTTCTCATGTTACTGAATAATTGTTACTAGATTTAAACACTTCCACAGATATCACACCATGATAGCAACATGTCCTACCTGCTGGGCGAGTTAGTTAGAGATTTTTTCCATGACATTAGGAGAATTGCCCTTGACACAGAAAATGGTGATTACTTCCATGCAAGCTTGAGGTCAATGACAAAAGCAGATGCGGTTCTAGGGAGTGGTCCAATGTAGAAGGATACTGGAAGCAATGTTCAAGAAAATGACCTGGAGCTGAATATCTGCCATTGTTAAACATTGACGTGTTTTTGTTTTATGGGCAGAGTAAACCGCACATATTCATATACTAATTATTTAAAACTTTTCTTACATTTCTTTTCTTTTTTATACAAGGCATCTCAAGTCATGTTTCAGTTAACAAAAAGCTGGTGATTGAGTGCTGGATCTGACTGAAACTGAAGAAAACTGCACACTCATACAGTAAAAACTTGTAATTTACAAGATACGCTTGCTGTATAAACCACACTTTGAATTATATTCATTTTGGACATTAAGATGTGATTTAGGAGATAAAGTAAGTAAGGAAGTATTTACTGAGACTTTAGATTATCCCGTTAAAACCGACGCATTGGTTTTAGGTCAAATTACCGTAACTCATAAACCATTGGCGCAATCGCAAAATTCCAGCGGTTTCCAAAAGCGTCAACTTTGTGCTTTTTTTTTCAGTGATGTTAGGGTCATTATGCTGATCCCAGGAAGGGGACCACATCGAGATACGTAAATTACAAAGAAAACAACACAGCACATAGCAAAAACGAAAAGACATGGCAAAAAGAGCCCAAATGTAGGTTCCGCTGTAGCTCACTGGATCAGCAGACGACCATATGCTGTATGGCCGAGAGCCCAAACAAAAGAGCCCAAATGTCTGTTTTCTGTAAATTTTCATCACACTCACTCATTCGCAGGCTGCTGGGACACCGTATCATAATGACCCTAACATCACAGAAAAGCAGAGTCACTGCTTTCAGGAACTGTTGGAAATAAGCAAATTGTTCAGGATTAAGAGAGTTACAGATGTTGAAAAGAACATTGCAAAACACCTGTCTGACCCCAGCGACAGGTGGGTAAAAATCTTTAAATCAATACACTACACAATCAAAATAGTTGCTAGGGGTAAAACAAGTGGTGTTGTTTTGATTTCATGTATTCACCGTATTGAGTTTAGCTTCTTTATTATTTACTGTTTTACTTTTTCTGTCAAAAAAGCCAACAAGACAGATCACATTCATACAAACCTGACTGCATTCACAGACACATTTAATCCCAGATTAAATTCTCATGCTTTGTTCTTTGTCACAAACCTAAAGAACAGGTCACTCCAGCAAGGGTTTTATTTTAGTTTCTTTATCACAGTAGTTGCACATCCCTTCTGTTTCACTGAGGTTTGTGATGTGATGTCAACACTAATGCATTCTGTCTTCTTCAATCTATTCCAAAGAAGCACAAAAAGACACACACACACAAAAAGTTTAAAAATTCCTTTGTGCTCTGCTTGATCTTCAGAAACAAAAGTAAACTAATGGTACCCCCCTTTTTATAAATGGGAGCTGAAATCTGATACAAGAGTCCCAAAGCCAGATCTGAGTCTAAAGACTGGAGCCTCATTAGCAATCTATCTTTGCGGCATTGAGGAAAACCGCACACACACACACACGCACACACAAAGTGGCTTTGTTTTTGGGCAGGGGTTGATATGCTGAAGCGGGGCCCCTGAGCTCAGAGAGACAGCAAGGACTGAAAGCAGAGACTTCAAAAGTAGCCAGTGTTCACCTTTAGAAAAGACAGATGACTCCTTGTTCAGCATAAGGACCAATCAGAGCATTTTAGTGATTCCCCTAAACTGCTATCCTGATTAACTCAAGCATCTACATCTTCAAAGTTGTTTATTGAGATAATCTAATATTTTTATATGTGACGATTGGAGGCCATCTAGATTTTAAAAGCTTTTTATTTGCTTGTCAAATGAGTAGGGGTCTTCAGCCTGGGGGTTTCAGGGGAAGTTTGTCTTTCTACCAGCTGTTGGTTTCAGTGTCTGTTATGCATGTTGACTTTAGGAAAAATTTGAATGGAAGGAAAAGTGGATGACGCAAAAAAGAGGAAGTTAAATCAGGAGGAAAGAGAGCAACATGCTCAATGAAAAAAAATCGCTGTAGTATTTATGTTTAGCACCATCGATATATGGACATTTGCCGTATGAAAACATGTAGAAACTGTGCATGTCTATCACAATTATACGTGCTTGGGAAAACCTGGAGTTAACACAGCTGTTCTTTGTTTCACTTGGTCTGCTGTAATAGCCAACATTTTTTCCACCTGTTGGAAAAATATTCAGAGCAAAGCAGGTTGCAAGAAAGGCGACATCTTCTATCTGTTGCAGTGGCAGCAATGACTTGTCTTTTTTGCCTCACTTTCACAAAAAATAACAAGCACATGAATATGCAAGGTATTTTAGGCGTGTATAACTGTAGGACACTCTAAAGCCAAGACACACTGGACAGATTACATGTCACAGATGACCTGGGAACACCATAGTCTGGGAGAACCAGCAGCAGGACTTGGTGGGTGGATGGATGAATGAATGGAATTATCTTTAGGTACTTGGTGTTCCAACAGTGAGCAAAATGCATTGAATGAGTCCATATGCTGCATATAATGTATAGATGTCACCGCCATGATGTCACTCATTGGTTAGAAAACTGCCATTATGAAGCCTTGAACAGAGCATTTTGTCCTAAGCCATGTTGCTGTTTTGAATCCAAACATGATGAGCGTGAGTGGAATCTGACTGAGAAAATGAGGAACTTGTAACCCTGTCAAGTTATGTCAAGATCACTTACAACCACATGAGTTGCCCTCTGATGGCCTTTGGCAAAAATGCAGGTTAAAGGCTCCAAATTCGCTATGTCCCAATTCAGTTGCTGCATCCTTCGAAGGCCACATTTAAAGGCCGATTACATCCCAGCCAGATGACGAAGGCTGTCTCAATTCAAAGGCTGCTCCAAATGTGGCTGCTCCAAATGCGTCCTTCTTTTCCCCGAATTTGTAGGATCGGTGTATTCTTCATGGCCCAACCTATCCCAGAATTCATAGCGCGGCCAAGCCAATTCCAGTTTCCAACAATGGCAGCAGCTACTTAGTTCTACTTTGACTCTTACTACTCTTTTTAATACTTTATTAATTAAATTACTATTCATAATATTTGTATAATAATATAAAAATACTTTTAAACGCAGCAATAGCGAATGAGTGCAGCTAAAGAGTTTGAAATATTACTCTTTCTGGGTCACAAAATAAACTTTTAACATATTTTCAGGCAAGAATGTAGGTGTGTCAATTTCAAATATCTGCTTGGTTTTATCAAGATATCACATATTCGCACTTCCAGCCTTCTTGGTCTTTGGTGGACCCGGCCCACGTAGACCACGAAGGCTGGGTCCTCCGAAGGATGCAGCCCTTGAATTGGGACACAGCCATCTTTTATACAATGTATGATTTATTAGATAAACCCTGACTCAAAAGGGAAAAATGTTTTGCAAGTCAGTAAAATATAAATTCAGTCACATTAGTTGGACTCTATACTTAAGAACTTAGATTTGCGCAAGATCAGAAAGTAAACATTGCAACAAATCATAAGAGCATGTGACGTCTGTGTAGTGTTCTGCAAGTTCAGCAGCATTTTATACAATGGACTCGGACTACAGGGAACAGTTGTGACGTGTTGGAAAAGAACTGTTCAGGCAGAGCAGGTGCATCCTAGTTCTTCAGGAAGTGTTTAACTACTGGCCACACTCTCTCACACTCAAGCACACGAGCAGAAGCAGTTCTGGGAAGCAAAACCTAAAAGTGCACGTTCCATCAACACCTATTATTACCACTTGCATAGCTGTTTTTCCCCTAGCCTTAGCAATACTGCCTTGAGAATTACATGTGACATATTGTGGCATGTGACATTTTAAGGGTTGGGTCTGTATTCCCATTCTGATCTGCTGCTTTAAATCCCAGTCTGGGAATGGTGACAAAATATCTATTCCTGTTTGATTCCTTCTGTCTGGTTTCGATGGGTGCTGCTGCTGATAAGGCTACTTTAAATTTGGTATGAAGCATATTAAGACATTCATATGTAAGAGCTGACAGCATATATTTTTTCTACAACACCCTGAGATATGATGAACTTTATGGAACCTTAGGACTAAATTCAGTCATTACTAAAAGAGCAGAAGCGAGAAAAATGTAGTATAACATAGTTAAAAGGTGATAAGAGCTGTAAGCGTTTCTAGGATGTAAACAAATCACTTCTTGATGGCTACAAGGAAATGAGGGCACTGCAATGGAAATAAACAGGCACTGTAGATTAGATCCCTTGTATGTTTTTAGCTTTAGATATTTGCAAGGCCTTCCAGTCTTGGAAAGTGACGCAAGTAGGCTAATTTACTCAACAGTAAAGGTTCTATTTCTATTTCGAGAAGCCCTACACTTATTATTCATTACAAGTGAAATATCATGCAGTTATTTGATGTCTGAAAAGTGTTTACATGTCACATTCGAAGCAAGTGAAGTCACCATTCTCGCATAAACATCTCCATAATCTGTGTAATAAATAGCCGGAAGTAGAGTTATAGCTATGTTTGAGGGGGGGAGCATATAAATAAATGATTAATTACGTCTCCACCTTAATCAGTGTTGTACTTCTATAACAAAGGCCTTGATTTTAGTACTTTTATACACATGTTTATTTTGATGTTTTGTGTATTTTAAAGTCAATTCAGTTTTCAAATGACTATAATTTAAAATTTAGGATGTTTTTATTGAAGTCCGATAACAGCTGGTATGTGAATAGCTATTCAATTTTTAATCTTAAGCACTAATACAACTACTAACATTTTGCTTTAAATGTTTTCGCTTTTTTTAAACCGGGTCTGTGTTTTAAAATTGTAATATTAATATTTCTACTTAAAGCTGCATTTTACAAAATTGGGCCACTAGGGGGCAGAAAAGTATAAAAACAAACAAAAATAAAAACTGGCCCTTTGTTTCCCGCAGAGGATGGATCCACATAATTGATTTAGCATGAATGTTACTTGGATGGGCTTCCTGACACAACTCTCCAATTAGCTTCCTAGTATCCTACCACAATGGGTACACAAGCTTGTTTTCCCTTGAGGCTAGCTTTCTGTCTTATCCCAGTCTTATGCTGCGTTCCACATACCTTGGAAATCTAATGAAAAGAAAAACAGGATTTCTTTTGATTCTTAGCACAGCAGAGCCATTCAGGTGTATTAGCAATGCAGTATAATACTTATATTTTTGTGCTTAAAAACACAGCTGCAGCACATTCATGAACAGAGCCTGGTTTGTGTATCACTTATGTAGTCCACAAATAAACAACAGTGGCAGTACAGTTTAAAGGTTTTACAGTTTTACTGATGTTGACATCCATTACCATCTTGTATTGTTAGCTCAGGGTTCTTGGGGCTGCTCTGACTTTCCAAATGGGAAATTGAGGGATAGTTCCACATTCAAATTCTGACTGGGAACTCAAAAATTTATCTTAGGAATGCACCATTAAACTAAGGATCTTACTGCGAATTCTACTTCTGCATCTGCATCATAACTTGCGCCATAAACGGAACCCCATTTTAACCCTATGCCACAACCTCCTACGTAACCTGACGTGCACCTCCTGAGAAACTACACGTATGGTTAACTCATACCACAAAAAACTTGACATGAATTCTTCCGGTTACTACATAAGTCTCAGTACAATTTTTCATGCGTCAGGTGAAAGTGTTAACTTCCTGTTGGCTACAAGAAAATATGGACGATTCAACTATCAGTGTAGGCTTTGTAAAACCAGTTTAGGCAACATGTCAGCAAACATGTGAGCAATAGGTAACTGTAGTAGTGTAGTATTGTAGGTTTTAACTGAGCTACTTTACTTTAGTAACACAGAGAAAGAGCAGAAAGGGTTTTTAAAACACGGGGTTAATGTTTACTATTTACTATAAATTTGTCTTGCAAGAAATGAGAAAAAAAGTCTCACTTCCTGTAGAAGGAAGGGAAAAAATGATACAAATTTAATAGCACCGAGTTACAGTATTAAGTCCAAGGATTTTTAAAGTAATCAAATGCAGTTTTTTTATATTAATAATCCTATTCATATTTTCATACAAATTAATAATCTGTTGCATGTAATATGAGCAGTATTACAACAGCATTTTGCCCTCCAGCATCAGTTGTTGCAAATGCCTGGATGGATGCTGCTGTTCTATTTCTGCAGCGAGAGCAGTGAGAAAATGTGGGTTTGTTTAGCTGCTACGCAGTTGCCCTCAGCTGTCCCATCGCTCAGCAGGGGAGGAGGTGCAGGCATACCCCAGTTCCTCCCATTTTTTTTTCTGTTCTCAACCCCCACTTTTCTCTTTTCACTCTCAAATGGTCTCATAGACAAGCGCAGGCTAGACGAGGCAACTAGGTCAACCTCCAGCTAATAAACTCCCGTGTGTCTGTTGAGACAGTGGGACAAATGGGCCCTACTTAAAACCAGACACAAACAAAGGCCTTCACATCCAATGAAGACCTTACCCCACTTGCATCTCAATGAAGCCAGAGGGGAGGGAAATGCACTTTTCCACATAATTCCTATGCTTGCTGACCAGGAAGCAGAATACCTCACCCAATAACCTCCAGTTGCATATCAGCAGCCTGTTTGTGATAACAATGGAAAGAAATTTTAATCTGTTTTTGTAGACATACCTGTGCACAATGTGCACAAGTAATGAAAAATGACTTCCCGCCCCCTGTGCTGCTGATTGATTGCATGTGGTCCTCCTAAATGAAAGCCTGAATTATTCAAGCAGGTCAGACTAAATCCATTTCCTGTTCAATCACATAGTTTGATGGGCATTTAGGAATTGCTGAATATATCACTAAAGAGCAATTAAGCTTTTTTTTGAGAAGTATCGCACTAGAAATAGATAGCTACCATATCTGTGAGAAAAAAGCACTGCATTGCACTTCCAGCAATTTCTTCTGTTATATAAAAATGCAAGTACTGTGGAACCCCGACTTACGAAATTAATTCGTTCCCGAGGGTCTTTCGTAAGTCGAAATTTTTCGTAAGTCGAAGAACCCATCGCGCGTTTTGAGTGAGGCGATGCTGAACGATAGGCTATAGGCTAATTGCTAACTAGAACAACAATACGTCATTCAAGTGAAACAGCGAAGCGCAAGTACGGAAGCCAAGGGATTCCGTATCACATGATTCGGAAAGCATTGTGGGCATTGTAGGCTCAGTCAATCAGATCCAGCGGATTTCGTTACTCGGGCATTTTGCCGTAACACGGGTAAAAATATTCCCGTTCAGTGCCTTCGTAACTTGAATTTTTCGTGAAACGGGGTATTTGTAAGTCGGGGTTCCACTGTAATGGTAATTGTTTATGGACTCAGAGTCACAAGCAAGACTCAGTTACACTTTAAGCTAAATACTAGTAAAGGAAAAAAAAACTTATACTGGCAAAGTATTTCTAGCTGATTATTTGAGTAAAACTGTAGAAGTGTTCTACCTTTAGGTATCTGATGAGTTGTATTATTTGTAAATTTCATGCTTCTTGTTTAATCATTTGTACATAGACATTACAGCCATTTTACTCATTTTAAATCATCTGGCAGAAACAGATCCCGACTCTCCCCTGTCTGCATTGCTGGGACTGATGAGAAATAGTCACATCCTACAAGTATCTGGAAGTTCAACTGGATCACAAGTTGAAGTGGTCTGCCTACCAAAAGGGTCTGAGTCGGCTTTACTTTCTACAAAGGCTCAGATCCTTCAATGTATGCAGCAGGCTGCTCTAAATGTTTTATCGTCTGTTGTTGCGAGCACCATCTTCTTTGCCGTGGCGTGCTGGCGTGCAGCCATCAAAGCAAAGGAGGCAACAGACTGAACAGGTTCCTTCAACATTGCTGTCTGAGCGAAAGTTGCAGGAGGTCGTTCCTTCCTGCAGCTATCAGTCTCTTTAATTTATCCACATGGGTCAGATACACCTCAGTGCACTCTGTCACTTTTGTACACCACGACATATATTTGCACATATACTTGTCCTTTTATATTTATATTTATTCCTATATCTCTATATTTATCTATTTGTTTTAATAATCATCTGTCATAACTCAGTTTCTACTCGTATTTTATATGCATGCTTCTGTTTGTTGCATATTTGTAGCTATGATAACTCCGTCTGGGATAAATACGTTTGTCTGATTCAGATTTACATGCTCTGTATTTGACATTTTTTAATCATAAATGATTCATTATTCAAATTTATAGACTTTCATCATTTTCTTTACTTTTTAAAAACTTTTATTTTCAGCGTTCCCTTTATTGTATGCCATTATTACACATTAACAGAAAAACATTGATGCATTTGCTAGCAAGTAAATGCATTAAAGTAATTAGTTACTTAGTTACTTTAAAAACAAATGATGTACAACCTGAATAGGTAATAAAGCGATAGATCTTTCAGCCCAATTCTATTTTTTCTGCATAATCCATCATTTAAAATGTAATCAAATGAAAAAGTCTCTTTTTGAAACTTGTTTTATTAGTTTTAATCTTTTAACTTTATGCATGAAGCAAACATTAAATTATATGCAACATTCTCTGACTGGAAGAAATTTGTTTAACATTTACACCTATTTTCTGCACATTCCAGCACATAAAATAAAATAGTTTTTTGTGTTTACACTCACTCTTTCAAATAAATGCATGTAAAACACAGGTTCTGTTGCTCTATTTTCAGCTGTATAGCAGGAGTAGGACAGGCGGAGGTTTGCCCTGGTACAGGTGTGTTGTAGCGGTCAGTGGAAGGATCTGGGAGTTTCACATTCCCGTGGCAGCATACTGTCGGTGCTTGCTTGGAAGTTTAGGGGGTTTTTTTGCTGTAAAAAGAAGTTTTCTTCCCACGCAGTGAACAGCGGACGCTAATATTTTTGTCACTTTTTACGGAATCAAACTCAAAGTAAGGTCAGTATTTCCACGCTTTAAACGCTGCACGCTCATACTCTCTGCCGCACTCGTTATATTATCCATTGTTGATCTGCACACAGCAGATCTGACAATGACGTAAGCGAGTGCGATGTCATTGTCATGAAACACTCTCGCAAAAAAAATCACGGTTTTAGTAACGCAGTAACGCAGCTTGCTTACGGGAGAGTAACAGTAATCTAATTACCTTTTTGCAATAGTAATCCCTTACTTTACTCGTTACTTGAAAAAAGTAATCGGATTACAGTAACGCATTTCTTGTAAAGCGTTACTGCCCATCTCTGGTGGTATCATCTGCAAATTTTATAATTGCATTTCTAGGGTGGGTGGGAGTACAATCATGTGTGGATACTGCGTAGAAGAGGAGGCTGAGCACCCAGTGCTGAGTATGAGAGTGGAGCAGGTGTGGGTACCGATGTTGGCATTCTGTTAGCTGTGAACATGGTTTTTCGGTGGATCTGTTTGCTTTATAAGCTGATGGGTGGCAAAGATGGAAGGAAGGCAATTTTTGATGTGTTGAAACACAAGCCTTTTTAAGCATTTTTGACCATAGCTGTTAGTGCGATGAGTCTGAAATAACTCATTGTTGAATTCTTGGGAACAAGGGTTGTGGTAGCATCTTAAAGATAGGGTGGGACAGCAGTGGATGACAGGCAGGCAACAATCTGTCTATTCATTCTGTAGCTTTTTACCCTCACTGTATAAAATGGGTGTGGTACACGCTGTCATGGTGAGTGGAAGACTTTACAAACAAAGTATCTTTGTAACAAAGCGTCTTTGTATTTTTACAAAGTATCTTTGTAAGTTGTTTTAGTCATTTAAAACAACTGTGTGCTCTTCTGCCATTCACTGTTTGTCTGTGTGGAATATTCTGAATATAATTAAAAGCAGTCTTTAAAAAGTTTTAAAAAACATATCATGAGTAAGACATCATGTGGGGAGAAAGAGAAGGGGATCTGAAATCTGGAGGACTAAAGCACTGAATACAGTACAATAAATACATGTGAAAACAATCAGGGCAGAGCAAACAAAAGTGAGAGAAAACAAAGGAAGTAAAAGAATTAAGGACACACAAGGAAAGTAATACTTTCAAATAAAAGAGGAAACACAACGAACAACCAAAGCTCAGTAACTTAAACCTTACACCATGACATAGTTCTCAGGATAAGAGTTTTTGGTTTCTTGTTTCATGTGTTGCTAGAAGTGTAGTCAAATTTATTTCGCTTGACTTTTAATTTTGATGCTGTCCCTGCAGCAGTACTTAGAACTTTTAATCTGGACTAGAATACCAGAGCGTTAGGCCTCCAGCTCCAGTACATAAAAGCCCAACCTTACTTCTTTCTGCTGGCATGCCTGGTACACCCTGTCAGTAAACAAACCTCCATTACTCACTTGACATCCTACCATGATGTCACTGAGCAAACACAAAAGTCAGCAGGCTAACAATAAAGCACTTCCTCCGCCACAGTTTGTTGATGCTTTCCTCGGCAGGTGCTCAGAGCTCACTCTGTGGGGACAAAAGTGTAACTCAAAACCTCAAATTATGGCCTGTGAAGTCAAGCAACAACAGTCATTAGTGCTCTTTTTGTCTCGTCAACAAGGGAACATACATTATGTATGTTCATTCGCGTTTGACTTCGGAGTTTGAAACAAACACAAATGAGCTGAAGGGCATCTTAGGTCACAGGGATGGGAGGGTGTAAAATGTCAGTGATTCTCTGATGCCTATATTGCTAGAAATTTTCTGCTATCACAATCAGGTGGGTTTAATCATTTAGTACAGAGCTAGATCAGCATTTTCAGAGAGAGAACAAACATTTCTTTATTATCTTTCTCTGTTTGTCTCCTTTGATGTCCATGATCTGAACCTTCTGTAAAAAGCATGTTCGCCTTTTAACATAAGTATCTTCATATTTAGATTAAATTTCCTTTTTTCCCCCAGTCTCAACCAAGATAATCAGAGCAATGATTAGACCAGCATGTACTTCACCAAAAAGAAAAAAGAAGAAGAAAGAAAAACTGCAAATCAAGTATCAGCACATCAGAATCAAATCTAAATATATTCATTCAAACTGCTATTGTGCCACTTGCCAAAGCAGTCATTGTGCGTCATAACACATGATTGTGCAACATCTTAATGACAGCAAAGCGCTGGGTCACTTTGAAAAGTAGCTCAGTTGTTCTTTTCCTTTCCCCAACCTTTCCTTTTACCTTACTAAGAAGCCCACTTTCACATTTATCTCTATAATAAATGGAATACATTATATAAAATATATGGAAAAATAAATAGAAAGTAATACGTTTTTAAAAAGCTCAGTCTTAAGGCACCTCAGGCTTAAGTGGGGTGGGGGTTAAAAATATGTGAGAATTTCCTGCTTCTATTTACAACTACAGCAGCAGCTATTTCTGGGTTCACATGACATGACAGCAACAAATCAATAGGTGTGGGGCTGGGGTGGGGGTACCAGCAATCAAACTGGGTCATTTTTGAGCTTTTGAAAAGCCGACTCTAAAAGAATTTGTACATTTTGAATCTAAATTTAGCTTAATGAAGATTTTCCATTCCCACTATCGCCAAATGCTGCTCGTGGGAGATCATTGAGGTTACCTAACGTGTTGTGAGATATAAATGTACTGCAAGTCTGCAATGTTGGGTTTATAATTCTCTGCTGGCACTTCATCATGAATGCATGAAGTAGGCGTTTCAACCACTACGAATATAAAAATGCTGATTTTAGGAGCTTTAACAGTTGTTCTTGGAGTATTTTTCTTTGCCCCATCTCAGCTAGGGTAGAAGGAAAAAACATGCAAGCAGATGTTGCTTTGGTAAGGATATTTATTGTTGAAAAATATATGTAGGTAGCACAATAAGAGACAAACAGGGGTGCTGCCAACTCAAAAGGAAGAAAACCAAAGGTAGACTAACAGAGTTGACCAGAGTACCAACTACAAAACAAAATGGAAAAGAGAAGCAATTAGCTCCCAGCAGCAATACCCTTACACAAAGGTAAGGGCACCCTTGTGTGGTAAGGGTTAGGGTTAGCACTAAGCAGTATTAATTACCTCAAAAACACAATTGATTACCAAGTTGTAACAACAGAATATATCTTTCGATTGCTGCTTAAATTATTCACACTGTACAAAAAGCTGTACTTATCCTAAACCTGTAGTAATGATTTTGACTCTATACATGGAGTTGTAGTTGCATTTGCGTGGAAAAAGCCTCCCAGTCCTCTCAAACCAAAACATTTTCATTTAAGCTTTCAAAGAACTTGTGAAGTCAGATTACTTGTGAGTGGTAAATCCAAATCATGTGAATCTTATACCTCACACACTCATACTTCAATGCCTGACTTCTTTAAATAAGGCAGATCCTGCATTCATTCCATATCGGCTCAAATGAGCAACACATGAGTGTACTCCTATGTGCAAACATGCTTTTCTGTACAGGTTGCTTTCTATAAGGCTGCATGTAGCATTTCATGTTCAGCTGTGTATAGCTACTACCAATATCCCTCCAATATGTTCTTCAGTAATGTATCATTTTTTTCCTTTCTTATTTGACTTTCAGTGTTTCAAAATTGCCCTCCTTGCTCATTTTTTCACCTTTGTAATTTAATGCAACCTTTCTAAATCTTCAGGCTTTTGTCTTGTTTTGATAAATCCGGCCCCTGGCTTTCCTACAAAGTAACATTCTCATCCTTTCTGTGTGACTCAGAGGCTCTTTTGCTCAGACAAGCCTGATAACGTGGTTTATCAGTGATCGGTCAAACGCAAAGACTTCGCATGACCTCATAAATAATTGGTTTAACTGCGAATCCCAAACGGTTCCAAGCTCCTGTGTAACGACATTCCCCTCATTCACTGAGACAGAAAGAGTTGGAGGAGTGTGGGTGGTAACACACCGAGGCTGGCACAGTAGAGTCTGCAGTCAGGTGGGACTGGAGGTCTGTATATTGCTGGAAAGGAGTCCCTGAGAAAAATGATTATATTAAAGCTTTACTGTAATAAAACTTAATGCCGTTTGTCATCAACACTTTGGATTTAGTTTCTTTTGTATTTCTGAGACAGTTCTTATTGTTGTTATTGTGCCAGCAGTCGGGGTTGTGTTCAGAGTTTTGATGTTTTGACTGGTTTGTGCTCCAAAATAGATGACCAGAAATGTTTTGATTGCCTGGATTATTTTATGACTTCACTGTAATTTCCAGTATTTTCCAAAGCTATAAACTGGGCCAAACTGGACCCTCTGGTAGGCCCAGTCTGACCCACAAACTATATATTTGACAACCCTAACCCTTAGTTAGGGTGGTTGTTACTGCTACAGCCCACCTACTGTCTACCTACCAACACCGATTAGGTTCATACTTCAAGTAAGCACATGGCACATTGTAAAATCAGTTAATCTCAAGACATTAGGTTGAATTATTATACTTCTCTGTGATTCTGTTGCCTATGTTGCAAGTTTTAATATGCAAAGTGCTTGGGTGATGAAGCAAGTTTTATGTTTATTTGAGTCACTGTTTCAAAAGAAATGTGATTTACACCCATAAAAGTTGGCCTGACTCCATGCAAGGCAGGAAAACAGCTTTTTCCTCCATTAATTTCAGCTGCTGGATTCAAAACTGCGTCGGCACTCTTTTTTTAAAAAGCCAAACACTGAATGATCTGAACAACTGAATGGGACTTTAAAATAGTTGCTGATGTCCTGCCAGTCTTTAACAGCATTTAGCTGGTGGTTATTTCTCCACTCAGCCTGTGGTTTTCATGCCACTTTAAAAATTTGTGTGTGCGGTGAAGGCGTGCATGTGTTCGCATGCTCAGAAGGAGGTGTGCTCCAAAGTTTTATTGTGCATTTTCTTTATATTGTTGACAGACAAGGGAGAAGCTACAGTTTAAGTCTATTGTTATTGAGTCTGAAAGAAGCTCTGATGTCTCAAGTGCTGTAAAAATTAAGGCAGATATCAGCGTTTATAATCCTGGCACGTTGGAGAAAAAGGGAAAATGTCACACTCATTTTCCTTGTAATGATTGAGGGCTTGCATTAAAGTAACCATGTATGATTTTAATGAACAAAGTATACATTATATATTTCTGCTGATTCCCTATAGAGATTTTCAAACCCTTGCAGTTTCCATTACAGCAGGGGCCACAAACCCCGACCATTAAGTTCATGCATAATTTATCTCCATATAAAAGGGCCCAATTATAACGTGTGTGCATTTCACCAGACTGGGGCTGCAGGACTCGTATTAAACTGTGGTTTTTCACCAAAAAGCCTATAAACAGAGTCCTTTGAAAAGAATACACGGGGGAATCAGAGATGGGAAAGTCAACAGTGCCACAAGTGTTGGAATTTATAATCCGCCAATTACAGCACATGCATACATTCAACTCCCTGGCTGTTTAATGCATGAGTGTCTGGAGGGAATTCTCTTAATGTGAGCAATGAGAGGAGTGTGGGAAACAGAACTACATGGATCTCTGTGGGTGTGTTTACATGCTTGTGTGTAACTCAGCCTCCTGGTCCATGGGGGTTGACTGCATGGAGCAGTGGGGGGAAGTCAAGACATTTGTTTTGGTGACTGCCACAGAAAACAAACAAACAAAAAAAAGCTCCTTCTAATGCTTTGCTGTGTCTCAGTGCTCTTGTCCCGTAAATGCACAGAGACACTGATTTTGGGATTACCGCATTTAAACTGCTGGCTCCTGTGGCTCATGAAATAGGAAATGTAGTCTATTTGTGTGGAGTGTTGGGGTTTCACTGGATGAGTCCTACAGCACACATAAACAAATATTTTATATACAAGTTGCACTTAGCTTTCACAACAAATCCTGATAATACTCACAGTGGAGACCCCACAGATATGTAATGTCAACTTTATAATTGCTTCAGCTCTAAAGTGTATCTGAGTGTCTTTGTTTTGATCATTTTCAGA
Organism: Neolamprologus brichardi; assembly: GCF_056152115.1. Lineage (NCBI taxonomy): Eukaryota > Metazoa > Chordata > Actinopteri > Cichliformes > Cichlidae > Neolamprologus > Neolamprologus brichardi. The sequence continues at coordinate 26,235,622 of NC_142114.1, read as the reverse complement.
GTGCCATTTTAATGTTTTGGTTCAGACTCAAAACCTTCATCCAAGTTGTTCTCGTTTCCCAGGGTATAGAATGATACAAGTAACTGATGTGTTTCAGTTATGGTCAGGGTGTCCTTTGACAGTACTGTGCAACTAACCAGGTTATGGCCTAAGGGTCTATGACTCTCAAATTGTCTTTTTTCAGCAGAAGGTATGTGAAATGAAGTGCAAGATAAAGGTCCAAATGGGAAGCTATCTCGCTGATAAACCGGTGATGTATTGCCACACCTCCATTTTTCACAGATTTTGTACTTCTGCAGAACAGGACTGCTTTCTCTTGGTGGCCAATATTGACCAGGCCAGTGAGTTGGGACACTCATGGCAACTTGTGATCATATGCATTGTAGTAGATGGGTATAGAAAAAGGCTTTAACACCTGAATTCTTTTAGTGATGAGCAGGGGGCATTAGCTTTGGTTATGAAAAGGCCTGCCATTGTGTAGAAGTTTATGGCTGAAGGCCGTGCAATGTAACCTCAGTAAATAGTGGCCTGGCGTCTTTATGAGCTCAGTTGCTAGATTTATTTGATGCTGAGTAGAACATTAAGTCCATTTTGTAGATAATGGCGTTTCTAAGAGACAGAAAAGTGGATCGGTCAGGATACGATAACAAGTGTACAGTTTCACAGTCAGAGCCAACCCTCAGTCGTCACTCCCAGTGTTAAAACATCAATATCATGAACCAATAGGACTTCACTAACCAGTAGGTAATGTTATGCTGCCCAGTGTTCTGATTACCCCCCAAAGTGATTTGCAGGATTTGCAAATGTTGCATTTAGAGCTTATTTCACTTGACCATAAAGTGATTTTACAGAATTCCTGTGTTAAAGCAATATTTACAGATTTTATGTCTCCAACAGGCATTTTGAAGGCTGTGTTTGCATTTTTGTTTGTGTCATAATAAAAACTAAGAACTGCATTGTATAGAAAAAATGTGGCGTTTACAAGAATATGTTATAGTATCAGACATAGAATCCATATAAAACAAACATTTGCTATTCATTCTTTTCTATTTATGTGGAGCTACAGAGGACTATACTATCTGTACTGACTCAAACTGGCATGCTGTCATCTGCTGCCCTCTGGTGTACAGCCGTGATGCCCTGCTCTCGTGATTCACACTCATTGTGTTGGACTTTAAATGTGGAGGCAGCAAATTTCTTTATTCCATTAGCTGGTTGATTCCTATCAGTTAAATCAGTCTAACATAAAATTTTCTTGCTGCCACTCATTTTAGTATCACCTCGGATGTTGCTTTAATACTCACATGAAACAGAGGACACCCATGCACTTCCTTTGCCAACCTTCTCACCAACAACCATCCATCTGACAGTCATGTGATCAACAATGCAGCAGGCTGATGCTTCATTTCAGTCAATACACTGTGGTGTTAATGAGGGCACCGGGGACAGTGTGGCACACATGCAAACAGAAACTGTTCATGTAGGTGATTGTACACACTGTACAAACACACAGTACAAAGATACTTCGTTTACTTTTGTCATTGATATGTATCTTTAATAAATTCGATCACAAACATGTTTTCCATCTTAATATTATGACCAGTGTGACTTACCCCCACTACATTTCTATGATAATAAAAAAAATCATGTAACTACAATAATAATTATATAATAACTATAATAACTAATAACACAGAAAAAATAGATGCAAAAGTCACATATAAATAACTATAAATATTGTATGTAAATGAAGTTTAAATCATATAAATAATACAGAGTGAATCCATTGTTTTAGTAGCCTGTCTCTTTTATATTTCTGCCCTCGTGTTTCCTCACATCAATCCCTCAAGAGGGAGCTATTGTAACTCTAAACACACGGAGAGCTCATGGCAGCCCGCAAGCATCCAGTTAATGTAAAGTTTATTACAGTACAACTTCATGTTTTTTCTGCGGAGATATATGAGCCAGGCTCACTGTGACATTTGGCAAAATTCATCAGTTTGGATGCTTAATAGATAGATGTCTAATGCCTGCAGTAAACATATGTGACAGACATTAGACAGTGTCTTGGTGCTTGTTGATGAAACAGCTCTGCTGGAGATTCTCAGCATGAAGGACAAGACTTCACCCATATGAGCAAAACCACTTTCAAAAGTTAGTTAAAGTTCTTTAAAGAGAGCCGCTCGCAAAGATTAAAGCTTCGGTGGTGAATCACTTACAGGTGAAAGCTCATCTACGGAGCTCTAGAGAGTCTTTTGGTGACTTTCAGTCGTAAATTCATTACCTGCTCAGGACCAGATGGCACACACTCAAAGTTAGAACCAGCTTTGAACATATGTCTGTTTCCCACCTACATGGTGCCAGTGTCCAATTGGGAACGAGGTCCACACGTTTCTGCTTAAAAAAGACCACAAATGTAAATAAATGGTAGCACCATTATGTTGGAAATGAAACATGTTTTTGTTTTAAACACTCATGAGATCAGGTGAGAATATGTCATAGTTCCCTGCTTAAATGAAGAGTACCAACACAAACAAACAAGTAAGCACTGGTTTCAGTGGCAATAAACTATAAATAAGCAACAATGGAGTGACCTCTAAATATGCTATTTACAAAAAACAAGTGCAAGTGACAAATGAAAGGAAAACCACTACAAAGATCATACCTGATGACTTTGTTATGAGGAAGGTCAATGGAAATTAATATAGAATTGTTCTTATTAATCACCTTTGTCCTATGATGAAATGTTTATCTCCTGAAGTTGCCATAAAGGCACAAGAGGTCAAAGGTTACAGCCATCAAATAACAACTCAAAGGAACATCTCACCAACAACCATGATCTGATATACGAGACAACCACTTTTGAACTCTGTCATCAATAAAATAATATAAGAAATATTTCTGGAAAATTGAGATCCTGCAGAGACTTGGAGCATCGATGGCAGCAGCGCCGAGCCTGTCTGGGCATCTCATGGAGGCCTAAAATGATGATAAATCACTTTTGTTCTGCCTTATTTTTATATTTATCTCTTATACTACTATATTTGGGGTAAAAAAAAACATCTCTAATGTCCTTGTTTAGCATAAAATTAAGTGTAAATGAACGATTTCATCAAGAATAATGAAACATGTGGCGCTCGGGGCATTTAGCTTAGCTGGTGGTTAATCAAGGCTTTACAGTGATTGTAGCTAAGGTCTCGATCCAATGAAAATGTGATCGGTCATACTGTATATATCTTTAGATAAACAATCAAACATCCTCTGAACAACCAGTCAAAATCTGCATTATCTTCATCAGTAGATCTAATTCACAACCTTTCTTTCTCATAAGACCAATTAAAGGCTTTAATCACACCCTTTTTAACCGGCTTGTCTCTAAACTCCCTGTGATCACAGTTATTTCACTGCTTTCTTTGTTTACTTTTTTTCCACAGCAGCAGTGAATACTGTAACCCTTGTGTTGCTGCGTTAACCCAACACACTACACCTGTAGTATACTTTACGTGGCAGCAGCGTTCGCTACTGCTTTAACTGCAGTTGCATGCCAGGTCTCTGTCTGTGATTAACGAGCATCCAGTTATAACCCCCCCTGATTAGCAGCGGAGCACTCGGGCTAATGAGCTCACTGTGAACCTGGAGGTTACTGTAACCAGCGCAACTCATCTGTCAAGACCTGAAGACCAGTGGACTCATGCAGGCCTCAGATCAGCTGGATGGTTATCAGTGTAGGAGAGAGCATGAAAGTGACATCAGCAGCTACTGAGTGAACTACTTACATGTGTGTCCTCATTTGCATTTTATTTTCTATAGAATAATGAATGATGGTAGGGTGAGTCAAATGCAAAAGTTTGCTGGCTTTTAAGCAACACCTGGATTTAAAAAGCTTTCCCCCTTGTCTGTTATACTTCTACCACCATTTTCACTGTTGTGGAAATCTCCCGTAGATTTCCTTTCAGGATTTTCTTGCTATGCCTCTCTCTTATCATGTCTCTGCTTCCACATAACATAAAAAGGGGAAGACAACAGCAGGGCCGTGTAATCCAATTCTCGAATGAACTTTAATCTAAGGCTTTTGTCCTGTTAATGTCTGTTTTGCTTTGGTACTCCAGTAAATGCCCAATCGGATGGCAATTTTCAACAAACAAATTAAGTTGATGTTATTGTAGAGTCACAAATTCCACAGAGGGAAGAGGTCAGGGTGGATTATTTACTTCACAATGCCCTCAACTTATGAGGATGCTTTTATTTCAACATAATGGAAAAAAATGTGTGTGTTCCTTTTTGTAATAACCTTTCTGTGCTGTTGCAGATTTACTGTTGTAACCACTATGACTATGACGCTTTTCTGACGTCTGAAGTATTTATTTGACCTCTTAGACCTAACAAAGATGTATTTGAACATAAAAACCAAAGCATCAATTATGGAATTTTTAACATATTTTTTTTATTGGATGCATATCTACTCCCAAAAGGTTAAGGAGATAATATATATTGCTTTTCTTTTTGCTTTTAGCTGACTAGCTGACATTCTCTGCAGTCTCACTATATGTATTTAATAGCTGCTATAGGACTTTCAACAGATCTTGAGAAGTACACGGTATTGCCATGTGTAAGTGAGCTGTGTATGTTCGAATGTTATTTCTTGAGCACTTTACTAAGGACTTTATTTCCATGTCTTCTGGAGATAAAAAACTGTTTGTTTCTGAGGTCAAGAATGAATCTCAGCTGCTACTTGAACACGAATGAGAAGTTTTGAAATGATCAAAAAAGTGGAAAACTAGAAATTTATAGAAACTCCAGATGTCAAGGAAGATTTTGTGATCCAAATAGAAAAGAAAGAAAAGAAAAGAAAAGAAAAGAACAAACAGCAGAGTAGCTGCTAAATGGGCCTCATGGTAAGATCTTTTCAGTTTACATGCTGATTCCTGAAACAGTGACTCTTGCCTCATTTCAACACATTGCTCAGCGACGTGTTATTGATGCATTGTGTTTTGGGAAACATAACACAAGGCATCATGCTGAAATAATGTGAAAACACATGAAACGTATCGAAGTTTTCTTCATACCTGCCTCCAGATAAGTGTCTACACTATCAACAAGAGGCAAAAATGTCCTTGAGCTCTATTCTAGAGGCAAAACAGAAGACACCAAACACTTAGGACATCCAGTGCTACCAAAACAAACAGAGCTTATGAAATAGAAGGGGCTTCCAGGCTTTTGGTAACAGGGAATAGCATCACTCTCATATGATACAGAATTTGAACCCGTGGTCATCATGGATAAATTTAGCAATATCCATATCTATTTATACCTTTTTCTGGCTTAATTCAGCTTAATTTCATTCTCAAATCATTGTGCCTGAAGGTGACAAGATTGCAAAAGCATTAAAAATGAACAGTTAGACACCATTAGATATCAGATGTGCATTATTGACAAAAGTGTGCCTGTTACCGTCTTTACAGGGTTATTGTGACACACTTAGTGAGCAGACTGTGGCACTGAGAGGAGTCTGCAACAAAGAAATTACAAATGGGCCTTGCTGACATCCATAATTGACACGTAAGAATAAAGATGGTAAAACTGCACTTGAATTGCAGAAGTACTGTAATGGTAATCAGAGCTTATTCAAATCTGATAATTACCGCGATTAATATTTACCCCGTCTATGATCTGTCACGCTGTTGAAATATGAATAAAAAGGAGTGTTCCAAGAAACTGGATATATAAACATCACTGTCAACAGACCAGTACATAGGAATACACTACACAGAATGCACTACACTCCCACAAAGAACAACAACGGGCCTCACGGCTGACTGGCTCTGCGCTCTCAGTGAGGTCTGACCCACTTGGCCCGCTTCACCCACGCGGTCCAGTCCAGAGCGGCCAGCTGCTGTTGCTGCGGGTGATGATGAAGATGTTGGCACAGGCATCGACTCAGGTGCCGTCTCCAAGGGAAGCAGTGGGACTGTGACAATCTGATCATCTCTGCAGCGACTGACACCTGACTGCACCCCCAACCTGGATTGGCTAACACCCTCAGCTGTCCTCGAGAAGCCTGAGTGACAGAGATTCAGGAGGATTATGAATGGCCCGTCACCTGATAAATAATCAGTTTTTCAAATAAGATGAAACACATATATATTTTTTAAACTTTTGGATGATGATATGTCACAAAGTTTTTCCAGGTCAGACTAGAAATATATAAGTCATTCAGCTCTTGGGTAGCTCAATCAAGTTAATTAGACTGCAATCAAGGCTTTATCATTATTTAACATTTTGCCTCTTTGATGTTGATGTTTTGGGTTCATTGCTCTGAGCGTAACACACAAACACACACTCACACTCTCTTTTTAGTATTTAGATGACGTTATCCACAGGATCTGCCTTACAGAACTCATGTACACTCAGGACTTTTTGCTTCTTAATCCACATATTTTTTGGATTAAGGATCACTGATTGTGCACTATTGAAGTGTCATTTTGAACCTTCAAGATAATTCAAGGCAAAGCAAAATGATTCCAGATTTCAAAATGTCAAAAGTTCAAACGTGGCCACTTCACCTCATCTCCTGCACTCACTTGTCAACGTGCCCTCTTTGATTTGCCATTGGCCTCTGTGATAACTGGGTTAATTTTAATTGGATGAGAGATTCATCAGGACAACTCTCATTGGTTCTCAGGCCAGTCAGCGCTGCTCTCCCAGTTTGACCACCTTACTTCCTGTCCCCCAGGACGCCATTAGCCGCTGCTTGGTACGTGTCTGTTCGTTAAAGCTTGTCACGCTGCGCCGCAGCCACATATAACAACAGCAGAGCGAGGGAGAAAATGATTCAAAGCTCCCTCCGTATAAACTGTAATGCTATATTTATAAGCCCGTATTTATAAACACATTTGCATATATCAAGATGAAAAAGTTGTTTGAATTGGGGGGCAATTTGCATTTGGTGAAACATATGGCAGAGCCACGGAAGCCATGGGCCATGCCTTCATTACCCGATCTTCGTTTCATCAGCTCCTTGCTCCCCCACTGAGCCTCCCCACGGCGGAGCCTTCTGTCCCCGAGGTTTCAGTGACAGGGGACAATATGTCCCCAAGGTGAGGAGTAGGGGGAAAGCCGCACACACACCGCTCCTCCAATGATTATTTAATCAGACTCTTCACTCTGGATCTGAAAGACGAGAGAGGTACAAAGTGGCGCTTATTACCCATTTGTTCAACGCTGAGAAAGAGGGAGAGAGGGTGAGTGAGGGGAGAGCGGAGTGAGAGCTTCAGATAAGGTAACTGATGAAGAGTGGAAGGACCAGATGATGTGAGGAGAAAGGGAGAAAGGAAAGGAGGTGGGGAGAGGAGATTTGAAATTATCAGAGAGGATTTTTCTCTTACTCGTGTGCTGTTTTATTCCACCACATTTATTTGACAGCTTCTAATTATGTTGTAGATTTAATATTTTGCACATCTTTTTTCCATAGCCTTATCATTTTCCATTTGAATTGAAATTGAATTGTTATGGATTAACTTACAAGTGACATATATGTAGTTAAAAAGGATCTATTAAAGAAATCATACAGCATAAATAGAGACAAATTGGTGATTAAAGTGAAGAAAATAAAAAAAGTAAACATACTGAATCATTTTTTAACGTGCATTTATTCAAGGGAAAATTTGGACAAACAACTTGGACTTTAAACAGAATATTTTTTACGCGTTTTATGTTCAGCACTGCTGGCAGATGACCTATAATAGAACTACAAACTGTGGAGCAACAAAAGAACGGAAGGGAGAATAAAAGGAGAACTAAGGGCATGTGTGTTGGGGTTTTGCTTGTGTGGAGGTCTTGCAGGTGAAGGTTCAGCCTGGCTCTATCCCTGCCTGGCTGCAGTTTGGTGTGCCAGTCACACAAATGCTACATTTGCATGTGCAAAAAACCCCTGTGTTGAAGTGCTGCGCCACCCCTCCCACCCCCTTTCAGCGTGTGTGGTCAACCTGTTTGCGATTTAAGTGCTTATGAAAGCTCCTCATCTACAGCCACAGCCCGTCTCTCAGACCCGGTTTGTTGTTTTGATATGGAATACCTGCTTTTTCCAGGCTCTTGTTTTTCCTCCAGGAGATATCTCTGTGTGGGGAGGGGTTCGAAAGGGACAAGCAGGTCGCCGTTGTCTGTCACGGTTTCTGCCCTCAATGTTTGTTTTTCTATTTTCGTACTCTGATTCCATTTGGATAGTTGAATTTTGAGGCCATGTGGTTGTTTTTGAAGGTCACGCGGGCTATTCCTGGAGTATCTGCCCGCAAACGTTCACCTGACAGACTAAATTCAGTCAAAGTTGTTTTGAAAGTCATGATCCTGTGTCATAAATTTAACACAAATTGTTTAATTACAGGGTTTGGAAGGGAGAGATATATATATAATCAAATTAAAGTTACTGTTTATGAAGCTGTATTTTTACCCTGCAACTTTTACAAGTGTGTTGTCAACCTCATGACGGTTAAATATGGAGAAAATAATAATTAATGTCTGTGGTCATTTTCCTAAATGTTGACTTGTTGTTCTAATAAATTATTTCTAGCAGAGAATACAATAAAAGTCACTTAGTGCTCAAAGTAGAAACATCTTTCAGCACTTTCCAAGACTTTCCAGGAGTTAAGAAGTACCCAAACTCTAACCCCTAAACATATATGCTAACACAGGAAGTGATTTTGGGGGTTTGGAAATTGTTATTGAAAGTTATAGCAATGAGGGGAAAATAGCTATTATTATTTTTGCCATGAAAAACTTTATTTTTTCTCTAAAACACAAGGTTAGGGTACTGCAGACTAAAGCTTAACACATAGTGCAGTATTTAACCTGTACTGCAGGACTGTCAGCCAAGCTTTAGACCTCACTTTGACTGGACCTAAACAGTTTTTATACATAACATGCAAAAAAACTGTTGGGTTCAACTGTTGTAATGTAATGTTTTTATTACATGTGGAATTAAAAAATGCCATTTTCTTCATTTCTCCTGATTGTACCGCTGCTAGATCTTCCCATGACCTCTTTGAAAAAAGCAAAGATACACTGTGGTGTACCTTATGCTGAGACTCGCTACTTTACACAACAGCAAAAATATATACATAAATAATCATGAGAAACAGTTCTTAAATCTGTTCCAAAGTTCACACTGTGAAGAAACATTTGAGAGCAGTATAATGCCTGCAGACGCCCTGGTTGGTCATCAGTCTGGGTTCAGTTATGAGTGTGCACCTCCCCGAAGAAAAACATTGACAGAAAACACTCCTTGACTATGCAAACAGTCAATTGAAAATACTGGTTTAATTAAATTCCCTTTATGATAATGATTTCATCTAGGGCCAATAAATAGTCATCTTTGCTATGCCCCCCCCCCCCCCCCCCCCTTTAATGTAACCCCAATATTATTTTTGCCATTTAACTAAAGCTAAAATGGGGGAAAACAGGATGGGTGCGTCATTAACGCCACGCATCGACACGCGGCGACTGGGGGAAAAGCATCCAGTCTGTTAATAAGTAATGACTGCCCGAGATCACAGGAACCTTACACTACAACAAAACAAGTTAAGCGCAAGCTTTGATAATGACTGTTAATAATTCAACATGTGTAATTATCGCTTTACAGGAAAGCACAATGGCGGCAGCTTGCTGTAGGGATGGTGGTAGCAATTAAAGACGAGAGAGATCGAGGTCAGCGGAACTGGGGGAGGCGTCGGAGGGGTTCTTGTCGAGTCGACGATCGCTGACCTTACGGGCCCTGTTACGTGACGTGAAGGAAAGAACCTGAAAGAAAGCGTCGGTGTGGTTTTCTTTTCGCTCCGTCTTCATTTGAGAGAACATTTGGAACATGCTCTCGTCTCGACTTTACAAAAATGTAAATGTCTCGATCAATGGGAAAACCCTCTTGGCCTCCTTTATGAGATGCACAGCTTTCCTTTGCAGCATGCCTGTCTGTGCATGTGGTATCTGCGACCAACTACTTCCTCAAATTTGCTTCTCCATTGTCCCCAAGACCTTGATTCACACACTAGCCAAATGTCGAGGTTGCACATTTGCAACTCAAAACTAGCCAGATCAATGGTAAACGTAATCACTCTATTTGTCATTCTGAGATTTGAATTTCACAATGAGCATGTGGAGAAGAGCAGAAGGGAGGAAAAAAAAACTGGAAAGATGTCTGACTTCTCTCAAAATCAATGTCTTTCAACAACCCTCCGATCCTCTTTGAAGGAAAGGGCATTCACAAGCATTTGGCGGCCATTGTTGGCAGTAAAATGACTAATCATAACATCATTGATGTGTTAAAAAAAACGACTACAGACGACAGTACCATTGACAACCTTTGCTCCCATCCACAGAGAAAGAGTTAATTTGATCGTGATGACACCAGTCTCTTTCAAGCCCCTTTTCAGGCCAGCAGCAGCTGGGGCTGGAAGAGCAAGAGATGGGATGAATCCTCAGCAGAGTGAGGGGGGGGAGAAAAATAACAAGAAGAGTCGTTATTACGTCTCCATTTTAGGACTAAGAGGGGTTTCTGAATTGCCCTGGATTGCGATCCTGCGTTCGTTCATTCCTATATAGGCCCTCTGAGTGGCAAATGGGCCTTGGGCCAGTGTTAGGCACTGAAGCTGGAACAAGAATAAGATCACAATTGCATTTAAAGCCCAGAGAGGCAAAGAAGAGGAGGAGAGGCAGAAAGAGGGAGCCTATGAGCCCTAATTGCCAGATGGTGAATATTTTTGCTCCCTTTCAACGGCGCATTAATTGCAGGGCTGCCCGGGGGTTGAGACGCACTGATCAGTGTGGCAGAGGATCCTGACCCTGATTATCCCCCCTCAGACTCCCCCGCTGGAGAGACAGTGAGAGGGGGGTGGAGGGTACTGCAAAGGAGAGGAGGGGAGGTAAGGGTTTTGCAACTGTTACTCACCCAATCATTTGCTATCGAGCCACCTGGGCCTCGACACTTTCGGGTTTGGAGTTGGAAAGGAGGCGACGGTGATCAAACGGGGTGGAGGGTCTTCTGGGTGTAAGAGAAGGGAAAGCTAGAGGGGTGTGATGAGTATAGGTGTAGTGGTGAATGGAGAAGAGACCACCTCCTGTCCTCCTCTCTCCTCCCCTTCGCCCCCTCCCCTTCCTCCTCCTCTCTCCCGCCCCTCCCTGCCCCTCATCTCCTCGTTTACATATCTCCAAAAGATGTAATTGAATTAAATAAAGCTTTCCTTCGGGGCAGCTGCCACAGCTGCTGTTTGTGGCATGTCAAAAGGCCCGCCACTTTAAGAGCACTTACATATGCTCCAAATTAGCAGGTCAGATAGGCGGACGCACGATGACAGGGCCGAGGTTGCCAGCGCGACAAGGGGCCACAGCTGTGAGCAATTCACTGGCAGAGTGGGGGCTCTTTCAGACCCCTGATTATGAAGGGCAGCGTGCACGTGCTCATACACACACAAACACATTAACAGGTGTGTAAGTACACCGACGTGTGTAAGTGCACCACGTACGAACACCTATTCACAGACATACTGTGGATAAAGGGGTCACTGTGGTAATTAGGAAGCATCACAGATTTATGAGAGGACGACACATTTCATATGGGACCCTGCATGACCCATTTTTGTAAATAAAAATAATTATTGTAAGAATGAACAAAGATTAGTCCTATACACTGTCACAGGTTGCTTATAACTATGACGATAACTTTTCTCTAACCCACTGTTGTTGTTTTTTAATCCTATTTTAAAGATTACCAGGGTCTGCATAACACTTTGACATGCAAATAATGTTACATGAAACATGGCGAGCCTGGATAGCCAATCCTGCAAAACTGCACTCTGTTTCTTTTAGAGGTGAATCTTTTGGTATCTCCAACTTTTATCCCAGTTTATAACAGATTATGTGCACATGAAGAGACAGTAAGACTGGGGAATGTATAATACACAGATTTTGAACCCGTGGCCTAAGGTTCCACTCCTCCGTGTGACTATTGTTATTGATTTAAGCTTTGCTTTCGCTGACTGTTTGGTTGGGTTTACACACCAAATCCACTTGGTTATGATTAGGAATAAAACCATTTAGGCTCACAGGGGAATACACAGTATTTATAGTATAAAGATGCAAAAACTATTAGGGAACTACAATCAGAGGAAATTCTTTTTTTTATTAGACAAACAACATGATAAAAATAATGACTGCTGAATTTCATTTAGCTGCTTCATTTTCAGTTTTCTTACACTTATGCCATTGGGGGAACACTTGAAGAACAAAGATTTTAACATTCATAACACCTGTACTTAAAAAAAAAACTATAACAAGTCAAATTGTCTGCTGTGAAAATGATTTACCATCTTCAGTTTGGAGCTAAGGGTGTATGTGTTTGCATCCGATGATCACTGCATGATCTGTAAACATTTTGTGTTCACAGTGATAGTGCACAGAAAGAAATCGGACAAGTTAACATACAAATCAAGGCAGTCAAAGACTATCTGACCCCCTGATATTGTCACCAGACACATTGTACCTTATGTAGTCATGCTCTATTTTCAGATCTCGTTTATTTCAAGATTTTCTTCTTTCAGTTTGGTTTTCGGAGCGCTGAATGAGACTGCTACAAGGAAACGCTTGAAAAATAATTAAAAAACAGCCAATATTTGTACTGTAGTAATGTTGCTGTTTATTGAGGGTTTGGATGTGATGAGCAGAGGCATCTTAAAATGATCAACACTTAACTCGAGCTATGTATGAAGTGAGACACGCCTGTCATATCGTAATCAACCGTTGTGAACAATCATCTAATGACTTGTCACTCAAGGTCTGCTGGGCAATTATGTTGCATTTGCATGGCAGTGAATGATGTTTATGACAAATAATTCATGTCCTAATTGCTTGTCTGTTTTCTTTAAGTCGTGCACTGCTGATAGGATGTGATTAGCCGGGGACTGAGAAGTAAACCAAAGTTGACACTGATCATACAGGTTATGTTTATCTGCAGAGCGTGGCCTTTTACGATTACCTAATATATAGGGAGCTATTTTTTGCGGAGTCCAAATGCAATCATGTCTTTTGTCTCCCTTGTGTCTTCTGAGACTTTTTAACTTTACTGAGTCGACATAGTAATGAATGATGACAGAGTGATCACAGAGCAGGCACAGACAGCTTGTTACTTCAGAAAAGTATATTTTGGTAACATATCAATCGGTGTTAGTGAACCCAGTGATAAGGTTGTGTTTTCTGTGAACATTTCCATTGGTGAAAGTTTTTGGAATGTATTTGAAGTGTAGAAAAGCAGTAGTAGACTGAATCAGCTGCAGCCACAAACATAAGAAGTTCCCACAAGAATGTCAAACAATTCCAGGAAAGATTCCAGGTGCGCTTGATTTCCAAGAACCAAGTGGAGCACCCAAACCAGCTGGCTAGTATTCAAACAAGAACAAAGGGCGTGTTTTAGGCAGGGCCCTTAGCTCTGTAATGTAGTGGCACATCAAACCTGGATTACTAATGAAATAGTAAGAGTAAGAAATGAAATGTCAGTAATGATACTGAAATTAATGCCCATGCCTCCACCTAGGAGAATAGTTCCACCACTTAATCCTACCAGGAAATATTGTTTTATGTGTGACTGAGTTCACTGTTTGAAATCTGAGCAAAAGCACCTTGAATGAAATATAAACAACTGAAATGCAGCACTTTTAAACTAAAATATCACACTTTAGTTACAGGAAATGAATATTTAAAATACTGATTCTTGGTTGCAAATTCCTCTGCAATGGACTGGAAATAAACAAAGTTACATATGGAAAAAGTATCTCTAAATCTTAGAAACCAAAAATACTCACACACTTTAAGTCTTTTAAAATACATTCAAACAATGCAGGCATGTGTCGACATGTCTTAAAGCAAGCAGGAAAAACGTGAGCACTGCACTCACAACCTCTTGAGCTGTCAGTTCGGCAAAGGTGGTTAATCTACTAGTGATAGAAACAATGGGGAGACTGCTTAAGGGAATGATGAGCAGGACTGTAGCAAATGGTGGCAACCAAAACCTCACAAGAGTTGGGGTTCCTCTATGCTCCAACAAAAAGTCAAAGGATAGCCTCTTGATCCATGCAAACAAGTATCTCTCAGCTGATTTACTCTATAAAGACTGAACTCTTCAAACTGACACATCAGACCACCTTTATCTCATCTAAACCCATCCTGAGTCATCTGACTTTCTTTAGAGGACAAATACAATGAAACATGACATTTTTCTTTAATTAAGATGCAATTTTTATCTACACATTAATGCACATGTGAGAGTCACTCACTACATAGTTTTTTTAGATACACTGTTTGTTGAAGCAACACTCTCAAGACGACCTGCTGAAGTTCAAACTGAGAATCAGAGAGAGAAAGAAAGGTGTCTTTGGCGTGGTTGTTGGTGCTAGATGGGCTGTCCTGAGGATTTCAGAAGCTGCTGATCTATTGGGATTTTCTTATACAACCAGGGTTACAGAGAATGGTCAGAAAAAGAGAAAATATCCAGTGAGCGGGAGTTCTCTTGGTGAAAATGCCTCGTTAATGCCAGAAGTCAGAGGAGTATTGCCAGACTGAGCTGAGATGAATGAAAGTCAAAGTAACTCAAATAAGCGCACACTAATTACAGCAGAAGAGCATCTCTGAATGCAAAACACACTGATCCTTGAAGCTGACGGGCTACAGCAGTAGAAGACCACACTGGATGCTGCTCCTGTCGGCTAAGAGCAACAAACTGAGGCTACAATTCACACAGGGTCATCAAAAATAGACAATATAAGACAAAAAAATTGGAGGTCCAACCCAGCATTAGTAAGGTGTACCTAAGAAAATGGCCAAAGATATAATGGAGTATTTATGCACAACAAAAAGTATAGTTTAGTAAACTATCTTCTGTTATTACCCTTTATGACTTACAAACCTAGAGCGACATGTACTTACCCAGGAGTGGGTTATAATTGGGAAAAACTTTGGCACAAAACAGGTGAAGATATTCTGCCATTGACATTTTGTAAATGTCAGTCACTGGCATAAATTAATTTTATTAGAATAGTAAAAGCTTTTATTAGTTGGAAAAAAAACCCCTACATATCAAAGTCAGGCTTCTCATACTCAAAGTTTGGTTTGTTCGTGTGTTCTTTCTTATTGGTGACTAATTATAATCTCACAGTGCACCTGAAAGTGGACTGACGCTGTATTTATTTGTTTGGTTTTCTTCAAGTGGGAAATCTTTGTTCTCACCTGCAAAAAGAGTTCAGAAAAAATAAATTAAGCGCGCTCATCTTGTGTTTCCTCTATAATTTTAACACATCATTTGACTCGATCCATAGACTCCAGTGGGAACAAAGATTTGTCCAATACAATTTAGATTGAAGAAATCCTATTTGCCTGTATATCTGCGGACACCGTTACACTGGGCACTCCAATCTTGACTTTCAGGGTGTTATTGTTTCTCGTTGTCCTGTGGCTGGGCAAAAAGCCTGTGACTCAGCTGTTTGCGTGCAGCATTTGAGAATAATGGATGTGAAGGCACACCAAACACGGACCTTTAAAAATGCATGAGTGCCCCCCAAAATCCTCCCTCTCCCCCCACCGAATAGAGCTATCACTGGTGCCTGTTATCTCCCTGAACCCCCAGGTAGAAAATGGTAATGATACCACTTAACATCGCTGCACATATGGAGGGAAAATGGAAATGCCAACAGCACCTCAACTATAAAGCAAATCAAATTGAAATATTAATCCGCTGATTAATATAACATTATGAGAGCCCATTCTCTTTGTTGTTAAACAACAAAGGGTTGCAAAATAAGCAACTGCCTAAGAGGTAAGGGGTTTAAAAGAGTCCCACAGAGGTGCTAAAGCCCCTTTCAAACATCATTACTCTGCATAATGTATTCCCTTCCACAGTGCTGAGATTTGATATTGATGTTTACTCATTTATTTTTTAATTAACGTTCGTTGTTAATGAATTCTTTGATGAGAGGCATTTTGTAAATCATTATCCTTGGAAGAGGCAAAAAGGGATGCATCGCTCTTGCCCCTTATACTCATGACAGAAGAAAAAATGCTAGGTGTAAGGGGAAAAAAGTTACAGATGAGAAGTAGGGTCATTGTTTAAAGTTTGTTTTTTGATGCGTTGATTTCCCCCCGCCTCGCCCCATGTTGGTGTTTTTATGATTGCGTCGCATCTACGGGGATGAGCATACCGAAGTCGACGGGGACCAGAGCGGGAGCTGGTGTGGATACTTAGCTAATTACAGGAATATAACTCAAGGCTTTCAGAGAGCCGCTCCAGTGGGGAGGACGGGTGCAGTTTTATCCACGGAGCCCTTGGTGGAACTCTGTCCTTCCCCTCTTTAATATTGATCACTGGGGAACTCTTGGAGAACAGAAAGTCGGCTTAGAGGCTGGGAAAGTTTGTCGAACCAACAGTTTACTCTTTCTCACAAGTGTCACGAGCTCAAATACTTTTTTCAGTCTCGTGGGCCACACTGAGTGATCTATCATCTATCTTCCAGTGCATGTGACATCTGCTTTGTGTTTTGCCATTGCCTTTTCTAAATCAGCATCATCACAGTTTAAGGAAGGAAGGAAATCTCGATCTCAAAAGATTCCTCAGTTGTAAAACCAATAAAAACATTAAAAGACCAAAACCAGCAACAAATAGTTTCAAACAAATACAGAAGTCTAAAGTGTGCAATTCCTTTGTGCTGTCGAGCTCCATTGTTGCACAAAAGCTTTTAAAACCACGCAGTTTAATCATTGTTGCATAAGGAATATGTTCCTTCTTTACAATGAGGACACACATACTGACACGCACTCAGGATCTGGATCCTAATCCACTGTTAAAAATAGTTTGTTTTAACATTTATGTTTAGTGAAACCACTGAGATACACGAGACTTTTAAACTACAATATTGCCTTGAAGGTTTACCTGAAGGCTACAAGACACTGGTGCAAAATTCTAACATGCCACTTTGGGCTCTTTTGTGTTGCCGTGGAGATGTTTTTTCATTTTTAAGCACATTGAAGTTTTGTTTGTATTTCATGCTCAGCATATCAACGTATCAGTTGCCAGTAATAATTAGAAAATGAAATGTTACATTGTAAAAGTGAAAACTGACGTTTTTTAAATTTATTTAAAGTTTTTTTGTTGTTGTTTTTATCACGCTCATATGTTCAGGTCCAGTAAGGTCACTTTAATTGCAGTGAGGTTTTATTTTTCAGTGAATGCCTTGTTTTATCTATTTTTTAAATTTTATTTTAACTTAATTAATAGATTTTTAATAAATTATATAAACTAAAGGAAAATTCACTATATCCTTGTGCATTTTATTTTATTGCGGAAGCCTCTATGTTGCACTAAAGATGTAAATGGAAATATTACACATGATCAAAGTGGAATTTAAAATGAGACACTGAAAAAACTGATCAGCAACAACCACACAGTATAACCGCTGTAAAAAAGAGCGCAGTATTGAAAACTAAAAACATCATTGATAAAACTCATGTTTTAAGAGTTTTGGCATCTCAAGTCTTCATATTTTTTGGTTAATTTGTAAATCTGCAATAACCCATGTATTGTTTGGCCAAACTGGTCGCCAACAGTAAGCTGTGAAGCAAAGTTGCCAATGTATCAAATGCAATACAAAAAATATATAATAAAAATATGATGAAGCAAGAAAAAAAAATGGATTTTGTTATGAGGGTTAATAAACATTTCAGTTCCCCCCCAAAAATCAGAATTTTCAGGCTATTTTTTGATGGGTTGGGTCTTACAGCGTTAAGGTTGACCTTTAAGCCTAAGATGTTAGCAAACAGTGCAATTGGTGTATCTTTCTGTTTCTTTTTTAAATATCAATTAACTTTAAATAGTTTTAAAAAAAAAGTTAAAAAGTTTTTCTGTAAAAAACAAAACAAAAACAGCTGAGAGTGAGTATAGTGAGAGTGAGCCAAAACAGATGCAGACTTAGGTAATTTTTTTAAGTTAGACAGCCTTAGATTTCTAAAATTGCCACATTGACATATTTATTGTCAAAAATAACGATTAAAGCTGTTTGAGCTGGAAACTGATTTGTCTGCTAGACATGCATTGGTGAGAAGAAGTAAAGGTGAGGCTGTTTACAAGAAAGCTCCAAAGGGTATCTTTACAGCGTAGAGAGGAGAGAGATCAGCAGGGAAATGCATCATTTAATAATGCTTTTCCAATATTGACAAGAAGATGCAGGAACACGTTTCTGAGTCTTGTTCAGGGACTTTGGGTTTATGATACTGTAGGCTAGTCTCAGTGTGAGGTTTAGACCAGTTGGCCACAGATGAGTCTCAAGCCCCCAACCCATCTGGAGCCACCTTGGAGATGAAGCAAAAAGCTGGAGCTTGTCCATCTCTTGGCAGGGGCAGTCTCGTCTGTACACATACGAGGCGGATCGTCTTTAATCCTACCAAAGAATTAATTGCTTAATTGGATCAATTACGTATCCCAATAGGTTGACGTGCGGTAGGTGAGTTAAATATTATTGAAGCGGTTTTTGTATCCAGGTTGTTATGTGCTAAGAGTTATTTGGATCTCGATCATATACACAAGTTTTAAATCTTACTTAATATCCATTTGCTCATGTCACAGTTTCGTTTCAATCATGCAAGCACTTTTTCAAGTTTGCGTCACTGAGCGACATTATGCAGTGCTTGTTTTCCAGACAGAAGAACTATTTTCATGACTTATGGCATTTGCAGTATCTCAAAGATCGCACTGCTGTTTTTCTTCCTTCAAGCCAGTTTTAAATGGAGCCAAACTGCACAGCTTTAAAGGCACATTCATCAAAAAGCGAGTGCACTGCAGATGCTGCCACTTTTTCCTAAAAAAAAAAAAGAAAAAAAAAAAAAAAAGATTGCAAGTAGAATTATGGCTTTTCATCAGCCGATAAATTTCACTTGTGATTAATTGCAACACTCACTTTTGGGATCACTTCTACACAAAAGAGCATTTCTGCTTTGTAAAATTCATATAAAAGAAATGCAAATCAATGGTGTTCTTGGCACCAAACATATGCTGCCACAATGCCAACAAGCCTGCCCCTGACAACCCCAGCTGGGGGCTTGTAAGACTTGCTCTTGGCAAAAGACGTTTTTTCCACCCGCTTTGCAAATGATCACCAATTAATACGAACAGCATCCAATTCTAATTTTGCACCTGGTAAGATTGTGAGTATCTTGTAAAGCTCTTCTAAGCTATGGATCCAAATTACTGGATGCTTTCCCCCCTCCCTTCGGGGATTGCAGAAGGGGGAAAAGAAAAAAAGATGGCAAAAGTCCATAACCTATTGAGACCAACATCAGTGGAAACCATGAAAATGACCGTTTAGCTTGAAAGGTGTTGTTCTTCAGATGATGAAAAGAGAATTTAGCTGAGGGGTGAGAAATGCAATGAAGTGTGGGGTCTTTTACTCTGATTCAACAATGTGATATAAATACAAAAATAAATCTGCACAAACATACCACACAGGGGCAAAAGAAACACTCTTTCCAACTTCTTAATAAAAACTATCTGAAGATTTATTCTCTTTCCTTGGATCTGTGTAACTTCTTCCTTTGTTATCTCCAAAGGAAACTCACTTTGTTGTATCGTCACTCGAAAACTTTGAGAGGATGGTAACGCAGCAGCATCCATCCATGTGATAAATTCCAGATATTTCACAAAGAAATGAGACTTTAACAATTCAAAGGCGTTTCACGTCACTAATTGCTCATCAGAGTTCTAAGCATCTCTCTGTCTCTTTCTCTCTCCATCTCTCACTCTGAAATTGATACTCGCCATATGACTTATGATGGATAGGAAGCTTTAATGAGCTCTTACAAGCAATTAAGTAATCAGGGATCCCTGCTGCTCTGTGCTGGAGCTCGCAAGAGCAGTGACAAACGGAGGCCCATCAGTACTGTAATCAGCACAGGACACAGTCACCGCTGCTCACCACTCCCTAACCAAGGGCAGCAATGGGCCAAGCAGCAGGCTCCCATCTCATGTTATTGTTTTGTCTGAAAATAGTCTCGGAACTTTGTGATTTTGAGACATGATCTAGTCAGAGTCTCCGCATCTCCACATCATCTTATACGCTGTTGTTTTTTTTCTGAGTGGGGGGTGTAAAACTGCATTGTTGGTGTGAGACTAAAGCTTTTGAATGATGCAAAAAGAAGAGCAAAGAAAACAAAATCGTAGAAGTATGGGCACGAAAAAGTGCAGAGAGTAGGTCAGGGTTCCAAACGGAGAAATGACAGACTTACATCGCTTTAAACTCAAGAAGTAAGAATGGGCAATAAGGAACTGGTGCGGATGCAGGTCACAGTTAATCCTAATTAAGCTAATAAAGTAACACTGCACATACACCTGTGCATGGGAGAAGTGAAGTGAAAATCAGCCACTTTAAATACAGTCACAGATAATAATAAATGAAAAAGTTCAAATGACTGCTTGTTTTATTGTGAATCACACTTGTTATCTTTAATTTGTCTCTTGCTTTTGGTTTTGTTTTCTTTAAATGTAAATTCTTCTCCTGCAACAAAAACACTGAACAACTAGTTTAGTAAAATCTATAAAGGAACCTCCCGAGTGGAGTTTATTCAAATGGAGGTAACAGAGTGAACAGAGCTTAGAGGAAAACTCCACCTTCCACTGTTAAGGGGCATCACAAACAGATGTTTCTGAAAATGAATCATCGTTTATTATTTATTATTATTTATTATTTTATATGATGTATTCTGGCCCTGGCGCTGCATCATCTTTAATGTTTTTGAGGTTGTTGTTTTTTTCACCGATAAGCTGAAAAGATTTCATACTTTTAATCTTAAGGTAAAATATATATATATATGTTTATACTTTTTGTATCAATATTTTCTGCAGCTTTGATAAACAAACCAAATCAGGGTGATGCACACAGACTGTATACAAAAGATGGAAACGAGGGCTTGAAAGTTAAGCCAACACAGACTTGTCTTGAACCTGTATTTTTTTGCATGGGCAGCAGGGGGTGACTCCTCTGATAGCAAAAACAATTACAACAGTATAGAATTAAAGTATAAACTCTAATGCTCACTTGATTTGTCATGAAATCTTGGTAAAAACTTAACTTAATGGTTAAAATTTATGTAACTAAACTGGTTGTCTCCTTTGTCTCCTCTCTAGAAGAGTTATATTCTATTTTTACATTTCTTTTCTATTACTCTGTTACTTAGCGTGCTGCTGTGTCTGGTGTTGTTTCTGTACAGTTTATGGGTGCAGCTGGCTAAACAGCTTTTGTATTATTAGCGGTGAACTTAGCAAGCACTCCAACCTCAGGTCTATATTTGGCCATTTCTGGCTCCAAAGAAGCTTGGTAGCAATTAAAATGCTAATTTTGAGGCTTCAAGAACAAAAATCAGTGTCTGACATTTTAATGTTGATCTTTCTTGTAGCATCTGTGTCTAGATTTCTTCTGATTTGGCCCTTTGAAGTGGAAGCATTTCCATGCTTCAGGAACTCTTAAAATGCTTATTTACATCCTGTTCCTAAAACTAAATAAAAATAAAGTATAAAAAAATGGTTATTTACGAAAGTGGGAAGAAACCACATCAAGTGCAGTCCAAACTATCACATTACAAGACATCTACATGGCAGTACGTTTTACGGGTACGTGTTTTCGAACACTAGCTATGACACATGATGTCTATTTTAATCTTCTGTTGACACCTAGTTTCCGCCACATTATTTAATTTTTACCAAATCTGTGACGCAATGCTCACGATTAGTTGTTTCGGGACAGTTTGAGCTTCCGTGTGCTGCATGTGGTAAACAATTCTTTTCTTTGTGACAAGGAAAATGAAATCTAATTGCAAGATTTGGCATTCTCAGCTCCGCGCTCACCTGGGGCGTCTGAGCTGTTGAGCTCCATGTTCTCAGCTCTACGTTCTCACCCACCCAAAGCATGTTGGGCGCCCCAGGGCGGCGTAACACCTCTCCCACACTCTTCAACTCTTCTGAATAATTCTGCCCCGACCATACGTCTCATATCTCGTGGTGTTTTGGGGGCCTGAGATAATACGTTGCGCATTGAAAATCAAATATGTTGCTTATTAATAGGACGACTTTGGCGAACGCTACCTGGAGAAATGCCGGAGGAGAGAGTTAGGAGAGAGGGACGCCTACAGTGTGGTGTGCTTTCTCTCTCTTCTGTGCTAAGGGTAAAACAGCTGAGGGTGCAGATTTTTCATTGCTAAACTGGCACAGCTAATGTAGGTGCACACACACACACACATAAACATAAGTGGGCTCACACACTCTGTATGGAAATCAGAGAGCCAGGGTGTGGTAGTTGGCAAAGCATTAAAAGCACAGAAATTCATGTTTACTGCATGCAGGGATAGAAAAGACAAATGGAAGAGAGAAAAGGAGGATAAAACTGTGGGCATAAAGGTCTACTCTGTGAGGCCTCATTTTAGTTTCATGGTAGAGCAGAAAACAACAACGGCAGACAAACACACGTCAGTCAAACAAAGCCTGGTGTTTGGGTGGCAGCAAACCAATGAAAGCAGTGCCACTTATTTTCTTTTTCTACCATCTGGTCTATTATATCGTCCTTATTCAAACACGGACTCCTGCGCCGTACGATTTGTTTGTTTCGTGAAACTGACTGAAAAGAGGCTGTCGACGTCTGATTGTCTCTCAGGCTAATCGACGAGTGAGCTGTGCCGCTCCGTGCGGCTAACTTGGCGTCATTTCCTTGGATTCCGTACAGATTGCACCAGCTAATTATGATCTAATAACTGGCAGACTGTCTGTTTCAATATTATTACAGGAAGAGTAGGTTAAATTAATAGCTCATCATCTGCCCCCTGTATCAGTCATGTTGTTTTAATGATCATAATTCCACCATTAAATCTTAATAATATGTCAAGATCATAAGGGAGACATGTCAATTTGGGGCTTCAATGAGAATTAAGCCAAGGATTGCTGAAGTTAAACCTGTTTTTCTTTCCTGAGAAGGCCTGATTGTGTTAGCTGTGTCCTCACACACATACACACCAGAAGCAGCAGAACAGATGCAGAGCTGTGTCTGAGCCAATCTGATATTCAAGAAATTAATTTCTAATCCCTGATTGATGTCTTGATGCTTAACAGGAAAGAAGCAGGGCGAATGTTTTCTAGCATTGGCATTCTCGGAGTAAATATTCTTGTTAAATTATGAGATTATTTCCATATATTTTTCATAGGCAATTTCTATCCTCAACAACAGCATCTGACTCACCTAAAGGCACACTTAGCTGCTGCTTTTGATCATATAACGACTGGAGGTTAATCTGGGAATTGACAGGAGGAGGCTTCACTTGCTTAGAAATAAGTTACACTAATCAGTTTTCTTTGTTTGGAACAGGCTATTATCAGCTGACATGTGCTGCTACTGTATGATTTGTTGTTCTTCGTGGTCCTGGCCAAGTGAATTATCTGAGATTCATGTTGTTATAGCTGATTTTCTACCACTACAAAGCTAGTTTTTAAGGTGGAACTTGGCAAGTGTTACATACATTAAAATATATGACTCCAAAGTCTTCCTGTAAGCAAGTCAAGATGCTCTAAAACCACATCTGGCACTTGTTTGGACTGTTATTCTGAAGCCACATCTACAGGGTATTGTAGATAGGACAATATATAGGATACAAGTTTTTCTATGTACACAAAAGTGGAAGCGAAAATGACTCCTGTGCTGCTGTCATTGCTGTTACTCTCTCACGTTTTTCTCTCATATTATACTTCTGCTGCTAGGACCTAAAGTAGCAGTGAGCATGGATATTACAGTCTACCCTACCACTAATGCAACATAACTGTATAGTTATATCACGTTAACTCAGCTTAGTCTCCAATTAATGTCAGTATGACCTTTGAGTAACATGAAATTAGTTTTCAATTTAATTTGTTGTTTCTCTATATGAAATATACAGATAACCTCAGAAACACATCATATACAGATCCACTGTCTGATTTAAAAAATACAACACAAATTATTATTAAATGTAACTTTTAAATGTTCTCTTTATCAAATGTCACTTGCTGGACAGCCCTTGCCTTAAAATATAGCAACTGCTTTGCCGGCAGATAAACCTGCATGGAAATGATTTGTGTGTTTACTGATATTTTCTGACCTGCCTTTGAAATTACCTGCTATTTTTAAAAAACAAACAACAATAGGTAGCTTCTGGAAGGCAAAAAAGAGCAGCGGTCCCCAACCTTTTTTGCACCACTGACCGGTTTATGTCGAACAATACTTTCACGGACCGGGCTTTACGATGTCACAGATAAATACAACAAACTAAAACCAGTACCAGTACCAAAAAAGGATTATTTATAACACACAGGAAAAGACCCAGGGAAACAGAGTTAACGATAAAAATGATAAAAAGCTATAAAAACACAGAAAACCATCGATTTCACACCCGAGCCCTGGTACCAAACGACTCATGGACCAGTACCCGGGGGTTGGGGATCACTGGTCTAGAGTGTGTAGGTGGGAACTGGGGCACCAGCTGCCTTCACAAAAAAATCAATCAATAGTTTTTTGACAATATTATATTGATGATAAGATTTTGTATTTATCTAGTCTATTAGGATTTGACTGAATGTGTTGGAATGAAAAAAAAGAGGAAAACTACATAGACGATTCATAGATTTAGTGAAGGAGGACATGCAGAGGGTTGATGTTTCACTGGATTTTCCATTGTTATGACTTTGGAAGCAGTTAGCACATTCACTGACTAGCTATTCTGGATCCTTCAGTCAAATAACTTAGCACATGTACACTACCAGTCAAAAGCTTGGACACACCTTCTCATTTATTGGTTTTTCTTTATTTTCATGACTGATTTACATTGTAGATTCTCACTGAAGGCATCAACACGTTTTATATTTTGGATTCTTTAAGATAGCCACCATTTGCTTTGCGCGCTCTTGGTATTCTCATGAGGTAGTCACTTGAAATAGTTTTCCAACAGTCTTGAAGGAGTTCCCAGAGATCACGAGCACTTGTTGACCTGCAGGGATTTTTGGGGTCATTGCCCTGTTGAAAAGTAAATGAAGGTCCAAGTAAATGAAAACTGGATGGGATGGCATGTTGCTGCAGGATGCTGTGGTACCCATGCTGGTTCAGTATGCCTTCAATTTTGAATAAATCTGCACCAGTGTCACCAGCAAAGCACCCCCACACCATCACACCACCATGTCCATGTTTCATGGTGGGAACCATGAATGTAGAGACCATCCGTTCAAGTTTTCTGCGTCACACAAAGACAAGACGAGTAGAACCAAAGATCTCAAATTTGGACTCATCAGCCCAAAGCACCGAGTTCACTGGTCTAATGTCCATAACATGGGTTTCTTGGCCCAAACAATTCTCTTCTCCTTGTTGCTTTTCTTAGCAGCTATTTGACCAAAAAGGCCTGATTCACGCAGTCTCCTTTGAACAGTTGATCAAGAGATGTGTCTGGTTCTGGAACTCTGTCTTGCATTTATCTGGGCTCTAAGCTGAGGTGCTGTTAACTTGCAATTTCTGAGGCTGGTGACTCGGATGAATTTATCCTCAGCAGCAGAGGTGATTCTTGGTCTTCCTTTCCTGGGGCGGTCCTCACGTGAGCCAGTTTTGTCGTAGTGCTTGATGGTTTTTGTGACTGCACTTGCAGACAAATTCAAAGTTTTAGCAATTTTCCAGACTAACTGACCTCCAGCTCTTAAAGTAATGATAGACTGTTGTTTCTCTTTACTTAGCTGATTGGTTCTTGCCATGAAATGGATTCTAATAGTTCTCAAATAGGGCTGTCAGCTGTGTACCAACCTGACTTCTGCACAACACAACTAATTGCCCCTAACCCCATTAAGAAGGCAAGAAATTCCACAAATGAACCCTGAAAAGGCACACCTGTGACCTGAAAACATTTCAGGTGACTACATCATGAAGCTCACTGAGAGAAGGCCAGGGGTTTACAACCCTGTCCACAAAGCCAAGGGTGGCTATTTTGAGGGATCTAAAATATAAAACATATTGAGATTTTTACGTATCCATTTTTTCTTTGCTACATAATTCCATATATCTTCCTTCATATATTTGTAGAAAGTAGTAAAAAAAAACAAAACAAAAAAACAAAACATGAGAGTGTGCCCAAACTTTTGACTGGTAGTGTATATCAGATTTTCAGGGGAACAGCTACAGTTCTAATTTAATTCTTTTACTATAGTAGAGTAGCTTTGCATGATTCACAGTTCATAATAATAATGCCTATATGAGGCCCTTGGTGCAGACCCTCAGTTCATCTGACTGCATATGCATTTGGTACACTAGCTGCACAGGGGCTCAGAGGAAAGCACTCCAAGGGACCATTAACACCGCCCAAAAGATCACTGGCTGCCCCCTCCCCACACTGGAAGTTCTACACAACATCCACTGTTTTAAAAAGGCCCAAAATATCATAAAAGACACCTCAAATCCTGGCCACTCCCTGTTTGAACTGTTGCCCTCAGGCAGACGGTACAGGGCAATCAGCGTAAGGACTAATAGACTCAAACACAGCTGTTATCCAACTGCAATAACACATCTGAATGCTACAAAAAAAATGTCCATCACGCCACTCTTGTGTTAATCTATGCACGGTCTGAAGTATGTATGTGGGAATGTATGTGAATGTTTTACTGTTACGTCTTATTAGTATTTTAAGTATTCTATCTATTTAATTTATTGAATTTTATTGTTTTATTTATATTTTGATATTGCTAGGGATGATGCAATGATCGGGGACCATTCTTAATTTCGTTGCACCTGTGACAATGACAATAAAGTTTCTGATTCTGATTCTGATTCTACTGATAGCAATAAGCTGGTTTCCTTTAGGGTCACTGTCCCTTTTAGCCTTCTGATTGGTTGCACCTCACAAACAGAAGGTTTAAAGAACAAGTGGATGGGATTGCTGTGCTCACAACCAGAGCTATGTGTCTGATATTATAAAGGGCACAGAGGGAAAAAACTGTGTTTAAAGCAGTCTGAAATCTCGGATTTTGGCTCACATGGATTACTCCGACATATGTTGACTTCATTATTTGAAACTTTGGCCATGTTTAATATGGGCATCCACCATTGTTGTAGTATATGACAAACAACGTATGACAGAAAATAAGGAAAACATAGTAAGTGTACTCTAAGAACTTCTCATATACATATTGTTTTTCTAGTAACATGTTTTACTTTTGGGATGAATTCAAAAACAATATGTTAAATGTTTTGATTAAAAAGCCTGTGTCTGAAGAAAATCTCTTGTTAAGTGAAGACTCAAACGATGGAAGCTTGATGCTCAAGATCATTTCTTGGAAGACTCTTTTGATCCTCTGTCGGAATCTCAATTACAGCACATTAAACTTTGAAAGGCCTCCAAGGACCGGGAGTGAAGGCACTTTTTGGATGGACTTCTAGAGTCTCTAAAAAAAAAGGGATAAAATTCACTGCTTTGAGGTACAAACCTGTATTCAAATCACTCTTCCCTCAAGGTTTTTGTTTTTGAGGTGGAGACAGTCACTGCATACAGCTCCCAGCTAAGAATAGCTGCAGGAGAGGAGGGGAAAGCAGCAAAGTGAGAAAGTGAGGCAACACGAAAGGTAGAGAGAAAGAGAGGGAAAATGAAGGGGAAGAAAAAAAAGGAAGTGGGTGACAGTGGGGGAAAAAAAAACCCAGGAGGGAGTGTGAATGAGACAATGGCTCTGTCAAGGAGTCAAACGATGTAAACATTATCAGTGTAACCCGGCAGTGACTTGGACTGGCTCAGGACTAAACACGACACTGGGACAATCAGTCTAAATCAGTCAAGAGTCTGAGGGCGTGGTGTGTGTGTGTGTGTGTGCGTGCACGTGTGTGCGTGTGTGTGAACAGGGCTGGATGGTATCAGTGTGGTGATGGTAGTACCCTGCTCCGAGGTCACTGCTCTGGTCACACATGTATATACTGTATTTACCCGTGCAAGTGTGTGAATAAGTCTATTGAAGCATAGCATGCTGCAAAGTTAATAAAAGACCATTGTGTGTGTGTAGGTGCGTGTGCGTGCAGGAGGGGGATAAAACAGTCAATGAATCTATTGAGATACTGCAGTCTGTATACAGTTAATAGGAGCGTCTGGATGGAAGAAACTGAGTAAAGGAAGCCAACATGTTAAGTTCACTGCTTTATTGTTGGAGATGCCACGTAGTGTACTCTATGTGCATCCATGTTGGTACGAGTTACATGATGCACAACTCGGTTGTTGTCCAACATCAGTGTTTAGTTTACCTCTTTTCCTTTCTTACATTTCCTTTCGCAGAAGTTAAAATAAAAATATGAACAGCTGTCATGACACTTTATCAGTTTTTCACCGTGAACTTCACTACAGTAAGCACAGTCAGCTTTAAATTTTCTTGCTACTTGATCTTCTCTCTCTCTTACCTTTTTCTCCATATCTTTGTTAAGTCCTCTCTCTTCCTGGGAAATATGTCAGCTGTACCTTTAGCTAACAGACACACTGGGTGACAAACTGAAACAGTTTGTATGTTTGCAGATATTTGTTGAGCTGTTAGACACACTGCATATGAAATGACCTGCCATTTACAAATATAAGTTCCTTTATGCTCGCTACTGTTCTGTAATGCTGGCTAGGTGCAGAAGTACCGTGACTACAACTTCTAGACACCTGCACCAAAAAAAACCCCCATTGTTCCAGATCATTTCAGCTCACTCTAACCACTGAGTATAGCACTATTAATGATAAATAAACTATATATTTAGCCTATTTCACATGAACAATAAGGAGCGGTGAGTATTTGTACTTTGTTATTTCTCAAATCTTGCAGTGGCCTTGGAGAGGAGATAAGATGGCTTTGTCTGCCAAGCTGACAGCTAAGGATCTTTTCATTCAGTAGTGATTTGGGTATTTGTCAAGTATAGAAGAAAGTTGTCATAACAAGTATAAAGTTGTGTGCTCTGAAGAAAGGGCGTGGAAAATCTTCGTTTATTTTTATTCTAAAAGTAACCCTTAATAACCCTTACAAAGAATTTTGTGGAATTATAACTCATATGCCTTTAGGGGATGGTTTATGCTTCCACCACACCTGTAACCTACCAATGTGGATTATTTCTTTCTTTAAGCATAACAGAATTATGTGGTCAAAGACTTACTGTGCATCCTATCGTTCACTAAGTACGAATACAGATAAAGTCAAGGAATCAGTATAAATAAGTCAGTATTGAGCTGATGGTTTTTCCATTTTCTAATTCTTTATGGTCCTCGTAGGATCTGATCTGGAATCAATATGATTAATCCCAATCTCCTAAAATGGGCTAGATTTTATAAATCCTGGAAATAAAGCTCAGCAGAGCTGCAGGGCTCCCTCTCAGATTACTGAAAATACAATATACCAAAAGGTTTTTGTAGAATACTCATCCATGACAAATACATGTTGCCTACCCTGGTTTTAAGTATTTTAAAGGAGGCATCTCATTAAGCCTCACTGTGACTTCTCTGGAGGTTGATGGTAAGTCAAGTGTCTCTAAATGTTAATTAAACTTACAAATTGATAATTGGCTCACTGGTTAAAATCTTCTATTCATACATCTTTATTTACAAAAAAGCACCAAACTGTTATGTAATTTGCCTATTAAAGTAATTATTCTCATGGTTTTTTTTTCCTGTATTTTTGTGTTTATTTTTTCTCATTTCAAATTAAATCTGATTCTAGCTTTGACTTACTTATCATAACTCTAACAACAGGTATTATTCCAAAATATGGAAAACTGCACATCAAGAAAGGATGATGGCCTCTTTCCATCACAGTCAGGTATATTAAATGCATTGTACCTCATGCATATATGCACTTCCAGAGCAGTTCTGCTATCTGCCTGCCTATCTTTTTTTGAATCCCTTTCTTTGTATCAGCACATGAGCTCAACCCTGCTGTTCAAGAGGACGCCTAAAATAGAGCACTGGCAAAAATAACAATGTCGTTTCTCATGCTCTAATGCCAGTTGATCAATAGTAATTACCTACCTGTGGACCTGGCTAGTGGAGCTCCTTAGGCCCCTGGGGGTTTCACTATAGACAGCTCACAATCCAGTCCTAGGTAACTCTATAGGACAGACCTTTTAATTGCTTTGTTCACTGTGAGTAATTGAGGATTGCAGCGTGTATGCCACGAGGAGTGTGACTTCACTTGGCCTCCGTCTAATTAATCCCATCACACAAGCCTTCTGCCTTTAATTTTCACTTTGCGCGTGGCATCGTGAGGTGCGAATACAACTGGAAGTATAGGTTGGTAACTGTATATGGCATGCTGAGCCAGATGCACTACAAATGCAACCATATGGGTAGACACACAAGTGTTTCCATGTGTGTTTTCTGCTCTGGAGCATATTGTCAGATTTTGGAGCCATCATTTCAGCACAACAACTGTCCCACTGCTCTGATTTGATCTCATTCCATGCTAGGCCCCAAATCAGATACATGGAACTGTATCAATATGGTTTCATTAGCATACTGATTAATCAACTAGTTAATTAGACACATTTCCTATAGACTGATTACACCTCCTGGACCTCTTAGTGTGAAGACATATAGAGTAATTTAATTATTGTAACTCTCAGATGATGCATCATAAGTTTTTTGTTTTTTGTATTGTTGACACAAAATATTTTAGAGTTCTTGAGATAATGCATAAATGCAACATGTAGCAGAGACCAGAGGAACATTATATTCTGAGGTTAGTGGGCTTATATGCCAGCATAATAGTGTAAGTCAGTTGGAAAAACATGCATACAAATGCCATATTGTTTGGCATTTTGGCTTTTTGAAGCCTTGAATTCAGATTTTGAGCCTTTTACTTTCATCTGGAATGACCACATTTGGATCACAAGGTAGAACTGAGGAGCTTTCATCTGGCATTTTTGTAATTCACTCTAATACTAAGTAATGTAATAACTTTAAGTAGTTAAAAGCAGGCTGTGAAGAAACTTAACCAACTCCCTCAAGTGTCTTTTATTACAACAGTCAACATGAAAAATTACCAAGTTATTACCCAAATAAGCCACACTCCTAAAAAGAAAAAATACAGTTTTAATTGATGGTTTTAAAAAAACATATCCATTCAGTTTTCATAAAGCTGTAAATGAGCTAAAGAAACCAAAACCGTCTGTATTGCTAGGCTGTGAATGCCTGTATGTCTGCCATAAAATCAGGTATTTTAACATGAAAGTCTATGAGTATCGACTCAGTTGTGAAGAAAGCCTCAAGTGGACATTGGAGGAATTGCACTTTTCTGCACTTAAATGTTGGTGCCTGCAGCTCAGTCCTCACCTAAAGCACTGCTCTTTTCTTGAAGTACATGACACTGCCATTAAAAAATATTTTCTGTAATTTGCAAATTCCAAAGGCCACTGCACAGCTGTTGTTGTTTTTAGCCTTTTAAATTGTTTTAACAGTTAAAGTTAAGTTAAACTAGCAAGTTAAAATGGTTAATATTGCATTAACTATTTTTATTCTAGGAGTATATTTTCAGTATTTTCTACAAATATTTTCCAAGGTGAGCACAAAGAAACCTTGCCTACTAATATCAACTTTTTCATGTATAAATCATACGCATGACAGGGAAAGTCAAACATCCAACTTTTCAACGTCAAATGGCAATATTAATCCTACAGTTTGGGAAATATCAAGAAAATGCTTATGTTTAATAAAAAGGACCAAATGTGATGTTATGCATGCCCGTCATCCACCCCAACCTCCACCATCCTTTCTTTCTTCCTTGATAAGTCTCACCATTTCTTGCACTGTACAGAGTGGTGTCGATTAATCCAGTAACCATTGAATTTCTGTGAATACTTTGGGGATTTGATCTTACTTCTTTCTCCAAAAAGAAATGATAGAAGTAGTACAATGCTCTCATGACACTGTAAAAGCTTTTTTGAGAGACATTTGAGATGACGCTATTGATGACATTGAAACGTAATATTCCTGTATAGCAAAACAAAAAAAATACTACCACTACACATGCTAAAAAGGAATTGTCTGGAGCTGGCAGTCAACACAGGAAATTATTAATGCACCTATATTGTCCTGATCCCTACATGATTTGCTTGAGATGCAAATATTGCGGGTCATTTGAAACACAAGTGGAGATGGGCTGGACAGAAACGAATACTAAATGAATTCCATACAAACAAACTCTCCTCCTTTACAACTTGAACTCTTTCCCTGAGCTTTTGGCCTCGTTTTGTCCTGTAACCCACACTTGCAGCAGTGAGATGGAGAGGGTGCCGAATAGAGGTGTGATGGGTGCCTGCGCTGGCACCGCCAGGCTTGGGTGGCCGTGCAACAGTATCTGCAGGCTGCCATCCTTCTGTTCGCAGAGCATCTGAAGAAAGCAAACTGCACTGTTGCTCACACTCCCCGATCCCGTTGTTGTCATTGGCCGGCAGCCACCAATAGTGAGCCAACTGAGTTAACAGACACTTCCGCTCAGCACATAAGGAACCATCTGTTTTAAAAGCCAGAAAGAAATAAATAAAGTCCCCCCTCTCTCCCTCTCTTTTCCTCCTCTCTCCCCCATTTACTCTTTCTAACACAAGTCTACAATATGCAGGGCTATGTTATTATCCTGCACCTCACTGTTCATCATTTGCAATCTACAGCTAGTTACCAAAATTACTGCTGCGACTAGACTGAATCTCGACTGCCCTTTATTGGCTTTTTAAAATTGTTTCTGAATGAAGGAGTAGCCTGTCAGAAAACTATTTTATTCCATCTGTTTTGCTGGTAAATAACAAAATTGTCTATTTGGGGTTTTTTTGCCTTCACTGCCATCCCATAATTCAGCACCAAATGTGGCATTGCAGCAGTTATCACACATGACTCATTTGTAATTTATTGGACATTAGCGAGGTCAGAATCATACTGAAGCCTGATGTTTGTAACATCTTGAAAATCACGGTTGCACGCCCGTCTTGGCTGCCATGGGCTCCTCAGACATGCCAGCTTGTAGCTAAATAAATATTGGCTGAGGGGCATTTGAAAAAACATATTGTCCTGGCTCAGCACTTGGTCCCCCTGCCCTCTGTTGCCAAAACAGGACAACGGGGGTCCAGAGCAGAATCTCTTTTCACATGAGCGGTTTGGTCAGCTTGCTGCCTCGACCTGCTCCTGCAGCCTTTGTGTCTGTGCCTACAGGTCCTCGAGTGTAATGTATTTACTCTGCTCTTCATCGTGTGGCTTGCGGAGGGGATCCTGGAAGCATGCCATTTGTGCTATCACACTATGCCTATGTTTCTCATGTGGCTTATGAGGACAATGGTGCGCTTGTCCCATGTGTGTTTTGCAGTTTTTATGATAGCCAGAGATATCTTTGTCACTCCTATTTATGACATGTGTTTTGAGACTGAGCCTCAAATATGAGTTAACCACAGCGGGGTTTATTTTCCTGTTATTTTTAGAGTCTGTGTGCTTATAATTGTTCGCTTATTTTCACTTGGAATACATTTTACTATAAATGTTTTCATTTAACACCGAGGCCGTGGTCCTTTTTTAGTGTTATCTGATATTTAATGACAAGTGCAAAAGAGTTATCATAGTGTATTTATACCTTTGCTTGTCTGCTTCATGACTCCCAAAATCTACTCCCAAACCTCCCTTTTTGCTGCACTTGCTATTTACTGTCCAACATTTCTCAAAACACACAGCTTTCCTTGCATTAGTCTCCACACTTAACCCTGAGCAGGAATCCAGAATAATATTAAGAAAAAATATTACTCTCTGTATTCAATTTAACTGGCGAATACCTCATGAATTCCTCTCTATCCAAGAAATTAAGGTGTATCGTAACAAGTGCATTATTTAGTAGATTTGACATGGCTGCCACATATTCGCCAAGAAAGAATTAACACGCCCGTGGAAAGGAAAGCAAGAAGAAGAAGAAGGAATCTAGTGAAAATAATTAATTAACACAGCCTATTTCTAGTCCTCCTCTTAAGCCTATTTAAAGGGCATTAGGTATTATGAATGTGAGGTGGTCTAAATTTACCCCGTATTATCTATCTTCATCTGACTACATTAGTATACTTTTCCAGGCTCCTTGCTTGCTATTTAAATCTCATTGCATGACTCTGAAATCCAGCCTCTCTTTTGCTTGTGTATTTCACACTCAGATTATTTTTCCCACCAAGATTAATCTCTCTTTATAGCAGCTGTGATCAGACTTACGCACCTGAAAACTGTTAAACTAAAAAAGATAAACCCGACATGAGTATTTGCTAAATGGGTGAAAGACGCCCGTAAGTGACTTCAAGAAATGAATTATGTATATGCTAAAGAGAACTCATTTGGGAATTAAGGAGGATAAGTAGCAGTCCATTTTGTGCCTGTTAGGGCCTACACTGGCTGCATTAGGGAGAGCTAATGGGCCCTGGGAGGGGGTGGGGGTGCATGGGAGGGGGTTGGACCCTTTGCAGCCCAAGGTCTCCAGGCCCCTGTGACAGATGGCTGGCCACCTCGCTGGGTGGCTGTGGCTACAAGGTCTGTCGTGAGGTTGATCTGTGGCGTTGACAGCGTCGCCGAGATCAAACGACATTGTGGAAGGTGAAGAGACGGGTGGCGTGCCAGGCCAGAGAGGCAGAGACGGTGTTAGGGCTCAGTTCGAGGGTTTTGGAGGAAGCTGCCAGTGCTGATATTTTTAGAACTAACTCACAGATCGCTGATATTTTACATGTTTGCATACTACCTGAAAAAAAAAAGTCTTGAGCGATGTCTTTCTGTGAGGCTTAAAATCACAATACCCTGATGAGATAGCACTGGCCTCTCTAACAGGCTGTCATGAAATACAATAAATATGCTTAACTTTTTGATGACAAAATAAGTTTCCAGGAATAAAGCTCAAGTTTTTCTCAGTTACAAAGCATTTGATACACCACATGTGCATTGAAAAAAAAATATATCAGCTTGTTAGTCTCGGTAAGTGTGGCTGTAGGTATCGTCCGTAGTGCTGCATTACCATCATCTAGCAGACCTTCTGAAGGTACTTCACGTAAGCTTGGTAACCGGCTACGGGGGGTCCAGGTTTCAAGCTTGGCCATGATCCTATATTTCAGGTCAGTTCTTCTCGCACTCAACGAACCTTCTCCTATCGCACTTGAGGCTTGGTACCCAATCTCAGGTGGGGGTGATGATATCTCCCCCCTGACCTGGCGTCCTGACTCCCCCTTGCCGTAGCATTTATGTTGTACCTCGTCAATCTCTAGCTGTGAGAGCAGTCCCTTCTTTCGAATGTTGGAACACTGAGCTACTAGTTGTTTCGCCGTCATTGTGGATGTTGGGTATCGAAGAATCCATAGGTCCCTCATCCTATTCATGTAACCTCTTCCGCTGGGGTTACTTGCGTAGTAGCATTCCAACAACGCCCTGTTTTCGTGTCGTGCCCACAGAAAAGCGCAGTCCTGGGAACAGTTAAGATACTGTGCAGGACCCTCAAGCTCCCAGGCCTCTGGTAGAGGACCCGAGCTTGAAGGATAAACCGCCTGCAGGGGCCTGCAGGGGCGGTGGTAGTTTTTTTTTTACACACACACATATATATATATATATATATATATATATATATATATATATATATATATATATATATATATATATATATATATATATATATATATATATATAGTCTGAAAAACAACTCTTTATTACATCGACAGTGAAAAACAGGAGTGTCCAATATCCAGTTTTTCATTGAGACGAAGTAGCCACACGCTGTGTTCTCATGTTTATTAAGACACCAACATTACAGCAAACAGCTTTCATTAGGTTTCATCAGACTCTGATCAAAGCTATTTGCACAAACGCTGGTGTCTTCATAGAGTCTCAGAAATGAGAACATAACATGTGGCTACTTCACTTGGATGGAATGATTTTTACATTGAATGTAGAGCAGTATGTAATATTCAGTGGGTACAGATAGTGGTCTACTGTGAGTTTTTGCTAACTTTTACAACTGACAGAATGGTATTTAGTTTAGGTTTGTATTAAGGATCTGTTTCGTTATACCAAAGTAGTTTCACTGATTTTGTTTACAGCATTATCATTTCTTGAATGGAATTTATGAGGAGCTTTTTAAATGGAAGAAAAGCTTTTCATGGACTCATGAAAATGACTAAATTTTTTTTAAAAAATCATTTTTTTGGAGTGTTTTCGTTGCTGTAAAACATGAACAGAATGTACTCCGTTGCACAGTACCATTTAATTACTCCTGAAATATGCCAACATCCTGACAAACAAAAGATTTAAAAGTGTTTCTACGATTCTCAGTGAAACGAAAGAGTTGATAAATCCCATTTTAAAAAGAGAAAGGCATCAATTCCCCACCACCAATGCCCCGTGGCACAAGAGGCCCGGCCTGTTAGGCGATTAGCCCGTCTTACATTCCGGGTGATCGGATTAGACGATTCCCACAGTCTAGTCTGAAACTACTCCCGACCCGCAGCTCCGGAGAGCATCTCAATATCCAATTTCACAGCTTTCTAAACCTGGATCACACAGGCTATTTATTACTGTCACAGTCTTTGTGTTGGGGGGGTGGAAGGGGTGGGGAGTTAGCTTTTGTGTTTCATCTGTTTCGAAGCAGGAAGATGATCAACAAGAGAGAGAGAAGCGTAATGAGTGAGGGACCTGTGGTGTTGCCTGAAACCTCCCGAAAACACAGGATCCTTGTTAAATTAGACAACAACCACGCTTGTTTCAGCAGTCAGCAGCTTCTCTGAGACCTTTGATCCGCACGCCGGCCCCGGTGACTGAAAGAAATTATGACCCAGGTTTGTGTGTGTGTGTTTGTGTCCTGCAGCACACTACAGGGTGCTCTCTAATTGATGAAAAAAAAAGAAATGCAAGAGTAAAGAGTTGACTGTACTTTGAATTTAGGAATCACGACCTCTGAAGAAAATGAGGGTGTTTCAAAAACTTTTTGATTACTGCTCAGAATTGTACTCAGAAATGGTGATTCTGAACAGATGTAGCCAAAATAGAGCCTCCTAGATAATAAAACCATTTATAAGGCCGTCTTAAACTGGACCCGCAGCTGTAATAGGGGCCTCCATTATAGAGGCTTTATAATTTCCCTGCTTTTTCCTCTTAGAGCCTCTGTTGTTCCTCTGAATTACCTCTGAATGATTTATGCTCACTGGTCTGGCCACTGATAGACCCTGGCAACACAGATAGAAACACACTTAGGGCTTTTTGGTGTGTAAACACGCTGTATTAAAAGCCAACTTGTTTCAAACAGCCAAACACATTTGCTGCGACGGGGGCCACTCGGTGTCATTTCACTTGTCAAACACTGCAGTGTCACAGCCAATCAGGAGACTCCAGGGGCAGCACAAGCCATTTAACCTGAGCAAACACAGTGCGCTGTGAAGCCTGAGGATGACTTAAGAGCCTGAGCAAACACTGGCGAGAGCCATCGGGCACGAATCAAGGCAGCCTGGCTGAGGACAAGTCACTCTGGTAATGGGTTTGTGATGACTCAAGATCGAGCGGCCATCTGTTTGTTACAGTGGGGGAGGACCACAATTCACAGTTCAGATACACAGAATATTAGCCGGTAGTGCAGCAGAGGAGGGGAGGATTTGGCTGGTGGCACAGGATGTAAAGCATATGTCCATAAATGGTAAATATGTTGATAGCTGAGGCCCTGATTCCCTGAGTTGGGGCCAGATAACAGGATTTGCATGGCGATTTTCAGCCTCAGCGACAGAATGCCTTTAAAAGGTGTAAGACAACTAATCCTGCAAGTGACCTTCACACTATTCACGACATACAGGTGGAAAATGCTGCAGTGCTGTTGTCCCACCAGCAGCTCACCGCTCACATGGAAAACACACCACATATTTAAAGCACCAAAGTGTTTGCATTGGATTTCAATGATGGGACTTTGAATAAACCACAGTCATTTGTGTTCGGTCTGTAACCGTGAAGTTCATTTGAACAGTCAAACCACATACAGCCTCTGACGCAAAAACTGGTTCTCCTTGCACAGAGCTGCTCAGGGATAGTCCGCCTATGTAGTCCGGCACTTTACAGAAGGAATCTTACCTCTTGGAAATCCTTTAAGTGAAAGAGTACCATAATGTCAAGATACTTTAAACCCATCTTTGAATTAGTGAAATGCACTCAGTTAAAGTCCTGCTGTTAAAGTAGCAGGCCTGCACATTTTGGCATTCGATAAACTGCTGGGTTTTATATGTTACCGTAAACCACTGTATAGTATATAGTGTTTTACATCTATAAGGCATAAACAACTTGGAATCTGTTATCTTTAAATATAGATAGGACTGTAAATACATGTAGAAGGTAAAATCCTAGGAAAGGTACAAATACAAAGTACAAAGAATTATACTTGAATAAATGCACTTAATTTCTTTCCTCCACCATCAATTATAATGTCTACATGTTCCAATAATCTGCTTAAATTAAATGTTGGATTATATTTTCTTATGTGCATTTTCTTCTTAAGAACAGAAGTGTGGTGCTGAAATATTTTTGATAGAAATATTTACATTTGATTATAGTGCTCAGACAGTAAATACACACAGGATATAACTAATTATCTAAAAAGGTAGCCCCGTCTTCACCTCATTGACCTACTTTTTCAACACTGAACGAGCACTCTTTACTCCAGTTTAGTGGCATTTTAAGAGGAAAACCCAAAATAGAAGCGTCATTCATCATATTAAAAGCCGCACTGCTGTTTTTACTTTTGTATATGTCGGATTAGATGTTGTTAAATATCCTCGGGGAAGCAATCAGGTGTTTAAAGTTAAGGGCAATTCCCTTCCCTACAGACAATCAATAAAAAAGAAAAACCTAAGCGTGGGGACTTTAATAGGCTCGGCTTGTAACCTGCTCTGACAAATTAAGGCAAGTGGTGTTTTTTCATTACTTACACATCCGTTTTCATTTTTCAAATCAGTGGAACCAATTAAACAATGCTTCCTTAAATTAGTCATTGATTTTTAGCAATAGTGACACCTTACAAAAGGAAATGATAACTTTAAGGGAGTGTTGCTGCTTTTTTTGTTGCTGTTTTTCTTTTTCATTACTGCCAGCACCAGACACAAAAGGACAGAAACAATTCACCTACATGAAAAAGCGAGGTCTTAAATTAGCCATTGATTTTTCCTCAGGTGTCACTTTGGTTAAATGCTTTGTGATTGGGAGTTTTCTTTCTAACTTGGAAATTGACAAGAGTCTATAATCTGTTAGTCTACACACACACACACCTGCTATGGTGTTTTCTTTTCCCACTTCCACTTTGTAAATTTATGACCTTGTCGGGACAGACATGATAAATATTCAGCTTGATTGAAAAAAAAAGAGATTTATCGTATGTAAGGAATACATAAAACTGCCAAGAGAAGAAACACTGAAGCTCTTAAACTTTTCTTTATATTATGATCAATTAAAACATTTGAGAAGTGCTCATCACTTTGTTTTTCAGAACTATTTTATTACAGAATTTTTCCTATTGCCAATCCCATCCCACACACGTGAATCTTGAGAACAAAATTCAGAGTAATTTTTTTTTAATGCTGAAATTGACGGAAAAAAAAGAGACAAAAAATAAAGAGAAATCCCGAATAGCAGGCCATAGCTGCTGCGTTGTTTTTTTTCTTCTTTTTTTCCCCCTGTTGTCGTTTTCTCGAGACTAGAAAATACACTTACAATTTGAAGCAGCAACAAAATGTGCATTTACCTGATTATACAATGGAACAATTTAATATACCATGATTTTTATTCATCACATTATAAAACTCTAAATATTTCTTTTACGTTGTTTTTTTGTTTTTTTTTTAACCAAAAAGCAACCTATTAATGGCAAAGCAACAGTTTTTAAGCAAAATATACACCTCTCGTTCACCTGGAACAAAACCGAAAACAATTCAAGGGAGAAATTTGATTTTATATCTTTTTTTTTCCTTTTTATTGTCTGTGCCAATGAAATCAGATGTTTTTTTGTTTTTTAGCTGGGGATGCAAACATTATCCTGAATATGAACTGACTGGCTGCTGCAACCACTTTGACTGTACATACACTTTTCACCTGTTATCCATTGAAAAACTGAACACCTGAAGGACGAATGAGTGTTTTCTGCTCTGACGCATTACACCGCTGTTTACAGTGAATGACTTATTTTACAGCAGCCTGCAGCTTTGTCTTCGATCCTAAACGCAGGCCATTCACGCGTGACGCAGAGAAAGTATTTTTTTTTGTCATCCAGACATTTTTTTTCCCCGGAGTGCGTCCTTGTAAGTGAAAGTCTCATCTTTACTGACCCACAAGGTTGTTGAGCTGCTGAGGATCCAGTGGAGTTTATGTCATTACAACACCTACATGATGAAATCTACAGTCTGATTGGACGACGGGCGTTGACGGACAGAGGTGCGGTGTTCAGACCGGTGGCGAGGCAGTTCTCACTGATAGCTAAATGTCTCTTTTATAATCACATTACTTTTTCAAGTCTATAATCATGTCACTTCACCATAAAAGTATCGTTAACACGTTTCCAGTACAGGATGAAGACAAAAAGAAAGACAGTCAAACAAATGGCCATCTTTTGCGAGTGTCGATGAGACGGTTTCTTTAGCAGGAGATCAAAGTGACCGTAAATTAGTCCAGTCTCGTTAGGGCGGCACATGCTCAAAATCATAAGGACTTCAAAAAAACCAACCGAACAAACGGAATGATTCCCACATTAATGTACAAACATAAATGAGTAAAAAGCCAATCACATAGCTAGCCCCCGGCAGGCTAACATCGCGCCGTTCCGGTCCATAAAGTGCACTCTCCATCTTGCTGTGCGGTCAGAAAGACAAGAGCAAAAGGACGTGTACGTGTTTGAGACAGAGGGGAAGGGAAGCGCCGCTGCATGTGTGTGTTCAGTCTAATTCCCCGAGCGGCTGCGAGTTAGAGGACACGACAGTCTCATGTGTACGGATGGAGGCAGGTGGGAGGAGGGTCGGGTGGAGGTGTGGGTTTTGTGGGGCTGACGTTAATAAACGTAGCCCTCGCTGTAGGGGTGCGGCTGGCAGTAGGGTCCCTCCTGTACGTATGCCATGTTTTCGTCAAAGTGCGACAGCGGCACCGTGTCCTCCTCGTTGATCTGCCGCTCCATGTCAGTTTTCAGCACCGGCCGCTGATTGTCAGGAAACGCCATGGAGAACAAGGCCTCGGGGTCACACACGAACTTGTAGACATATCTCTCGCCGGCCACCTGGAGAAAGACGGAGAGGTCTTGTTTTTAAACCATTTTTTCACAGCATATTCTACAGTGACTGAGTGTAATCTTTCACTTTAATCCACCAGATGGAAAAAAAAGATTAAATATCTTTAAAAAAATTAATAAAAAAAACATTTTTTAAACTTTTAAAGCTGATCTCCAAATGTCATCAACAATTCTGCTTTGGCTTCCACGCTTGAAGCTCAAGAGGTGCATTGAGCTTTAAGTGTTTTCAAACAAGATACAGGATTACTTAATAGCATTTGTATCCACATCATTTGAAGTTTGTTTACAAAAAGCTTCATTAAAATTCGCTCTCTCATTATACTCTCTGACTCATGGAGCCCCGCCCCCACTCACAATAAAAATAAAATATGGCCGTTCTAATGCCGTGTGACTTTTGCGTTTTCACACATCGAATCTGATCTAAATTAAGCCATTAAAACACCAGCATCACACATTAACACATACCAACCAACCAAACGAGGCAACAATAGTCCAGTAACTCGTAAATAGTATCTGCTGGCTTTGATGTGGATACAATGACTTGACAATTCTCCAATCGTAAAACAGTCAAATATTTTAAAAAGTGCACAAAAACTACTTTTAGGTGACTAAAACGCTTCGTGCTCCTGATCTAGAGCACAGCAGCACGTGGCTTTAGCTTCTGTGCTGGTACCCTTTGTTGCTTTGGGGCATCTTAACCACCATGTATTGTTTTTTGTTGTTTTGTTTTTTGTGTTTTATACAAACCCACTTCAAACAAATGAACTATCCCCAACCTAAGTGAAAACAGCTTATCCCTTAAAAGAGTTATTTTAAAACACCAGAATAAATTACATAGAGTGGTTTTACCAAGTTTTCTAAAATTATCTTTGAGACACTGATTGCTTTTTTAAACGTCTTACGTCACACGTGGATTTGGTAGAAAATAAAGGAGCTATAAACTGTTCATCGCTTCTCAGAGGCAAAAGTGATCTCAGGAGCAGATTTATGTTTTCTTTGCTGTTTCTTCCTTATTTTATTTAAACTTGCCCAGCAGTTCTTGACCTCCAACCAGCAAAGTATAATTCCACCTAAAAGTGCTCAACCTCTGATCTGCCTATTAATGAATGCTTTCTGGAGATGCTTCTAACTGTCAAACTAATACCTCAGGAAACAAAAAACCTGACAGAAAAGTGTGTTGATCCAGTGTTCTGTTAAAAAAACAAAACATTACTCTTGATCTGAAGTATTTTTGCATAAATAATCTTATGATAATGATCACAGCATATGCACTGTAGGTCCTAACTCTAAACGCACTAATTGATCTGAAAGAAACTTAGTCCAGTACCAAGTTAATCAACATCTATAACGCTTATGGAAATTATTTGTATAACACTCAAATCCTTACAAATTATACATGCGTGGTAGCTGATCTCAAAAGACTGGTCATTATTTGCACATCTATTGTTTTTGTAAATATTTTGCTGAACAATTGTTTTAGTGCAGGGACACTTTGACGTAGCTGGTTCATCAAACAGTGATGTTTGATGGTGATGATGTAACTGATTACTTTCCCTTATATAATGAATATGTAGCTTGCAAAGAAGAAGAAATATATGTGTTTATTACTCATTTGTTTGCTGTTTATAAACATCTGTTTTTGGCATTACTACATAAATACTACATAAATACTACATGCACTATAATGAAGATTAATTCAAGGAATAACTTGATAAATTAACATTAATGTTAAAGCGGACACGAGCCGCAAGCCTGGCAAAAACTGATTTTTGCACACAATACAGAAAAAAGCTTTACAATTTCTTAGCTATAAAGTGTAAATGAACTTTTTTAGCTGTTTCACCATTTTTGAGACACTCTTTTCCTTATATAAGGCACCTGGGGGAATGGGAGCGCCTTTAACACAGGCCAGGTATAGCAGCCAAATGAGTTGTTTTCATACTATGTTTACATCCAAAAAATCTCTTAGAAAAAAGGTGAACAGTTTTGGATGCCTTTCAGTGTAACAGATGAACTATAATTGGTTGATAAATGTATTTTTTTTACCTTCTGCATGATTCCCTTCTCGTAGTAGTAGCGCAATGATCTGCTGAGTTTGTCGTAATTCATCGCCGGCCGGTTCTTCTGTATCCCCCACCGACGTGCCACCTTTATCACACACACGAACATGAAGACAATAAAGACAGTCAGTAAACAGAGCGTTATCAGAAAGCAAACTTATCTAACACAAACGAGCGCGGTTGCCCTGATTTCCAGACGCTGCAGCAGCTAAAATGTTAAACAAACTTAGCGATCCATATTTTCCTAATAACAGTAATTAGAGCGCGTCCAGCTTGTGCAGACCTGACCAGGGATGTGTTCATTAGGAGCTTGTCACACACCCAGCGGAGGAGGCAGCAGATGTTACAGCACCTGTCTACCAGACCACCCGCCACCCGGCCTCACGGTCCAAACCCACAGCCCCACGGCATTCTCTTAGCTGCTCGCTTTTTTTAAACTCTGCTTTTTACTTTCATTTTTGTTTGTCTCTCACAGTTTATCTCCTAAAATACCTTCCCCGATCAATGCAACTGTGTTTTTTCTGCTTTTTCTTTTTCACATTTTTTCTTGTCCCCGCGACCGCTGACATGCTGCAAATGCAGAAACCGCTACCTAACGTTTGTCTGCGGCGCCTCAAAGCAAATGCGTTTGGTCACCTGATGGCATGAATGGGGCCCCCTGTTAGGTGCAGCTGGCTCGTGCTTCTAGACACCATCGGGCTGCGTGGACCACTGCCCGGTACTCATCTATCTCCTCCATTCTACACTTTCACCCCCTGCCTGCACCCTGCATCCTCCTTCATCCTCCAGCAGTGACTGAGCCCCACTGTGTGTGATGTGGCCATACACAAACCCTGCCTCTGTTTCCATTTCAAAAGGCCCAACCGCCAACATGGGTTATATTTTTAGGAATATGTCCTGTGAAATATTTAACAGGAGCAGGTCATCAGGGTCACTTGGTTGGCTTTAGTGTGGACGGTAGAATATATAACCCTCTGAGGTCCAAGTCATCATCTGTGACGATCCCAATCCTAACTCCAAACCCTTACCCCAACCTGTGTGTTAAAGAAAAGCAATAATATATATATTTTTTTAAATGTAAGAAGATTTTGCTCCCTGTCAGTTAGAATGACTCCTCTCTTTGTCTTCTGATCGGTAAGAACAATTTTTTAAAGAAGTCTACCGCATTTTGAGAGCAGAAAATATTACTCATTCACATGTTGACCTCTGACCTCATCTGGTTTTGCAGTGATTTACCTTCTTACCTTCTTTCACTGCTTAATCACTTCATTTTTTTTAACCAAAAGTCTACGACCCAAATATATTTAAGTTGTAATTACATAAAACGGT
Source organism: Neolamprologus brichardi (assembly GCF_056152115.1). Classification (NCBI taxonomy): domain Eukaryota; kingdom Metazoa; phylum Chordata; class Actinopteri; order Cichliformes; family Cichlidae; genus Neolamprologus; species Neolamprologus brichardi. The sequence continues at coordinate 26,190,880 of NC_142114.1, read as the reverse complement.
CCAAAGCAGCAAATATTTACTTCTGAGTAGCTGAAAGCAGGTAAACCTCTTTTAAAGATTTTATTGAACAATATATGTAGTGAAATAAAATGCAACATTTACCTAAGTATAAAAGTCATGAAAAATAAAAACTGATTTTTTTAAAGGAGTAAATTTCAGGATTACAATATAGAAAAATAAGATTTTTTGTGACAGTGCCTTTGTGTGTCTCTTACCTCTTCTGGCTCAATGAGTTTAAACTCCATGCCACGGCCAGTCCAGGCAATGAAGTGGGAGTTGGACGGGTCGTCCAGTAAAGCCACCAGGAACTGCCAGAGCTGCAGCGAGCCTCTGCGCTGGTACGACGGGCCCTCACGGTACAAGCCCGACTCCTGTTTGATGTCGGCTACAGAAAACGGGGCAAAACGGTTATTGTATGATGGGCAGAATCGTTGGCACGTGGCATACTTTTCATTTTAAGAGTCGCTGCAGGACTCACCTTCCACCTTTTCAGGCACCACGCAGGTATCGTCGTAGAAGTGCCTCGCCACTTTGTCAAACATACAACCTGGAAAACAAGATCGGGAAAAAAACATGAAGCAAAAACCCATACGTGCACCACCACAACATCCACACGTATCATCGTTGGTACCTTCAGTCCTGTTAGTGTGAGCCAGATAGCCGTCTTGCCGTAAGTAGACAGAATGGCAGCTAGGCACTTCTGCTGAAACCCAGGCAAGAATGAGAGTGGGTGTTAAAGGGCCCGAAGGCAGCATTAAGAACACTATCTCAGTTATCTGAGAGCAGTCAAAGCCTGTTCACTCAATGCACCACTGGCTCTGATTAAAGAAAATGCCCTTCAGCATCAGCGCTGCGATGGCTTCCAGCCACGGGCGAGCTCACTATATCACGCTGCCGATACGCGCCCCGAGCATCTCCACTCAGAGGAAGATTTACAACTGAATAAAACACAGCGCTCGTGTGAAAACACGAGCTGACACCATGTAAGTTTTTTCATAATACGAGGGCTCATGATGATTATTTTACACACGCTCTGAGATCAAAACTAAACGGACCTGCAGGTGTTAGTTTCTTTGACGTTTTCGCTATGCAGCTGCAGCATGTTTAGCTGAAACGCTTGACGTGTATCTTCTCAATCAGCTTCTTATTATGACTGACTGCATCCAGTGTGAGTTTACAGTTTTCTGCCAAAGCTGTTTGCTTTGTTTCACATGTTTTTCCATTTTTCTTCACGAGTTCTTCACTAGTTTGAAACGAACACATGCTTTTGTGAAACAGTCAAGATAGATATACTAACAATACATTCAAAACATGAACAAACACTTTTTGATGTTGTTTATGATGCTTTTCGCTGTTCATCAGACCACGCCCACATTAGCCTGAGGAGACAGATCAGCTCAGTTCTTCAGTGGTGATAAATACTCGCTGATTCTATACTTTATACATATTTAACATTGAGTCCTGATGTTTGAGCAACATTTCAGCTGATGTTAAAATAAACTGTGAAAAATGCAGACGGTCACTTTTCTGGGGACAATTTTTAGGTAAAAAGGAACAATTCACCCCCCCAACACACTTCCTCTGGTTCTGTGTTTTTCCAAGTTTAGATTGTTTTAATGGAAATTTGCCAGTTTTAAAGATATCAGCTCTAGAAATATCTGCCTTTTCCTAAATCGCACCCACCTTGTTGTTTTCAAAGCACCTCTTTTCCTCATAAGATCTACCAGCCAACTAAAATAGATTTTTGACTGAACTGCACCTTTAAAAGTTCTCACTCGTGGTTTATCAATATCATGGCTATAACAAGAGATCAAATAAAGACTTGTGGTTTGAATAATTCTTAAACCAAAAATGTAATTTCATATAGACATGAGCAGTTTTTTAAATCGTAGGTTTAAATGGTTAAGATAGAAATGCCCCACTACATAATTCTCTTCCTTCATTTACCGGTTGGCTTTACTACATTGTCCAATCGACTCTTCCATTTACTGTATATGTCCAAACCTCCCACATCACAGATGAGATGCTGCGATCAAAAAAACAGCCAAATGGGCTGCAAAGTGAATGTTCAATAAACAGACTGAAGCCCTTCATTTAGACCCATAAACATTTCTCTGAGCTTCATCAAAGTAATGGACTTGTAGAGGAAATTGCTGCTAATGAAATTACCAGATCCCCTCCCATCCTTTTCAACAGTCCAGCTCCAGTCAACATGCCCCACTGTGGCTGCTAATAAATTCACTCTGATGCTCCATCTTGGACATCTTGGTCGAAGTAGTGGACACAACACAAGGAAGACCTTTTGGTATTTTAACAGTTGAATATATTTCACCACTTTTGCTTTATGATTGCACGCAATTCTTTGTAGATAGTTTACTTGTATCAATAAAAATTCTTCTAATTGTTAAAGCCATTTCATTTATCTATGAAAAAACACCTTGCTTCACCTGGTGAAATGTAAGAATTGACTGTTATTGCTAAAGAGAAAATCAAGCTGCCAGTGTCATTTTGGGCTCTGTAATTTTTGCCTGTATTTGGCCAAATTTGCGAACAAAAAACCCCGAATAAAACAAGAGAATAATGGTTGATGCAAATCACATTGCTGCAAATAGGCCAGAAGAAACCCAAGAAACTGTTAAAGAACAGGGTTATTTTTGGACCGAATCTTGTTTTTCTTTTCTTTTCTATTTTTTTTTTCCTCTTTTTGATACATTTTTCAGTTGTGCTAATTGGCATTTAGAAGCCACATAGTTGTGAAACTCGGTAAACACATCTATTGCAAAGTAACGTTGCCACTGGAAAAGCGAGAAAACACCAAAAATCACAGCTGCCTGACTCCTCAATGACAAAAACTGCAGAGCTGCTGTTAGGAAAACCAGGTGTAACTTAAAGAGATGTGAATGAGGCACCAAATGTTTTGGTGTATGGAGGTTGCTTTTCCCCCCTGACTGGTCACACACACTCTCCTCCAGCTCTTCCTCTCCTGGGTCCACTCTGTCGCCTTCTGAATGAACCCGGCAGTCGGGCGAATGTTCATTCATGTCCTGAGGTAGCCTCAGGCTCCACAGAGGCTCCACAGAGCCGCTGGCTGATGATTAGGTCCCTTTACTCTCTAACCGAAGGGAGCGGACAAGCGTGGGAGGGCAGATTCTGGATTGTGACCAGGCTCAGCCCCCTCCTTTTTTCTATTAGAGCACCACAGGAAATGGCGAACAGCACAGACACCCAGCCCAACCAGATCCCCTGCCCTAATAATGGGCAAACTCAATAAAACCGCCCCCTCCCGCCATGTCTTCTCTCATTCCTGAAATGATAATGCTCTGGCAGCTATCACTTTTCTGCTCTTTCACTTACCAGAGGAGTTTGAAGGAGCACAAGCAACAGAAACCTTTTCAAATCGCTCACCTGAGTCATAGGTGAAGTCCCTCGGCTCCTGCTTGATCATCATGCCGGCTGGGTATGTGTGGGGAATAGGGGCCCCCATCATGGCCGGGTGTTCGAAGAGGGGGTCGGGGTACTCCTGTTTGAAGCCTTGAGGAGGGAAAGGGATGTTGGGCTCCGACATCTGCCTGTGGTAGATGGGCCGGCCGTCCCGAGCCATTGTCGGCGGGGAGGGAAACGAGTGGCAAGGCTCTGAGAGCTGACGTCGAAATCTGAGACAGACGACAAATTCAGTGGATTCATGACACTGACTCCTGATTGTGAAAGACTTGATGAGACCAAAAGGAGATAAATCAAGAACATGTACATTTTGTTTTACTAATCAATGAATCAATAATAGAGTATCAGTGAAAATTCTGAAATCCGTAATGATGTTTTCAAGTGCTTGCCTTTTTGTTTCCCCTATGTTTATGCCTACAGGTGACCAAAAAAAGCAAAAAATAAAGGAAAGGTTTGGAATATTTGTCTGAAAATTGAATTAAAGACTCTCAAACCAAAATCAAATATACATATTTATCCTATGGCACTTGGCTTGTGGTGCTCATGGGAGTAACTCAGAAGTAAAATGCCTCTTGTGTCCTGATTACTCTAAAAATCCACAAAACCTGTTTTGAAAAGTTTCATTTAAAAGTATTTTCTTTATAATTCACATCCGCCAACTGTGTTACTGTGCAGAGGGATGTTAATGTTAGCTAGCTCTATTCTCCTTTAATAATTTGAGAATCACAAGTAAAGTGTCATTTAAATCCATTATATTAATATTATAAGAGAAATCTGACATTTTTACTCCTAAACTGGAAAATTCACACCTAAAAAAAATCTTTTGCTTGAAATAATTAACTTAGTAGGTTTGTTTGTTGTTTTGTTTTTTCCATTCTGTATTGATTTATTGAATGAGCTCTATTTCAAAGCACTAAAGTCAAGTGACGACCACATGGCATTCGATGGTTGGGAAAGTTGTCGTTTGCAGGCCCCGCCCACTGAGGATTCACTCAATCAAAAGCAGAAACTCAGACGTGCATCTGCTGCTGTGACCTTATTGTTATCTATCCTTGGTACAACTGCCAGCTACGATCACCAGATGTAAATGTGATGTAAATGTAAGAGGCTGCAGGCTGCAGTACCTGTGGTCCATAGTGTAGGCGTTATCAGGGAGAGGCTGCGAGGGCGGTATGTGGGTGTAGGTCCTGTCTGGTTTGGGCGTTGGGGCCGCCGTGGGTGAGCCATGATGAAGTGGGGACACAGGGGTGCTACAGGGGGGTGTCACTGGGCTGGAGGGCTTCATTCCTGTGGGCTGCTTCTGCTCATAGGCACTGGGGTAATGGCAAGAGTCAAAGATGCCTGTGTTACTGCCAGTGTACGTTACACGATTTAAGCTCTTTTTAATTAAGGATTATTTAACTGATAGCTTCGTCTTAAGATGTCTGTATTTAGGGTAGTTTGGAACAAATGCCCTACCCACTCAACTATCCTTTCACTGTTTTCTAAACCAATTTGATTTACTGTATAAATTATGAAGCCTTGTGCAGGATTTGGATGTAAAGACTCTGAGCAGATGTCAAAAAGTGAAGAAATGCATCACAAACTACCTCAGGGCATTTATGTCAGACTGCAGTTAGAATCAATGGCATTTTAAGCCACTCCATAATCAGCGGTTCCAGAAACCCTCTGATTCAGTTCAGTTATAACAGACAATTAAAACTAACATGACTGCCATAATCTCACATAAATACCTCTGATTGGAAATATCTCGTTAATGTCTTCAGAGTCACCACCCAAAGCTGTGCGTATCTCGATGTCCTTTGATTTGCAGTTTGGAATGATTAGCAAGTCGTTTCCAGTTAAATAAAAAATTACAATGCAGAATGAAAAAGCCAAAAAAAAATGTCAAATGTATAGAAAGCATAAAGATTCTTCACCAAGAGTAAACTGACGATAAGCTAAAGTGAGTATTTAGTCATCGCTGTCCTACAATAAACCTTCACACCTGCATTTATTCCTCTGTTAAAGTGAGGATTTTTTTGTGTTTTCTGTGTTTTCTTTACAAATCTGAAAAAGGTATCATGTACAAAAGCATTTTAATAATTTGTAAAAGATGTTTTATGTGTCGTGGGGTGGGGTGGGGGGTGGGGGGGGGGGGGGGGGGTTGGAGCCCACCTGATGCTGTACGGGCACTTCTCTCCATACTGGAGTTTGAAGGGCCGCTCCTGGCTACAGTTGGAGCTCAGCTCTGAACACGGGCTGTGCAGCTCCCTCTTGATCTTCAGCTGCAGTCCGTGGAACGCCACTACGATGGGAAGGAGGAAGAACAATTAACATTTACGCTGAAACTGTAACATTTTTCTATTTTTTTTGTTCATTTAGCAGCAGACTGTTTCTGGATTTGCTTGTAAGCACCTGAGACAGAATTCGTACAATCACAGGACGGATAAAAAATAAATGAATAAAAACTAAAACCGCTGTCTTCATTTACATCTGACAGATCATTCACAAAAATTAAATGAGATGATCAGAGTCTGGAAAGAAAAATACTGCTTGTTTTATTTAAGTACAGCAGATTCAATTTCAAAACTTAGAATACAATTAAATTTCAGAACTGCACACAGCAGCTTTACCCACAATGTCATGTTACAGTGCAGATACAAGCAGGCATCAATGTGCCAAGCCATCACTAATTAAGAGAACTCGTGATGGATATATTAAAAACACTTGCTTTTCTAAGCATCCATCTGCCAAAGGATATGACATCTGAGGCCATCACTTACACAAACAACTCACTTCAAATCCCATTTATTCAGCCTTTCCTGACGGGGACTCTGGTAGTGAAATATGACAATCATAAAACAGGGTGTGCGGTGAGCTCCGATAAATGCTTTATCTGCTTTCAGCTGGCTGTCAATAAGTTCCAGACGACAACAACAAGTCTCATTGATCTGAATGGGGGCCTGCGATCTCTACCTATGGCCCCACAGTGAGCCCGGTGCATCTGAGAGGCTGTTAAGTGCCTGATCAGTCCTGATTAACATCCCATCATCTAGAGTCATGATCAACGCTAATCCAATTGACTGCGCTTCTGAAGAAAAAGCCAGTCAGTCAGAATGAAGTCAGGCTCAGGTTGCATCGCCAATCGCCGTCTCACCGAGCAACAGCGAAGCCATCCCACAGCGCTCTATCAAACACAACAGAGGGCCAGCCGCGGTTGAAGACGATCGTTTTTGATTGATGTTTTCAGACTGAGAGATGGCCCTCTCCTTTTATAACCAGGAATTATGAATGAAGAAAGTCCATCAACTCTTGGTCCAACTCAAGTGCAAACATTTAGATATTTGAGTACTAGAGAAACTTAAATATGTGGCTATGGGCTGTTTTTCTTTTAAATACAAGAAGGTCTCTGAGGCTACGAGGAGTTGAGAGAGAAGGATGTTTTGAGGAGTTTTCTCACGGCTGACAGACAGCTGCTGTACGAGCAGGGGTCGATCTGCCAACACCCCATCTGACGCACAGTCGAGCCCCCTGGGTGATGGGCCACACGGGCCCGGCATGACAAAGCTCAGGGGTTGTTTGCAGCCCTCGCTGGGGGCCTGACCTTTTCTGGGTCATCGATCGGAGGTCAAAGAGACATTTCCTGAGGGGAGACCTTTGTTGACGCTGGCATCGCAAAGCCTTGTTAAGAGATTATGGACTCAAAACAATACCTCAGCTTTGGCTGTCAAGATCACAATCAGTGTCAGGCTAATTACAGTTTACATTAAACACACGTGAATTTGTTTCGTTTAAGAGCCGACTCCACCGGCTTCTTGTTTACAGCTCACCTCAAGCTGAACCATAATTCCTTTCTTTATTTAACAATGAATGATATTAAAACAACGTCTATAAAAATGCTGCCGTTAAACGTAAGCGCCACATCGGCACTAAACAATTCACGTGTGCTGCAGCACAGGGCGTTAAATTAGAAATGGAAATGTCACAATAGATTTTGTCAGCGGGGTGCCAAGGTACACAAATCAATAGCGAGGGCATTGCCTCTGACTAAAACAGACACTTCCTTTTCAGTCCAGAATGTCATGCCCATCACTGCTTGATTGCTCTCATTATCTACATATTGATTAACTAAGATGGTAGGCAGTTTTAAAGAAGAGGCAGTTAGAACAATTACTGGGTCTATTTTGAATGCAAATGTTCTTTTCTTCGTTGTACCACTGACTTAAACATTGGGCAATTTGCTTTAGCCTTTGCAGTACAGATTAAACAGAAATATTTCCTTTAAACATTGTGGCACGTGCAAATAAAAAAAACATTTTTTTGCATTTTCCAAAAACACTTAATTCGAATATATTTATTTTAGCAGCCGTTTGTTTGCCAGTCCTTTCAGTACACTATCAGATAACTGTTGGCTCCGGCTGTTGTCAACTTTGAAGGTACAAATTGTGCGTTTTGGCAGAACGGGAGCCTACGTTTGGCAGATATTTCTCTAGTCCATTCATAAAAAAATACAGGTCTTTTGGCAACAGCGAAAAACCTTCCATTCCATTTTCACCTACTGTAGGTGCTCGCCTTTGCTGTTAAATGATGGAGGCTCAGATCTGCTGGTAACGTGTGGCCTCATTTTACACCTCCTCTACTCCTCCATTCCCTGCTAAGTTATGCTAATGGTAAGCATCTGTGTTGGAGTTTGAGACAAAGAAATTTCTCCTTCTCCTCCTTCAGCCTGAGGACACTTTCGCTTCGAGGCCGCTCACATGCTGGTTCTGTGTCGCATAGACGCAGAGTGCAAAGTTGACATTGAGAGAAGCTGCAACAGCTTCTCGTGAGGAAAGATGAGTCTGGCCATGAAAATACAGAATACACCAGCTTTTATGCTGCAATATTTAAGCCTTCAAAATAGATTTCTTATGTTTTTCAGATTTTTTATTATTATTCTGTTAGGTATATAAAATCACAGCTATTTCACTATTGTTGCCAATTTTATTTCAGCAGTACAGGAACAAAAATTGAGGGATAACATTTATTTTCTTTGGAAACATTCATCTCAATAAAATAAGATGTTTCTTGTTAATTGTAGCAGTTAGCTTACATCGATAGCAAACTAAATAGGACATCTTGGCTAATGCTAACTGTGCTAACTGTTAGCTTGTTTTACGTTTGATTTAAATCAAATTTGATAAGTTCATGAATAATTCACAACTGTCATATTAATGTCTGTTGTGAATTATTTTAATGTTGTAAAATTCAATTTTGAGTTTTTTAAATCTGAGTAAATAATGTTTTGCTATTTTCACCACGCTATTGAGGATAGGATGGAAATTATTTAAAGGGCTAAGCACTGTAACCTTTACAAATTTGGCTCAAACACGTTTTCAGACTCAACTATTTTCAAATGCAGATTAACACACATATACAACACATACATGGGCAGTACTGAGTATTTTTGGAGTCAGGAGGAAGTATGTGGGATTTACACAAAACAGAGAGGGCCCACGTTGATCGTAACAAAGGGAGATGTTACCCAGTGCAACAGTGTGAGTCACTTCAGTGTTTTTGGAGCAACAATGGAGCTCACAGACGAAAAAGCTGCTGTAACTGATTTGTGTGGAATCAGTTGTCTGTTAGCTTTGGATTTCTCGCTAGATTTGGTGACATTAAAAGTATTTAATATTGCCATTTTCATAACGGCCCCTATCCTCTCACTGCCTTTTCTTTAGGGTTAACTTCCAGCTTTATCTCTCCTCACCTTCACCTTTCTTTCTCCCTGTCTCACCGTCCATCTCTCGGCTTGGTGAAAACCCATATGGGAGAGCTGCCGGCTGGGATGCCTGCTCATGCGCCCAACCACGGTGCCCTCACCCTCCTGCCATCTGTTAGTGCCTCTCCAGCCTGCTGCAGGTTTGCCAACAGGACAATTCAGATGGTCAGCAGTCTCCTGCCACTATGGCCACCCACCCTGGCTACCTCTGAAGGACATCAGGACAGTCTTGGTGACCTCTGGTTATCTACTGTACACCACACTAGTCCATGTTGGGTTTTAGGCAAGGCTAAGTCACACGCATAGTTTAAATGTTTTGCCTTTAACACAGCAGTTGTCTTTAGTGTTGTAGTGTTCTGAACAATTATAAAAAGTAAAAGTAATGAAACGAATCAAATAAAGTGCAGACATTTAATGGATTTTTTAGACTATCATAACTAGTTTAATGCAGTTTTATGTGTTTAGATTTAAGGCGCGTTTATTCACTTTTGGAGCAACTTAAATCATAAGTTAAATTAAAAGCCAAATCAGATTAGGACATCTAAAGTCAAGTGCCTGTAGCCAGGCAAATCCCCTCAGGTTTGTCATTTCCAGAGAGCAGGAGTACTCGTGGCAAAATAAAGTGAGAAAAAAGAAAAACCCCTCTCGGGTTTCTAATCCAGCCCACCAACGGGAACCTTCTCGATAATCTCAGGCTGTGATCTGAGTCACATGGAGTTAAAAGGCCTGCGATCTCGCTTGATGCCAAATCTCTTACAGCTTCATTTTACCAAACTGTTATCTGTGACCACTAAATCTTGAAATGCAATTAAAAGTTGCCAAACTAAATGTCAAATGTGACCTTCTCTCTTTGTTCTTGTTCAAAACTCTAACTTCTGCCTTTTGTTCAACTTTCATTTGCAGGTTAAAGAGTGTTGAGGACACCGGGAGGTTTTGTATTTTTTCTCACAGTTTAATGTGCATTTTGGCTCAAATGAAAGACATGTGCTCTATCTGGGTCCCACTGAGTTCCACTCACTCAATTTCTGTCCCCACCTTGGCACTACTTCCTCCAGAAATGGGCCGTGCCAAGTAACCAGTCACCGTGTGCAACCACCGTATACAGCCAGGTGAAGTACGACCAACTAGCTTATCCTCATCACTGTGAGTGAAAAATGAACTCTTGTCAGACATTGGAAAATGTTTTAAAACTTTTAGGAAGTATTCTTAGAAACAGAATTTGTCCTTTTGTTGGATAAAATATGTAGAGCAAGGAGGAAAAAAGCACAAAAAAACAGATCATACTTGCTTTCATGCTTTAAAATCTCCAGTGAAGGATAGAGAGTGTAAAAGAAGGCCAGCCAACCTCCAAGTAAAGAAGGATAAATGCAGGAGTACTTAATATTACACCGCCTGATTTAGAAAATATAACCACACTCAATGGTTTGCACAAAAAAGGAGTTTGGGGAAAGGTCAAGGAGGAGCATATTTTTAAGATTTTATTAAAAAAGAAAATTCAAAACAGACATCAACTGACAGCAGTTTGGACTACCTGGAGTTAAAAATACCACTTCAACTACCTAAAAAAAAGTTAGCCACAATATTTTGATGTTTTCTTATGCAAATAAGTCACAGTGCAATAATATCTCAGTAGCGGTCCCAAGAACAACAAGGGAAAACAGAGACACGCACACACACGCACACACAGATAACCCCCCAACCCAAACCATGCACCTGTAGACCTGCAAGATTGCTGCAGCTCTCCTGAGAGCACTTGTGCAAGCAAAGGTGAGGGCACTGAGAGACATGGAAAAACACACACAGTCACTTGCTTTTTACGCCAGTACAAACACACCAGTGAAGATGAGTGAAAAAAAAACGCCACAGATGTTCACACACACGCATAAACATAACACATGCACAGACAAAGAGACACAGGGAAAAGCGACATGGTTTCTTACTCACAGTTTTCAGTCTGGAAATCTGGAACGAACTGCTCATCATTGTCGGGAACTTGAGCTAAAGACACGAGCAGAGAAGAAGAAAGGGATTGATTGTTTCTGATGTTGATGGACACCGCAGCACTGATCACAGCTTTGTCCTCTGGCAAACAGTCCTCTGGGATGTTAGTTTGGCCAATCCCAGCACTGCCTGCTTCTGTTGTCAGTTTAAAAAAAAAGAAAAGAAGCCTAAAAAAGTGTTTTTAATGTGTTTATCGTTTTAAATGTGCAGAAGATTTCAATATGCTGTAAATCTTCAGTCATAGAAATAATCATGCAAATTAAAATCAATTAATGAATTAAAAAAACATCTTAATATAGATTTTTTTTATCCATTCTTAAACTTTCAGTCGTTTTACGCATTTGTTATCCAGCTACAGCCCAGTTGTTCAAATGTCCATTTTCTATGCACTTTTTTTCGATTTTATATCTATATCATTCCCTTAAAAAAGAGAGAGAGAAAAGAAAACAGCAAAAAAACACCTTTGATTTGTTGTAGAAAAAGAGCTTAATTAAATTTTTTTTCTTTCTGAAAATAAAATCTGACTTTCACGGCTTGAAAAAGGACAAAAAGTCCCCAAGACGACAACTCTGATGCAATCAAAAGACTAAATAACCTTGAACTGCTGTGACTAACACATTCCCTGATATTTACTAAAGCGGTTGAGTCATATTTTCCAACAAACTCGTACCTGACAGATAATATTTTGACCGTCTACTTTCACTTCCTGAGGTCGACTTGTCCATTGACTGCTCTGCAGCCTCGGCTCTCGCTCCTTGCCAGCAGCCAAACACCCATTGTTAACAGTATCTAATTGGCTTCTTCCCTACTGGTGAATCCACCTGTACCTACCGAGTTAGGTCTGTTCCAAACCCTCCAAAGCTTCACCTGCGCTTCAAACACCCCTGCACTCAGGCTAATGCTAAAATAATGAAGCCCTGCTCCACTCGGGCTCCAATTAGGCATGTACATATTTATATAACACATATTTACACTCAGTGACAGTTCTTCATGTCCCTTAAGTTTCAGTCTCTCTGGTGATGGGCAAAAAGAGATTTAAATGTGTCATTAGCACATCTATTTATAAACAAAATGAGGTGGATCCTCATTATCACAGTATGTGCAGCATGCCTTGACATGTCTGGAGATCCTATTTTTTTTTTTTAAATGACTGATATTCCTTTTTTGTCACTCTTGATGTGGTCAAGCGTGGGTTTATTTCTCTTCCCAGAAGTGAGAATTGAGGAGGGTAAACAATTAACAGATGAAGAGGAGATATTGCTCCTTATTTTCTAAAGATGTCAAGCGGGTGCAGACGCCAGAAAATAAATATGCACAAGCAACTTCACTCCATATGTTTGTGTAGTAGAAGCTACCAGCTCTCTATTTTGGCCTTTTGGAATTAAGTTGGTGGGAAACAATTAAGACATAACAGGAGATTTTACACAGGGCTACTTTTGTAATAAATTAAAGAACATGTAATAATATGTAACAGATACAGAGTTAGGAAAACACTTACTCAAACCTTATAAACAAATCAAATTTTTCCTAATAAAAAACCAAGTTCTTAATCAGCTGAAGCACCACAACATCTCTCAAAACTTCAGCGGACACAGAGGAGAAACAATAAAAATTAATTAATTAATTAAACACAAAGAAGGTGGCAGTCTCTCTGTGACCAAAAGGAAGTACAGGATGGATGAGTCACTGGCCTCAGTCTGTGAATGAGCCAGCTGATCTCTGCAACAAACTCCTGGGGAGAACGGCAGAGTTGGAAATCTGCCGCCATTCACAAAACCAAAAAAAAGGAGGGAGAGGGACAGAAGGAAAACGGGAGCGAGGGCAAAGAAGAGGAAGGTTGTAAACACGAGGCCTGAGACTATTTGAATGGTTGTCTAAACCTGCAACAGCAGTAAGCAGGGCTGAGTTTTAAACAAATTTATCACTCTGCCTGTGACGATTTCCAAGACAAATGACGCTGTCAGCACAAATATTTTGCAGAGACACCAGTGCGTGAACAAAGGAAAAAAGAAAAACAATCTTAAAGCAAAAAATCTGAGAAGTACAATACATTTTTTGTTGTTGTTTTGTTTTGAATAAAAAGGAACTAAAACGAGTTTAAAATACTGTACGGAAGAAAGAAGGTAGATGTCGTTTTGGGGGGGAGGTCACAGATTCGCATGTCACGATCAACCTTCAACATCTTGGGTCTCGGGAGTCGGAAATTCAGTCTGTCGCTCATAATTTCTCCTCTCGTTCCAATTACCTGAACTAATAAATCTCAGAAATGGGAAGGTATTCCTTTTCATCTTAATGGACAGGAAGTCATTCATTAAATCTACAATCTTGAGGCGCACATCATCACATTGATCCATGACAGGCAGAACTGTAATCTTTAACAGTAATACCTCTTATCAGCCGCTGTCTCTTTTCCCACTTTGGATACTGAAATATTAAAATCGTGTCTTATTCTTTTACACACCCCGCGGTGCGAGCCGCGACGCCTCGTCTCACCTCGCTGCCGCTCCGAGTCGGCTCAACTCTTCCAATATCTGTTTTAAAGAATACTTCTCATTTTTTAAAAGCTTTGGATTGCACTGCGAGCGTTTTCACATGTGTTAAAGAATAGATGGAGCGAATAAATGATTGAGTCTTCTTTGGCTGCGTAAAGGGAGCAAGCGAAAAATTCATCTCGACACTCTTCCAGTAAATGTTTTACGACTCTATCCTATGGTTAAAAAAAAAGTATTAAAGTTTATTTAATTATATTGCACACGTTATTCTACGACAACCAGAATTATTGCTTGACGACGTGTGAACTGTTAGAAAAAAAGAAGGCAGCCTTTTATTGCTGCAAATGGGTAACAGAACACAAAAATTCTAAATTCACAAACTGCAGATGACTTGATTGACTTAAATGAAACAAGACAGTACAGTAAAACTAACATCAGCGTCTCATTAGACTAAATGCTTTTTGGTGTTAATGTATTCAAATGAACCAAATTATGAAGCAGAACATTTTAGCATTACAATATAATAACTCCAACTTCAGTTTTATACAATTCTACGAAATTTTCAATTTTAATATTTCATTATTAAACCTTTATTTAAAACTATATGAAAAATGCACATAAATCAGTGAGTTTCTAACACATATAACACTTTATACATTAGCCAACGAGCTATAGTAAAGCAAAGTCTAGAATTAGTCTAGTACAATAACAGGGACAATTATAATCAAGTGACTTATAAACTTCATTTTAACCCTGTGCTTTGGACATTTTGCAGAGAAAACACTAGAATTTGTTTTAATTTTCAGGTTTATATATATTTGCAAAAACTACTTCAAAATCCAACTTTACAAAACAGTTGTGTTCTCTCACACTGTACAACTTTACACCATCTGTTTGCAAGCAAAGCAAACACTTCACATATATCTCAAATTATTATGTAAAATTATTTTTTTATTACTTGGATATAAACTTGACTAGACTACATGCAATATTAAGGTACGTTACATCTTTCTGAGATGTCAACAAAAAAGTCCAACATGCACGCACAAAGAAATACAGCAAAAGTGAACAATATTCACCACTAACCAAAACTTCGGTGCTGCAGACACGGAGGAAAGAGGACGCTCGCACTTAAATCCTGAAGCATCACGTCTCAGTTAGACCACAATGAGCAAGTCTTGCCATTAGAGAAAAAAAAATTTAAAAAGCAAGAAAATTGTAATATTAAAAAAAAAATAAAAAATCAGTTGTCGCTTTGAGAGCTGGCTGCTGTTTTGGAAGTTTGCGGAGGAAAAAAAATTACTCATAGATCCATTCTCTCTCTTTTTTTTTGCCACCAAGAAATGAAATTGAAGAAGACAAGGTGAAGGTACAGCTGTACAAGATAGAGAGGTGTGCTGAGAGGAAGCAAAGAGAGAGAGGGAAAGAGAGAGAGAGAGAGAAAGGGGAGAGAGAGGAGATGACAGAGTGAGTGAGAGTAAGAGAGCTGGTAGGCTACAGCAGAGCTCTGGTGGAGGTGGAGGTAGTGGCGGCTGGCGTGCAGCGCGTTAGCTCCTGCCAAAAGCAGAAGAGACAGTGAGCGTCGGAGAGCCTTCTCCTGGTAATTTGTGATGACACTCTCTGGGTAGAGCCTCCTCGGTCTCCCTCAAGACCCCTCGCTCACAGTCTCTAATGTATGCATGACACACAAGGTGCCTCTTCCACACAGGCTTTTAATTGGACTGCGACGCTAGGCATGTAACTCCAGGCAGCACCCCCCACCCCCCCACCCCCCCCAACACTCACAACCTATTCATTTTTACCCATCTCTCCTCCTTTTTTTGCTCAAGATTTAAAACACTCACCTTCTGCTAGCCAAGTCTCCTGCAGCTGACTGAGGTCCTGGAAAAGCTCTGAAAGGGAAACCGAGGCAGAGATCAAGGTTTGAAGGCAGCTGAAAAACAGTCGAAGCTCAAGAGAAGTATCAGAAACAAGTGCATTCACTATTACTGGCTGATATGCCATTGGAGCTCACTGGGCATGTGTGCAGCTAATAACAAGTCAATTTGTGTTTCTGACCACTGAAAAGAGGCTTGTGAGAATCATCACAGGCCGCTGTGCTGTAATTGAGATTCTGTAGTTAGCAGCACAGGTGGCCACAAACCAATTGAATTTTGCTAAATGTTTAGAAGCCGTGAAATTAACTTCTCCCTCTGTCCTACCTTCACTGTCCAGAGCCAGGTCGGACTTAATGAATTTTCTCTTTCTGTCATTTGCTGGCCTCTCGCAGCTCGTTGTCTTTTCTTGCAGCTTTTGGGAAAGAAAAACACACACACACACTCATCAATTTTTCTTCTTCTTGCTGGAGCAGTAATTCTGTTGTTGGCTGCATCACATGTGCAACTGAAATAGCAAATGAAAGAGCCTCAATGAGCCTCTGATTAATGCCTCACGCACTTCTAAAGCTTGACCCATGCAAAGGGGTCTGTGCTTCACTTATCAGGCATAATTAACAAGTTGTTACATGGTGCATAACCAATAACACAGGGTAAAGTAATGGGCACCTTGTTTGGCTGTTTATCTTTGATGATTAGATGAAACTTAAATGGTCCCTGAGGGAGAAATGAGTGTTGGCAGCAGCAGAGAGAAAGACAGCGGTGAGATCAGAACAAATAGAATGCATTAGAGAGAACAGCCATCCACAGTACAAAAGGCAGAAAAAAAATCAAGATGAAGTATTTTCCTTAATGGGGTGGGAGCTGGAAGAAGAGAAGGATGAGTGAAACTGATTTCATTTCAACTTTTCTTCTTTTGAGGCAGTGATCACTCACTCTGGAGTTATAGTAAGGCACTTGCTGATCGTGAAATCCATCCATTCTGCACTGTTGCGGCTTTAACGGGCGAGCAATCTGCAAAGTCTCCAGTCTCCTGTCCGGCCACCCTTCAAACAGGCAGATAAATAGGAAGCAGGAATAAGGAAGAGAAGAACTTCGGGTTTAAATCTCTGTTTTATTCAGTGTATGAACCCTCTGATATTATTCTGAGCCTGGAATGACCGACGGCACCTCCGGCGATCATGCGGTACAGTTAAGTTGGTGCGTAAACGAGCAGCGCGCTGAGCTAGAGGGCGCACCAAAATGTTTTTCGCTCTGTAATAAACTTAGAAATGAGAGGAAGTGTGTAAAACTGCATGTACTTACCTACCAACTTCGCGCCGCTTTCATTTGCTGAGAGCTACAGAGCGGCTGCAGGATCTCCACAGTCCCGGCTGCTGCCTGCGCCTCTCCCCGCTCACTGTGTTGCTTTCTAGCGGCTTGGCATCGCCTCCCGGGGCCTCCCATGGAAACAAGCCGCACTCCGTTTCCTATTGGTTGTCAATGTCTTTCACTGGATCAGATTGCTGGCAGTCAATCACGCACGGCTGCAGGCGGTAAGCGCGGGCGAAGTCAATGACAACATTGTCGCGCGCTCATCTCGCTTTGTTTAAGTTTGGACTTTTGAGTTTTTAAGCCGAAACTAGGCACCAAACTTCATGACAACTTGTCACTATTTTGTATTTACACTGAAACACATGCAAACTGCACCTGCACACCCCCGCCCTCGCGCGCACGTCTTCACCCCCTCTCCTTCTCGTTTTTTTTCGCAATCGCATACAGTGTGAGACACACAAACACACCACTCACTCTTCTCCCGGTCAAGTTTGTGTCCATGGTAACGGTGTTTTGAAGAACCTCCAGGGGGACTTGCTGAAGCGCCAGCTCTTCCCTCTCCTGTAAAGGGATACTTTGTTGAGACCTGCAGAAGGCACTGACCTGGAAGTAAAGCCCAGGTCAGCGGGCAGAAAAAAAAGAAATCCCACTGAACCCCGCTTCCTAAAACCATTTTAAATTAAGAGGGAAGTCCAGATCCCAAACCTGAATGTCATGGAAAGTTTTAATCGTGCAGTTTTACAGCTAAAACGTAACATTTGCTTTACATTTAATATTATGTAATACCAGTACCAGGGTCGGCCAGTACAGTTACTAGCAGTTAACACCAATATTAAAACATTACAAGTTGCAAATTCTCTTTATTCTTTCAATAGAAAAAAAAATATGGCATGACTTCAAAACGCCACTGTGATAATGTATACTAATAACAGGTTACTTCTGATCTGTGCATTTCTTTTCTTCAGTTTAAACAATACATAGAAAATGTTAGTTATGTGAAATAACCAAACACCAGCATTTCGGAGAATATCGATGTGCTTATGTTTCTCTTTTTAGGCCTTAAACTGATGACACTGGTGTCAATACTCAAAACAAGATTTTGTATTGGACATATGGGTACTTATTTGTTATTTGCATGAACACGCTTTCGCAATTTACCATGAATTCTTCTCAGAGCCCGAATAAACTCTAAAAATATTAAGTATGTGACATCCAGCAAGTGTTATTTGTCATAACAAAATCTTAATTTAACTATTATTTTCAATGCCAAAGTGGTTAAGGGCAGAGATGTCAAACATACAGCCCTGAGGACTAAAACTGCCAATAAATACAACAATACAGTGACCGAACTAGAGTAAAATCTTTTTGTTTTTTGGAATTATTCTAGCCTGGAGTGAAAGTATTAGGAAAGTTACATGGTTTTATAAGTTTTTTTTTTTTTTTTAACAAAATCTTTGAATCATAACATTGAGATATAGTTTTGGAATTTCAATTCTTTCCTCATGCATCTCAGGCTGTTTTTCATCTGTTCTATAAATGGATCACTCATTACATGAAAAAAATAATAATAAAAAATAATGCCTTCTGTTGTCTGGCACATTTTTAAGGGATTTGGATGGGGAATGTCTTTCTTAGGTTTATGGTTTCAGCTTTTTAAAAATCTTGGCTACAACTCTGATGAACAATTTCAGAATGTACTTCTTTATTCTTAGAATTTTTTTCTAAGTGTGTATGAAATGATTTTACTGGTCTTAAGATGAAGATTTAGGTGTATGTGGTCTATGAACTAAAGAAGTTTGACACCGTAGCTTTGAGTTAAATAGAACAGCATGTACATCACAACAATAAATAAACCTGAACGTGTTGTACATGACAAGAAATAAATAATTTCTGTGAGATTTAAAGAATCAGACTTTTCAGAATAAAATACTACTTTGTTTTGTGAATCTGATAAGTTTCTCACCTTAGATGTCTTTTTCTGTTTGGTCTGATCTTTGTAGGATGTCTGCAGTTTCCTGGTTGCACACCTATATTTAAAGCTTACAGGCGTTATTTTTGAAAGGGCAAAAAAATAATCATTACCACTGTCAGGAATGCTTTTTTGGTCGCTGTTGCAGCTAAGTTGTAATTTGTAAAAATGTGTGTTGGGTGCATAACAATCAACATAGATTTGCTTGCCAGGATACAGAACAGATCTTGGATAAAACCCTGAAAGAGAACTTTACCAGTGCATCAAACACTTGACTGAAAGACGGGCATATCGGAAGTCAGTGGTGGTCACGCTGGTGCCATCTTGGATCCAGGCAGGGTTCCATTACCAGGCAGGTGAAGTGGATGTGAAGTGAAGTACTGTGTCACTCCTGCTGAACACCCTGAGGATGGAGAAACGCAGGTCAAGTGCAGGAGTCTACCCATCTGACACTGAGACAGCCAATACCCCAAACCAAGTGCCACTCCAAAAGAATATAATTGGGGTTTTCCCCATCTGTTTTATTTTCAAAAATTTAACTCAAGACATTGAAGTTACTCCAGATTACTACACTGTGTTTCACTTGTACTTATTTAGCCAAAATTGAGGTGACTAAAAAAAGGGGACAAGAATAATCATTATAAAGACAGTTAACCACTTCATTTGCTGCTTATCCTCTTTGAGCATTTATTGAAACATTTCTTGCATTCTTTTGTTCTATTAAAAAAAAAGAAGAAGAAAAATTAGTGGAAAGTGAAAGCTTATTGCCAAACATTTTTACATTCTAGTAATTTCACTATCACTCACATGGGAGTGAGAGAGGGAGAGAAATAGCGCTATCTCCTCTAGGATGCAAGATGAAAAACAAATGTTGAAGATCAGGAATTCACAGGGCGTTAAACTAACATGAACAGAATATATTTAATGGGAATGAGCATTAATCTTGGCAAGTTATACTAACTAATGAGGAGTTATTCAGTTTAATTCGATTTTATTTATGTAGTATAGTAATAGTGATTGCTATAGTATAGCAGTCTCCAGGTGCTGTAAGCAAAGACTCTACAATAATACAGAGATTAGAGTTATGTAGATTCAAATTCCGAGTCAATATCTCCCTGTTGGTGAAAAGAGATTAAAAACCATGTGCTATCTGGGTTTGCTTAGAAACAAATGGCTGCAAACTAGTGGCACAAAAATGAAACTAAAGCCATTGTCTCAGAGAATCAGTTAGGTCCATAGGTTTTTGGCCAGCAGCAAAGGTTTTGTAATTTTGCCTCTGTAAACCACCTCACTGAACTTTGACTTTAAATGATCATAATTAGATTGAAGTATAGACTTGCAGCTTTAATTCAAGGGGTTTGACAAATGTTATTACAGATGTTTTATATCTGTGCCCATAGGCACAGAATCATTGTCCCATGACAAATTAAGCAGATTAAAGATCTGGACTTGTGTCAAACTTGCATTTGGTATTTTTTATTGCATAGTATGAAGTCCAATGAGATACTGTTGCAAGTTAAGGAAGCCTTAGAATCATTAGATTGGGGGGAAAAAAAGACCAAAATAAAACTATCAGAAATATTGCAAAAACTTTTGTGGTGTCCAAGTCAAGAATCTGTTACATTCTTATAAAAAATGGAGGAATTGGCCAGTTCAGCAAAACCAAACATCCCCAAAGACCACAGAAGACTGGATAGAGAAAGCCCAGTCAAGAACACTCAATGAGGGGGGAGTATCATTGTCAAGGTCTGCAATCATGAAATCTCTTCATGAATGTAACAGAGCAACAAGGTCCAAACCACAACTTACACCGAAGAACAGGAAGGAAAGATTAGACTTTGGACAGATGATGACCAAGATTAGCTGGTACTGAAATAATGGGAAGGAAAAAGGCATCTAGAAGGAAAGAGGCAGCTCATGACTCAATTAATACGACATCATCTGTCAAACATGGTGGAGACAATGAGATGGCATTGGGCATGTATAGCTGCCAGTGGAACTGGGCTGTTGGCAGTGTTATTATAGTGTGTAGTGGATAATGAACCAAAGCATATTGCAAAAGAGTTTCTCAAGACAAAGAGATGGGATCCTAACCCTATTCTTCGATGGCCAAGGCAGTTACCTCATTTCAACCCAGTAGAACATGCTTTTTAATTACTAAATACAAAACTGAATGGAGAGAGGGCCACAAACTCTGTGGTTTTGTACAGAGGCACATTGCAAAAAGTGGTGTAACTGCCCCAAAAGTTATAGACCTAACTGTATTGCCCAGAGTTGTACTGCATGTGACAAAGAAATTACCCAACTTTGTCACACTGGCCATCAGTGTTCTATAAAGTGCTACTTTTCTAGTACAAAGACTGTATGATGTCCCATTGTGCCTCTGTGGAAACAGAGCTGGTAATTTAGCTAATTCTACTCTAATCATCAACTTCTACTTAAACATTTCTAGTAGTGTGAAAGCAAGCAGTAGACCGTTGCTGATACACTGCTATGCTAAATTTGATAAACAGCAATGGAGACTGACTGATAACAGCCTTGCATTTATGTGGCCCTTTTGTCAATTTTGTTCATACAGAAAACACAATATTATAATTGTAATTAAAGCGCCTACCTCATATTTGTGTCATACTTATAATTATCAATTAATCTAGCATGCATGTCTCTGGAGGAGGATGGAGCACCTGAGGAAACACAGGACCAGAGAGGACATAAAGACTGCACTGATTCAAATCGTGCTGTTGCCTCAAAGCTTCTTTCTTTGAGGCAACAGCGCGAACTGTGACACCCGTAGAATTTGAATCTGTTATACCAACAATCTTTTGACTAATACGTGACCACTATGCATCATTAAGGAGTAAAAGGTTAAAAAAAATTCCTGAACAAAATGCCAAACAACAAGCTTTTTTATTGTTTCCATCATTTTTCTCAGTCAACACTGGCAGGCATAATTTCTTTTTAGGCAACAACAAAATGGTGTGAGTTCTAGAGTGAAGCAAAAAGCAGAAAAATAAATAATACTGTGTACAAAAATACAACCTCACTGTATAAACGCTACACAATACAAAGCGAAAAGACATGGGAGACTCCTTGGCTATCGTCTCCGCCGGCATATGGCACTTATAAAGACCGAAACAGTCAAGCCTAAAATTCTTCCCAAAACATGCAAATGTGAAGTTCTATAAAAACAAATGCATTTATCAAGTGTGTCTCGCTGGTAGGTCTGTAACATAATGTCCCCAGAATATGAACTGTGCATATGTTAGTGACTGTTATAAAATGTGACTGATTTTCAGTATTGATTCTTCAAAAGGTTGTTACCAACATGTTGGATTTCTGAACTCTCTTGGGCAGCGTTCTAGATATTTCTTTAGGAATAGTTCTCCAGGCTCCTTGAATGACATTCAAAGCTCTACTTTGGACGTTGGCTTCCTTTTGGTCTCTTCTCTGTTGAGATGATCCCCCAGTGCTGCAATTATGTTAACGTTCGAGCTCTATGGAGGCCAAGCCATTACTTAGTGTCTTGTTTTGTGTTTTTCTATCCACGTATACGTTTACTGCATTGGCAGTGAGTTTGGGATCATTGTCACGCTGAAGAATTAAGCTTTTGCCAATCCAATGCTTTCCAGATGGTACATCATGGTGGATTAAAATCAGCTGGTAGTTTTGCCTGGTCATAATTCCAATTTTGGCAAAATCCCCTACACCACTGGTTGAAATGCAGCCCCAAACCATGACAGAGCCTCCGCTGTGTATTACAGATGCCTGTAGACACTCACTGTGGTTGCTCTCTCCTGACCTGCTCCAAACATATTTTAATTCAAAATGTAACATTTGGATCAACTTCACAAGACCTGTTACCGCTGATTTATAGTCCTTTCTTTCCCTGTTTCCCTTCTTTAAGAATGGCTTCTTCATAGCCACCTTCATACTGAGAACATTTATGATGGGGCTTTGCCGAAAGGAGATGAATCAATTGAAAGGCCAGATGCATCTTTCCGGTCTCTGGGTCAAGTCTGTATTGACAAAGAGACCTGACTCAGGTGTTTTTGCTGTTTCTGAAGGACACGACTTTTATATGCTGTTTTAAGGACATAGTGCACGACATGCTAAAATAAGCCAGATTTTTGGCTAATAATCCCCTTGTTGGTCCAAAACACTATTTTATGCCAGTAAACTAAGTTATCTTTGGCATTAACTTTTTTGGGGGGATATTCAACTAAAGAAATGGGATTATGCTATTAACAAGGTGTCTTGACGCATTTTCAATCATCCAGGAAAATAAATCTCCAAAAGTTGATTCTGTTCATCTGGACGTAGAGTTTTGTGGGAGAAACGTTTCATCACTCATCCAAGGGACGAAATGTTTCTCCCAGAAAACGCTACGTCCAGATGAACAGAATCAACTTTTGGAGATATTAACAAGGTGCTAAAGTTAAAAATTAAAACTGTCTTTTTTCTAACTTGTCTGTTACGTAGACAACACTGAATGATTAAAAATCAGTGTTAAGTAGCTTAAGAAACAAACAAACAAAAAATCCTCTGAAAATTGGACAGGACTGAAAATGAGTGTAAAAACAGCCAATATCCAAAGAAAAACTTTGAAAGCCTGTAGAATTGTTGCTCAGGAGCACTATAAAAATTAAAGACAGTCTGGATACTTAGAAGCAAAATATAAAGCAATGAGGAATTTGCACAGCACTGTATATACATGAATGTCAATAGTAATTTTGTAAATCTTTCACTGTTTAATGGACGCTTACTTGTGCAGCGGACCGTAAACCCTCATCAACAAACATCAGAAAAAAATCAGTTACCATAGAAGATTAAGCTGCTTCTTGTGAACGTAACTATACAAGTGCTTGTACTATACAAGATAAATATTGTTGTTTTCTGTGGCTTTTCAAAGATTTTCATTCTAATATGCCTGAGTACCTGTTAAGAAAGCACAGGATCCCATAAAAATGCAGATAAATGATGATGTGGTTGAAACAGAGCTGTGCTGTAGATGCAGATTCAAAAATAATCAATTTCCATAAGTGTCAAAAGAGATCATGGTCACTCATGCAACAGAAAGTGTGCACAGATCTGGTAAAACTGTCTGGAAATCTCTCGTGCAACGTAAAACAAAGAGTGTCATGCATTTTTTATGAGCAATCAATAATCATTCCTAATCTTTCCACTGACGGAGAAGCAAAACAGCCAATCAAAACATGACAAGGATGACTTGCAGGAAACATGAAACGAAAGCAGATTCTCTGTCTTTGCACTATTTGAAGCCATTCATGACTGAAGCGTAGAAGAGATGTCGGGTAGAGACACTTCACGTTTTACTAGACACTTTGGGAAAAATCAGATGCAAACTCCAGATATGTCATCTCCAACAGCACCAGCCGCTTTCACTGTCCATCATGCATCAGGGGTATGCAAATACAAAAATAAAACATTAGAAAACATCAATAGCAGTTAAATATGAATAAATAAATAAATAAATAAATACATCTCACAAAACACATTCAGCGGTGGGTTTGTTACACATGGCACAGAGCACAACAGCAAAAATAAAAACAGAAGTTTAGAAAATAGAAGAACAGAAGTGAACTTCCATAAATAGCTTCAATATTTTTGGAGCGAAATTACACCACAGACTGTAGAAGAAAGTGTCAGTCCTAAATTCGCCTCGCTTTGGATTCAATGCGGGCTTCTCAGTGACATCTCCATGCTGCAGGCGACACATCCTGATCCTACACTTTGCTACTGTATGCTGGGCTATCAATCAGACAAAGGGCTCCTTTACAAACAGGCCCAGCTAAGATCAACCGGTGACTACTGCCCTGCAGGTGTGTGTGAGCACTCGGAGGTCTTGAAGGTTCAGTCTTTGCTCTCAGTGCGAGTTCGTCTGATCAGTGAAGAGAAGAAGCTTCGACCTTGTGGTGCTCCCATTAGCATGGGAGCTTGGTTCTTGTGAACGATCTCAATCTGGTATAAGAAAAGAGAGAGCTGAGATTTAGCTCAGAAAGGAAATGTGTTTTAAGCTGACTGTTAACATCTTCACATAGCATTCTTCAGTAGCTATATGAAATCACTCAGTGCTTACTATACAGTAGACTATAAAGGGAGTTTTCCCAATGCTGCCTGGCTTATAGGGAGCATTCACTCTTTAATCCACGATGAAAAAAACTGATGTCTTGTCAATTTGTCTTTCTGCTTTGCCAAGTGTTATTATTTGTTTACTCCAGCACGCCTGCTATGTACAGTGCTGTGAAAAAGTATTTGCTTCCTTCCTTATTTCTTAGTTTTTTTGCATATGTGTCATAAATGCATCTATCACACTATCAAACAAATTTTAACATTTGACAAAATCAACCCAAGTAAACACAAAACTGTGTTTGTAAAATTATGACTTCATTTATTAACCAAAAAAATACTAACCACACCCAGGCCCTATGACATGCTGAATCAAGAAATGACTTAAATAGAACCTGTGTATGATATAAGTGCAGTCGGCTAAAGATAAAACAGATGAGAAAGAAACTCTTTAGGATCAGTCAGTCTGAAAAGGTTTAGACTCCTTTGTAAACCTATGAAAAAACAATTAAAGTACAAAATTTCTGCTCTCCTTGACTTTTTCCAAAGTCATCCAGCAGACCAGACTGAAGTCTTTGAAGGGCCGATTCTGGCCCACGGGCCTCATGTTTGACACCCCTGATTTAGATTTAAACCACTGAAATATATATGCCAGACGTGACTGTAAGCTAAAATACTCACACATAACACTTAACACATAATATAGTCTACTTTTTTTGATTTAAGCACATTTAAGCACAAATTTGAAATTTGAAAAATTTGAAAAATTTGAAATGTGAAAATTTGAATTTTCTTTCTGTATTAAATATTTTTGTTATTATTGTATTTAATTGTTTTAGTGCACAATCCATGTCACACATGTTTTTGAAACAGCTCCTGATACTGTGAAACTATGCTTTTTTTGTTTGGTCTATTTTTGGGGGTTTTTTTGTACAACATTTCTTGTTTTCAGATAAGATAAGATTTTAGATTTAAGCACATTTAAGCACAAATTTGAAAATTTGAATTTGAAAAATTTGAAAAATTTAACATTTGAAAATTTGAATTTTCTTTCTGTATTAAATATTTTTTGTTATTATTGTATTTAATTGTTTTAGTGCACAATCCATGTCACACATGTTTTTGAAACAGCTCCTGATACTGTGAAACTATGTTTTTTTTGTTTGGTCTGTTTTTTGTGGGTTTTTTGTACGACATTTCTTGTTTTCAGATAAACATAATGCGATAACTTTACAGCACATATACTTCATATATATATTGATGTGATGCCACAATCAACAACAACAATAAACACAAACACAACAAACACAATGGTATTTAAACTATTATTTAGTTTTCACAGCTCATTTACAGAAGACTTTTACCCATAAAATGAAAGCGCCTCCATAATCAACAAATGGCTTTTTTGAATTATGTTTACCTTTCTTTTAAATCTCAGAAGGTTATCCCCATGAAATAATAAGGTCTCTATCCACTGTTCATTATACCCAGCACTTTATCCCCACAGAAGCAAATTCAGCAATGCATTAACAATTAAAAAAAAATCCTCCATATGGATGTTGCGTCCAAATGGGTTCTTGTCAAGTGGCTTATGAATGCATATTTGAACGTCCTGACTACAACAAACTCTGAGAATCCCTGGGGTTAGTGACTCCGAAAACATATTATTGTGGATTACTGTAAAGACTGAATTTTATATTATCTGACAATATCCTGTTTGCCCGCAATGATGCAATTTCTTTTAGGAGTTGCAACTGTAGATCGATGGAACCCCAAATATCAACCATCAAGGGTTGTCATATTAAGCACATCATTATAGAGTCGCACTAAGAGTCTAAACGCAGTAATGGGGAGGGGAAATGCTACCATCTGCATTCAAAGGACCACATTCACTTCAAAGGAAAGCTGCCATTTATTGTGCTCGCACTCTGACGCTGGAGCAATTACTTAGCTTTTGTGGGCTTTCTGCCATCATTAAACATGATTGAAGTTAATGTTTATCAAGTACTTTGCCATAAACATGATAGTCTTTATAGACAAGACAGTGGCCAAAAAGAAAAAAAGATCTAAAGTGATACCTGAAATAAATTTGGATGGTAATCAAGCTCTGCTTCTTTAAGATGCAGCATTACGTATTTATATGGTTCAAGGGCCCATGGAACAATATGGCTTTTAGACAGAAAATAAAATAATTTGCTCAAATGAAGCATGGATGTAATGAGCTACCAGGTCACAATTAATCATCCAAATTAAGAAAACCGAGGGGGGATTTTACTTAGACCCTAATGAAGGTGCATTGTACCAGAATCAAACTTGGAAATATGGTGCCAGTTATTTTAGATCTACTCATCAGAGTGACACATGCTGCATTTAGCTTAAAATCTTAAATGGTTATGGTGTTAAACATGGTATGTATGCAGAGACTGATATGCATTTGCATAGCTGCTGTTGTTAATAATTAGTGGAACAACATCCAATTTGAAGTGTGATGTTTTTGTAGGCATTTAACGCGTTAAGTGATTCAGATTCAGTTCAGACATACAGCATGAAAAACTTTCCTTGGAAATCACTGCAGCACAATTATGTATCGTCAGAGCCCAACTTTGCTCTGTGTAGTTGTGCCAGCAGATACAAGAGCACTTGCAGACCACTTGTTTTGTCATGGCTGGGCGATCCATATGTAAATCTCGGCGGCACTTCATCTGCAGTGGCGTTCTAATTAAAGCTAAACACAACCGTAATCAACGCAAACTCAGGAGTTTCCTTTTGAAAAACGAGCAACTTGGACAGAGAGAAAACACTTATCGAGGTACACGTTTGTGATCTAGACGATGAGCAAATTAGAAGAAATAAGACTTGAATCATTAAGAATTTGTTATCATAAATTAATGCACTAGAATATAAAGCAGCAACAGCTGAATTGTTATATTAATCTTAATATTAAAGCATAAATATTTGATATTTTTTTAAACATGTATCAGCTTACCCCATTTACACAGAAATCATATTAATTAGTATGAAAAAGAGGTCATTGAAAGAAGATTTAATCAGTCACTAAGGTGGGTCGCATTAATGACTCCTGGATATCTTAACATCTTAGACCATAATGTCTATAATGTCAATTATGAATATGCAGATGTGTAGACAAGGGACAAGATTTCTGTTTTGGTTTTATAATGCAGTTGCAATAGAGCAGGCTTTGTTAGCATACAGTTAAATAGCTGATGTGGTTTCAAAACCATTGTCTTTCACCTAACAAGCATTTAACTTTTCACTTTTGGTTTTTATCTTCATGATGCCCGTGTGGGGCATTTTCACAGTAGAACTCAAGACACAACAGTAACAATGTGTTTCCTCAGAGGTTCCTCAAACAGTCTGATGTTACTCTTTAAGCTCAGAATAAAAAACCAACAAAGAACCTTTTGAAAACTTGAATTTACAGAATGAATCATGGATGCTCATTGCCACATGTTGGAAAACTTCTCAAGCATCAATCTGACTGTCAGACTGCAGATTCCATATGTAAAACGTATTAATATTTTTTCATTTGCAAATCTTTTTTTTTGTAAATGGAGATTACAAAATACTTTGCTCGATTCTTCTTTCACTGCCCTTACAGTTCACTTTATATTGGCATATAACTGTCTTTAGTTTGGATGAACCATTTGTGGAAATGCAGTTCAACTTACAGTGCACGGAGTCTGCATCCAAGGTTCACCATCAATCTGCATTGGAAGGGATTTACTGGTTCTGTAAGTGAAGAACGAGAAAACATGCTGTAACAAATCTTCACAATAAAACCAAATAAAAGCATTCTGCACCAGGATGCTTAAAAATCATCACCTTAATTTATACTCATAGCATTTTTATGCTTTTTCTTATATGCCATAGCATTTGCTACCCTAATAAACTAAAAACAATATAATAATTGGAAGAAACAGGCACAAAACATTGTTAAAGACTGACCTGATAGTCACAGAGGAGCACTGTGCCAAGCGTCGTCCAGCGCTCTTCAGGCCAGTGTAGATCTGACCCATCTCCATGGCTCCTTCGAGTCCCACAACCTCCAAGAGCTGGTCAGACAGGTCTGAGACAAAAGCAAACAAAAGCAACAAAGCAAAGAGAAAACACTTTTTTAACCGTGCAAAGTTCAGCCAAGTTTTGTCCTCATTAGTTATAGTATCATTGCTGCTTTTGAATGTAGCTACCATTCACATGAGAGGTAAACAATGCAAAAAACTCGTACTAGGAGTGAGAAGACACATGAAACAAAGTACAAAAGCGAGGAGGGGAAGAGGAAAGTGAGAAGGAGGTGAGGAAGAATAAAAGAACATGACATGTGATGTTCCTCACTTCAGAGTTTGCCTTCTGTTGCTGAAATATTTAATATTCACTGTTTAAAAAAAAAAGATAGAAAAAAGGCAACAAGCTACAAACAAAACAGCTATTAATTAGATTGCACCGGCAATGCAAAGCAATCTTGTGATAATATAATTATTAATTTCTCTTCTGTTTTTCAGTTATGAGCATTGATTTTGCCCCTGCTGGAAGCCCAGTGTCACGCAGGGCCCATCTGTTTCGGAGGCCCGCTCTGCCTCCGACTCTCCATCAACTCATCCCTCCACAAATTAAGAAGCTGCTGCCTCGCTGTTGGTAGTATACAGACACTAATTGAAACTAAGACCCATTTTTAGGCACTCGGTGTGTGTGAGCGTGTTAGCCCCGCAATGCCGTGCGTACGTGAGTCGCGTTGGTTTCCTGAAAGAGTGTCGTGGGCGATGTTGCTGTTGCGGTGAGATGTTGTTGCCGCCGCCGAGCTGTGGTGTCCAGCTGTCACCATGGTGATGGACATGCGTCTGCCCCTATCTCAGCGCTGGACTTTGAGTGCAGCACTTTCCAGGGTCGGAGTGGAAGAGTGTGTACACATACAATCCAGAGCAGGTTGACCTCCCTGACACTGAGCTTTAAAGTTGCTCCCCCCGTCACGTGACTTCTCACGTTGATGTGAACGGCTCACGCAGGCCCATGGTGACATATATGATGGACAGCATCACCAAAGCGATAGGGATTCCTGTTTGCACCGAGCTACAAAGATCTATTATACTCTAGAGCTCTTAGCTTGGGAAAGAATGCAAAGGCTGTGCTGGTTTAAGAAGGGCAGGAGGACCCTGTGCAGCCAACACACACACAAACACACACTGAAACACACTCACAGACACAAATTTGCTTTTAGTTACAACTTTTACGATGTCTCAAAGAATTAAAGACTAACCCTGACGAAAAAAACGAGCCTATTATTTTGTGAATTCTTGTAAATCGTGCTGCTGCAGTGACATACAGTCCTGTATATCACTCATTTCTTTATATTTTTTTGCTTTTAGAGCTTTCAGGCCTTCTTGTGTGTAAAATAGAGGACAAAAGGAGAAGCAGCACTCCAACTATCTACAGATGAACAGCATCTGAAAGCCAATAAAGACCTGATATAGGCCGTCAGTTAATCTATCTGCTCTTCACTGACTCCCCATTAGAAATGAGATGAATCCAAATGTATGGAGGAGGTAAGGTGAGAGGTACAATAGTGAATGTCTACAGCCATCTGTAAAACACAGCCGAGGGCGTGTCCTAGTAAAATGTAAAGAAATGAGATGTGGCTCAAATCTTTTGCACGGTACTCTAGAAGAGTAGTGTGGTTAGAGCTGAGCTACATTTCTGATGTTGTACAACATCTGTCTCCCATATAAGTACTTTTGAACTGAACGTGTCGTAGATGCTAACAGTTGGTAAAGACGAAAAGTTTCGGTGTTTTTTGCTTCAGGCTGGGGTCCTTCTGATGTTGTTTTCCCCGGAGCCGATACTTATTTTTTATTTTAGTTGTTTTTAGGTGATTCGATGCTGTTTTATCTTGTTTTTGTTTGAATATAGGGCTGTTTTAATTTTATGTTTTATGTGTTTTATTTATTTATTTTGCTGTTTTCTGTTATTCTATTGTTTTAACTTATTTTCTGTACAGCACTTTGTTCCTGTGCTGGGTATTTTAAAGTGCTTTATAAATAAAATTGGATTGGATTGGATACTTTTATTTAAAGGTCCAAATAAGTTTATTTACTCTAAAGTCAGCTACACCAAAGTATATTAAGTATATTTAATTTAAAAGTAAAGATGCTGACGCAGTATATTAAGGTTGTGACAAATCATTAATGTTAGTTATGTATCAAGTTGACATACTGTAACTTAAGTTTATTTTCTTTTCTGAAAATAAGTTTACCGACTTTCTTACACTCCAGTGCCTTGCAATGTACACTTATTTGCATTGATGCTGATACCTTGCCTGGATCTACAGTCCAAAGAAATTAAAATATGTGCATTGGCACAACTAAACAGAATAATGAAACTGTTTAAAACTCAACAAACTCTTACCCTTACGAATTAAATTGTATTATATTTCCTGATAGGAGCATTCGGTCTCATTTTTACAAAAGCCTGAAATGAACCTTCAGGTAAAAATTGTTCTTTCGAATTAAGAGTTGAAAAAAATAGTTTTCAAAATGATAAAAAAAATGATTGAAACTACAGAGGCTATCTTCTGTCTCAGACTTGTAAGGAAATTGATTCTGATCAGAATCTTTTCTAATCTGTCCATGTTCCACTTCTCCATGAAATGTCATGAAATATGGCAAAATAGTACAACAGCACTAGTCTTGGAGGAGAAATGGCCTTCAGGCAAAACTTAAAATTAGGCATATTTCCATCTCTTTCTAAGAAATGAGGACACACGACTTCAATAAGGGTCTTAATGGACTGAAATCATATTTTATCTCGAGTGGGGTTTTTTTTTGTGAATTTCCATTTTTTCTTCTTGAATCACCTTCAATTATTCCATTTACGGGAAGTTCAAATGATTCACCTGGATCTACAATACAAAGCACACTCGCCTAAATATAGTAAAAAACCAACATGTTCTCAGAGATAAAAATGGGAGAAAAACTGAACCGTTTAGAAAGAGGCCAAATTATAAAAAGTCATGATAAGCAGTCTATGGCCAAATATAAACCAAATCATCTTATTTATTTAATCTCGACTCAATGTCCATTACGTAGGTCAAGAAATCAGGATTTCAAACTGATAAACACTACAAGTGATAGTGAATGAAACAATGATATGAACCAGTGTCCGTATGGGACATGAAAAAGCAGCACACTGCGACTTTAATCTTAGCCACATCTTCCCATCGGAGAGAGAGATTAGAAACAACGTCCTTGTCACTGTCACACAACTACCTGTCCAGGCCAGTGGCTGCACTGACACATGTGGAGCGACAGGGTGAGAGCAGAGGAATAAAAGACAGACAGTGACGGAGCAGAGCAGGACCAGCAGCCGATCTGCTGAAAGTAAAACTAAAGAGGAATGGCGGAACAAGGAGGGAGGGCATGTGGAGGCCGATCCTCCAATGAAAGCTTCATGGGGCTTGTCACGGGGGATCAGTCCCAAGCATCAACCCCTCCACCCACACATGAAGCCCTATTCTAAATAATTCACTCTGCAGCCATTCCCTTCCACCTGAGGGGCTTGTCTCCTGGCGTCACCAGCGGGACGATTTAACAGCTCCCGAAAGGTCAGGTTTTTTTTTTTTTCATCCCCTAGCCACCCACCAGCCCACCCATCCACACAAAGATGCAACTACACATACAACTTGACAAAAAATGATCTCTGCCAACAGTCCTGTGCGTCACCCTCTGCCCCCTCTGGGCTAATGCACTCCTTTGTGTTTACCTCTAAATACGCTGTTCTCTTGATCTAACAAGTTTGGCTGCTCACCTTGAGGGCACCTTCCACAAGGGCATCTATTCTAAGATATACAGTACAGGTGGACAACACAAACACACCCACCCACATCAATACACAGGCTCAAATGGGTATGGACACACATAAACAAAGGGAAATACTCCCCACTCACACTAAGTGCCTTTCCAGGTTTAGACTGTGGCCTCTATTTTTTTTAAAATACAAACACAGAAGTGATTGATTTTTTTTCAGGGATAAATGGAGTGTTCATCATAGCAAAGCTGGGC
Organism: Neolamprologus brichardi; assembly: GCF_056152115.1. Classification (NCBI taxonomy): domain Eukaryota; kingdom Metazoa; phylum Chordata; class Actinopteri; order Cichliformes; family Cichlidae; genus Neolamprologus; species Neolamprologus brichardi. The sequence goes on along the minus strand of NC_142114.1, from coordinate 26,157,890 downwards.
TTTGCATTGATCAAATGTGTCCCTCGCAGTGCACATGTGCCACATGGTTCCTTTTTATTATGATTTTGCATTGGTTTAACCTGAAGTCTACTGAAATCCTTAAACCTCGATTTTTCTAGCTGTCAGCAGGGGGTCGTCCAAAAAAAGAAGTCTGGTTGTATCGGTGAACATGTCCTTGATCATTTTATGGTCCTGGTCGCAAATTAGAAGTCTTATTAAATACAACACTGCATTTCTTTTCTAAATGATGGTCATGTTTGATATCCAAGACGACACAGCAGAGTATGTTACAGGGCAAGCCTACTGACGAAAATGCTCAGCTCGAAGCATCAAAAAGGTGATGTTAATGTGCTGGAGAATGACTTTTTTATGGGTTATTTATTGTCGGACTGAGTTGTGTTTCCTTGTCTACTTCCTCTCTGTCTCTCACTTGTTTTCTCAGTTTTTTAAACAACATAAAACAGATTCATTTTGCACAATAAATGCTGTGACTGTGAAAAAGAGTCCAATTTAAAATGTGCCGCTTTTAACCATCTTTAAAGGCAAAACAGCACCAAAGGAAACAGAAAATTGAATCACTAACTAAAAAGAATGAATTCTCCATAGTGTGCTTCACAGAGGGCTTTTTATTTTCCAGAAATTGTGCTATGGCCAGGGAAGTCTCATAAGGGATCACTGGCAGCCATGTCTGGAGATCCTTGCTGGCTCGTCATGTCTCAAAGCCAGACACTGATTGTAACATCCACTTCATCCCCAGGTACAAACACACCATCTCAGCAGGAAACCTAAAAAACATACTGTGCATCACCTGAACAGGCACAGTTAGACATGATAGAAATAAAATACAAAAGCCAAGTAAATCCAGAATTCACGGCTGTGAGTCTACAAAAGAATTTAGAAAGACTCCTCAACAGCAATGATTAGTAATAAAATGATTTCAATAAAGAACAGATTAGCAACCCGTCATCATTCAAGCTATGTTGTAAACATGGATAAAATTGGGACATATTGATAGTAAAGCTTAACAAAAAGTAAAACTAAATTGTATTCCCTTTTAACAGGACTACAATAACTGAAAACACTTGTGCAGTGATGACATATTAAGCCATATTTATATATATATATATATATAGTTCTTACTATGTATTTGAAAGAAAGATTATATTGTCTGTAATTTTTCACTGCAGTACTAGAACATTCTGCTTTCTGGATATTTTCTACCCTTTGCTATTAACTCCCTAAAGCAGCTCACACAATTTCACCAGTTACCACAGAGCAGCTGACTCATTGTGTTTCGTTCATTCATATATTCCCATTGATGGGCTTCGTTTTTGACGTAAATGGATTCAGGGGTATGCCCAACACCCCACTCAGTCAGCTCCTATTAACAGAGCCTGTCCACTGGTGCCCACACAGACCATTAATACACAAGTGACAGTTCCAAACTGTGACATGATTGTACCTCTTCTTTGCAAACAAAACCTGCTGGCTGTGATTCACCTTGTCATCAGTGAAATATTAATGTGCTCAGGAAAAGTTTGTCCCAAAGTTTAGTCTTTGATCTGTCTGATAGGAGCAAGGACACAGACTGTTAGTGTCTGATGTGGGCTTCAGGGAGAAGAACCTCCTACACTGTCAAAGCTGTTTAACTTGCACTATTATTGTTTAACAGAGCAAACCAACCATGGTATGTAGCATGCAGAGGTGTGACTGCTGTTGATGACTCACCAATTACGTTACAACATGCCGACAGATTTAGCCAGAAATGTTCAGCTATTGAAAAAATAGTGGGCGTAACGGCTCCCAAAATAATGTGTTATAGTAATCACATTACATTTTTCAGTCAGTTATTTTGTTACTCGTGTTACTTCATACATCTTCATATATCTGGACACAAGGTTGACAACAAAAAACCCTCCAAAACTGTCAGCTGATTTAAGTTTGGTACCGGTCCGTGAGTCGTTTGGTACCGGGCCACGAGAGTTGAAGCTCAGGTGTGAAATGTATAGTTTTCAGGGTTTTTATCAGTTTTCAGCGTTATTTTGTTAGCGTTTTTATTGTTAACTTGGTTTTCCTGGGTCTTTTCACGTGTGTTATGAATAAATCTTCTTTTTTTCTGTACTGGTACTAGTTTTATTTTGCTGTATTTATCCGCGACACCTTAAAGGCCGGTCCGTGAAAATATTGTCGGGCATAAACCGGTCCGTGGTGCAAAAAAGGTTGGGGACTGCTGGTTTACAGCTTTTGAGGAATAGGGATATGAACCTTACTTTTATTTTGACTGAATGAAAGGACGAGTGCAAATGCGATATGCCTCACAGACAGACACAGCCACATTATTCTGTTAACACTACGTTGGCACTCTGGAAGCATGTGCACAGAAAACATGCTAACACAAAGCTAATGAAAAGCCCCAGAGTGATGCTAAAGCTGAGCGTATGCAGACCCCAGCCCAGCAGCTAGAGCCTGAACTTTCACATCAGTTAATGCAATATGTACTACACCAAAGTGGCCACTTACCAAAAAATCAATAGGCTACAACATGCTCCTTCAAGCTATGTTGCTAAATATGGCTTTGTAGCCACATAGCCAAGTATAACACAGGTCATTAGAGCATTTTATTTAGCAATAACACATTTTCTCTGTGAGTTTAGATTCATAATGTAATTAAGCTTTCTAACCACACTGACTTCAGCATTTATGTAAACAACTGTAAAATTCGGGTGTCAGAGCTACCTTGAACCGCAAACATGAGTTCTTTGGGGTCGAGCACAGGTGTCCTTTTGTCTTGACCCTTCTTTCCTCCCTTGCGGTTGCCCCTCCTCTTCTTGCTTTCACCCCATAGGTTGGAGCCACCGTGCATGCTGGGAATGTTGAGAATGGCAATGCCTTCCAAGGAAATACTGCTAAGGTCCAGAGTAACACCATCGCACTTTTAAAAGAACACAGAAAGAGAAGGACAGATACAATCTGTTTCATCACAAGCTTTGTACTACAGTTTGATCCTGAAATAGTCTATAAGATGATGAACCCTAAACAGTGTTTTTCCCCAATGGCTAAACCAGAATATATTGCTTTGTCTAAGTGAGACGAACCTTTCATTCTTAACCAGTTCTCACCCCAGAGTGTCAATGCTGCCGTTGTGCCATAACGTGACACGGCTTTTAAAAATATTAGTAAGCACAGGGAGGTCATCTTTGAAAGAGAACTGGAAGTCCACTTTGTGTAGTTCTGTTTTCAGTTACTGTTCAGTAAAGTATAAAAACTACTTTATTGGAAAAATAGAGTTGAAATAAGCTCAATTACAACCCCAGATGTTCAAACATTACTCTTATAACCTAAAATCAAATCTTTATTTCTAAAGTGTTCTTAAGGTAAGACAAGTTTTAGTTTCTGCTTACTCTCCACTATTTGGTTTAATTTAGGCACATAGCTAATATATACTTAATCTTATTAAGTAGAGGTCTAGGAATCAGAATTTTAGAAAGATGGGAGAACACCAGAGCACCTGGTTGTTTTAACTTTAAAACATAAGTACACTTTGTACTAACTGCTTGACCCATCCTGCCCTCATTTTAATTATGCTTAAAAGAGCCCAGCATGAAGGGGCAAGTGTCCTCATAGTTATTCTGTGTTAACCCAGAAATATTGTATTATATATTACTCTAAATGGTGCATTTTATCACTCAGGGATGTCTCATCATCTCCCTACCTGTCCTTCTTCAGTAATGTAAGCACTACTCAGCCCTAATTAATGAAGACCTCTGCACTGTGTGGATAGCTCTGAGAAGAGGGAAGATGAATTGTATAGACACCATCTTCATTATCACTCAATATCGCACACAGCAGGGTCGTGTAGGGCTAATTACCTGTGTGTTACACTAAGGTTATGTGAGAAGTGGGTGGGGAGGTGCACAGATAGCCTTCACACATCCACACTTTGTCTGGGTGAATCTGAAACTAGTATACATTAGTGCTATTTATGGAGCAGCAGAAGACAAGAATATCTTAAATGACATCAATATTCTTACCTGACTGCTAGTGAAATACCCTTAATAATAAAGAATACATGATTGCTTCGTATCTAAGAGCTGAGAAAAAGAAGAATAAGTTACAAAGCAACAAATTTCAAAAATATATGCTTTTGCTTTTGTTTCTTTTCTTGGAAAAGTCTCCAAAAACAAAATACATGGTTTGAGTTACCTCAACCTCCAGAAAGTCGTGGAGCTTCTTACACGTGGCCGAAAAGGTCTCCGACGTGCCGAACTCAAAGTACCACAGCTTATTCTTTGTTCTGAAAAAAACAAAACAACAGGAACTGCAAAGGGACTGAGAAAAAAGGAAACACGGGAGTGCTTTCCCCACATCAAAATCTGAAGCTTGTGCTCTCTGCCTTTAGTCTCCTATATACTGGATTATATAAAAAAATAGAAGACCACTCCATAAAGGTGGGTTTGTGCTTGAATCATGTTTGAAAAAGAATCTTTTAATCTACACAGGAAATGTACTTTTACCATTTACAGCTTGCTAAAACCACACAGCCATTAATCCAAAAGAAGTATAATGTGTTTCATTAATCACTGAATTCAAAGCTGGTTAAGGAGGCATCTGAGGGAGCACTTCGGGTGGCCGTGCCCAACATTAAGGAGCAGGGAGGGGCATAAGAGGGTAATCTACCTGCCCTGGCAATTAACAGAGGACTAGGGTGCTGCTCCCCAGGCTTCCTACAGTGTACACTCCAGTCCCTAAGGCTGATGATCAATGACCTTGCAGGGGTGAGTCACCATCTGTCCAAACACTGCTATACTGTATTGTATTTTCTCTCAGGTACACAAATAAAATAAAACTGTAATTGTAATTTGATTTTCATTAATAAAGTAACATTAATATGTGCATCTTTGTGTAAAACAGGTGAAAGTAAAACTGCATGTCAAGGATAATTTGAATACTGCATTATTTATTTTATTTCTTTAATAATTTAAACCCCTGAACAAGAAGAATTCATCAACTTTGCTTTAAACAAGACTTGAAAGAACTATTACTGATCACTAGCTCGGTTTCATGCAATTAGAGGAGGCTGGATCTTTGAACTTATTTACTTTAAGCCAAACTTGTTAGATCAGGTCATCAACTTCACAATGATTGTATTTATGGGGAAATGTTGATGGAGTAAAACACTGCACTGCTAATGTAAGGTTATGACACAGTGAAACAAATACAGTGAATTAGGTCATAGATTTTTTACATTCAGCTCTGTTTACTGCTTTACAATAAGTCAACACTAACTTTTTTCACCATGCTATGAGGTAAATTACTCAACATGTTTCTTCTCAACTTTCTCCTTTTTTTGGCAAATAACCAAACCTCCTGCTGGCGACTTCAGTGAAAAGTACTTCAGTGGAGTAGATGGTGGGATGGTGGAGAAAAAATGGTCATTGCAAGCAATTCAATAAAAACATCAAACCTCTCATTAATCACGGTGATTTGTGCCGAGCAAATACCAGAGTAATGTTTCATATTAACAATTCAAGTGAAAATATTTTTTACATTTCTTCACTCTTTCCTCATCAAAAAGAAGTTTATTGGATATTGAAGAACACGTGAGACAGCTTTTGATGTTTCTAACGGGACATCATTTATCTCAAAGATACAAGGAAAGGAAAAAAAAAACTACAACAATGCTGACAAGCAGAACTGAATACAGTAACAAATGTTACTCTCCTAGCTGGGATCAAAGCACTACAAGAGGAACGTATTAGTATAAGCACAGCAACAATCACTGAATTATTGATTTCCTCATTAGGACTTTTGTCAGGACCATTTAGCCACTTTATAAATGAGCTTTCATTAGAGTACTAGCAAGGTACACTTGATTTATAATGTGCAACATGGTCAATAGCAGAGAGAAGAAAGCAGAGGAAGGTGGTGAGAGGTATAAGGACAACCAGGGCCATGCTGGGAGAATTTACATAACACATTCCTACATCTCCTCCACCACCACCACACCGCCATTGTCATCATGAGTCTGTAAACTGGGCGGACGAGAGGGAAAGCCCAGGAGAACACATAAACAAAACCTGTGCAAATTTGCAAATAAACAAATGAAGGTGGCTACTCTGGAAAGCGTAATCAAATCTTGTGGTTAATGCAGAGAATGGACCCAGATACACTACATGCAATGTTTTGGACCTTCCATTCTTACTGCTGTTGTACTGAAACTGGTTTTGTGTTATATGTATATATATATATATATATATATATATATATATATATATGTATATATGTATATGTATATATACAAACATATATATATATATGTATATATGTATATGTATATATACAAACATATATACATATACATATATATATATTAGGGGTGCAACGATACTCATATATTGAACCGTTCGATACAGTGCTTTTGGTTCGGTACGCATATGTATGAACAATACAAAATTTTTTATTTATTTTATCAACTTTTCTTCTGACGGTGCTGTCTGTGTTGAGCGCTCAGTGGATCTGCGTTCGACTACTCCACCTAGGCTGCACTGTCGAGCGCAGATCCACTGAGCGCAGCGCAAGCTAGCAAGACAGAAGCTAAGCTCGTTGCAACATGGCAACTACCTCAGCTCTACCCGAAAATGAATCTCCCCCACCCTTATTCAGATCTGGTGTTTGGAACTATTTTGGTCTTCATGTGAAGCATGACCCTGAGGGTAAGCGTGTCATGGAAAAAAGTAAAACAGTATGTCGGATGTGCCATGCAATGCACAATTGGTGGGAACTAGTGCGTTAGCGCAGTTTGCTTGTTAACGTGTTGATGCCGTCCAGCCCCACGCACGGGGCGATCCGTGGTAACTCGTTAACGGACATTTGCCGTGTTGCGGCGTTAACGTCATTTTAATGAGATTAACGCTGACAGCACTAGTGGAAACACAACGAATATGACTGCACATTTACACTGACATCATTGTAGTGCAAAGACAAGTGGAAGCAGACAAAACAACAAGCACACATGCTACAAACTTTACCTGAGTCATTTAGACAGCCGTTAGCACATGATTCTCCTTATGGGGACCTGATATGTTTAATATGCTGCTGAGAATATAGCCCAGAAGAAGCGTATAGTATAGCTTTTATTTTGGAAAGAGCCATTTCTCTGTAACAAACTCTCTTTTCCAAAGATGAGTGATTTCTCGATCAGATAGATTTATTTTTTTTATTTTGTTGTTTCAGCAACATTAAGTTTAAAAACTGTACTTTTGAGTTAAAATATATATTTATAATTTTAATAAATGACAAATTAAAAAGGCATGAACATTTTTTTTGTATCGAAAAAATATCGAACCGTGACACCAAATTATCGAACCGAACCGTAAATTTTGTGTATCGTTGCACCCCTATTATATATATATATATATATATATATATATATATATATATATATATATATATATATAAATAAATAAATAAGAGAGACAGAGAGAGAGAGAGAGAGACAGATGTAGCTGAAGGCATATTTAGGCATATTTGGAAGTAATGCAAATTAAGAGTTTTGAAGACAACAACTGCCTTCACTGACAAAAAGACAAAGTTAACAGACACAGATTGTGTCAAAGTGCCATAAACTTAGCTTGAGATTTTCTATAAATGTATATTTTTAGAGATATAACCTTGCACTTATTTCAAAATGTGCAAATGTAGAACATATGGAGGAATGACGAAAACGGTGAGAAAACAAAGTGCAATAACAAATACAACTGTTACATTTTGCAATCAGCATCTTAGCTGTCAAACACAGCATTGTTCCTCACATCACTCCTCATTTAAATTCACCAGATTGGTTGTGACATAGTAACACAGGGAAGTGTTGAATATGTTTATTGTGACGTAAAGGAATAAAACTCAAAGTTTAAAACTAACCAAATAAATAAACTTTGTTTAATATTCAATGTGAACACATCCTAATGAGAAGATGCACCAAGAAACCAAAATCTGCTTTCTGGGGACAATCACTAAGTAATGAAACAGAAGTTGTAACAATAAGTTTCTAGCTCCAGAGGGATCAGCGTAAAATCTGAAGAATCACTGTGATTGTGTTAATTGTTTCAGGGTTAAGAAAGTGCTTTCAGAGTGCTTTGTATCCTACTCCTTATCATAACTATTAGTTACTTGTAGCTAACTTGTACCCCACACAGATAAGACAGGCGGAAACAAATAAACTTGATATCTTTGGTTCATTTTTGACAGATAAAAAAAATGGATAATTTTTTTTAGGGGGAGGGGCAAAATTAGTAGTAGTATAAAAGCACAGAATCTGAAATCTGCATTGGGGGGCGATCGTGGCTCAAAGAGTTGGCAGTTTGTCTTGTAACCGGAAGGTTGCCGGTTTGAGCCCCGGCTCGGACAGTCTCGGTCGTTGTGTCCGTGGTCAAGACACTTCACCTACCGTCTACTGGTGATGGCCAGAGGGGCCGATGGCGCGATATGGCAGCCTGTACAGTGCCTTGAGGGCCCTGAAAAGCTCTATATAAATGCAATCCATTATTATTGTACAGTTTCATCGTGAACAAAATGTTGAGGAAACAGTATCTCATGTTCCTTCTGGTATTATGGCCTATGACGAAATATGGATATGGACTTCTATGGCAGTTTGAAAAAAGCAAATAAGGTGAGGAGGAGATGGAAAAAACAAATGATAACATTAGCATAACAAAAGGTACTGCTGCATAACCTAAAGTAACTGAACATTGATTAACTTATATAAGAGAATATAGCTGGAAAGCAGACCACGTGAGTCCTATTCGGGGGTAATTTTTCATCTTCAGTTACACAAATACTGGGATTTTCCATAGATGATCATTCTGGAACATATCGTGTGTGTAGTGGATCACATCCCAAGAGTATTGTATCATGAGTATGATGAAAGGGAAAATATTTCTTGGTTTTCATAGCAAGTGACCCCGAAAACCTACAGTCAAATGCAGGAAAGCAAAACACACTAATAAGAGATACAGCAAGAGACAACATCTGACCGCCCTGTCGATGCCCACCACTTAACCTAACAAGCTCATTGGGGCAACAAATCACCTCATGTCCCTGGTCATTAGATAATTAGGAGAATCTCATTGGCTACATCGTCCTGTCATTTGTTATCTGCTGCCCGATGCCAAACGCTGGATTCATCTGACAGACTGACTATGAGGAGCATCTTCAATAGAGAGACCAGAGTAGGGAGACCGTTTGAATAAGACGATGCTTGTAAGGAGGATTAGGAGGACTCACTCTATGTTAAGTGTAATAAAAGCAAACATAAAGTACCCATTTACTTAAATGTTGGCTGATGTTATGCTGTCGAACCCTTGCAGACATCTTTGAAGTAAATTATATTGCTGGTGAGAGCAATTTGCATTTTAAGGATGAAAAAACCCCCACCAAACATCAGCAATAATAACATGTGCAGCAGGTTTGCAGTTCTCCGAGTAGCTGCAGCACCTCTGTTGTGATTGTAGCTGCAGTGTATCAATGCAAAGTGCACTGCAGTAATAACTTTAGCGGTGTACATGTCAGATCAGCTGTAGTACGTACAGCTGGCAGGCCAAAAGAAAACAGTGGCTCAGGTTTCCAGAGTGACTGAAGTGTGGTTTATTTGCACAGACAAATCACAAAACCAAACTGAAAGAGGGAGGGAAAATAGAAACTGTGTGACTAAGAGGAAAAAAGAAAAGAGCTTTAGAAAAACATTACAAGCTAAAAGGGAAAAAAAGGAGAAAGCAACAAAACAGCCTGAATCTGAACAATGTTTATAAAACTGCTGCTGCTTGGTTACAAATAAAGGATGTCATAGGTGATGAGCTTCAGTGTAGCGTTGCTGTCCTGAGGCCACAGCACCTTTAGATGCACTTTTGACTGGCCACACTGAACATGAAGCTCATGGTCATTGATTTTTTTTTCGCCCCCCCTCTGACACTTAATCTAACCCACAATGATCTACGACCTTATTTTCACACTAATTTCTTCTTGATCAGAGGTGATAAATATCACATTGACATAACCAACTCTTTGTGCATTGCACCAATGCACTGTTTTGTTTAACATGACACTGCCTGGAGTGCTCCAACTCCGAATGGCAGTTTGAGAAATGACCCATGGTGCATCTTCTTGCCTTCAGAGATGTACCAAGCAGCCTGAAAAAGGTATTCTGCTGTACTGCAATGGATTCAAGGGTGTGTGTGTGTGTGTTTTTCTTAACAAAAACAAGTGATAACTGATGTGTAAAATCTTGCATTGCTGTGAGTGAAATGATAAGCCAGACATCCTAAATCTCTTTGGTTAACACAGAAAATAGTTACGCAAGCGGAGCTGCGCGCTTCACCATTTCAGTGGCAACATGAATATGAAACAATAAAGCTATGTTGTTGCAGCTGTACACATGATGTGGTTCTACTCGTGTACTGAACTTTACAATTGTCAGCATTCATTGATACCTGACATAAACTTATTTTAAATGAAATTGTTGACTACAATTGAAGCAGAAGCAATAGGTGTCCTTTTGCTAACATACGCTCCTAAGTCTATGTAGATATAGAAATATCATAGATAGATGGATAGATGGATGGATGGATGTAAATTTTCCACTTGGAATCCAAAAAACCAAACGAGTTAATAAACAAAAGCAAATTAATTGTGTGCCAAAGACAGGCCTCGCTAACACAATGTCTTTAAAATTCTCATTGTTAAATTAAACTCATGTGCACACACAGGAAGTGATGCAGGAAGTGATTGCTCATCATGCATCACTTTGTCACTACCGGCTGCTGGAGTGGACTTTACGAGCACTGGTTGCTTAGGGAACCCTCAAATATATACTATATCACCAAAGTATTTGGCCACATTACACATACAGGAGCTGTTGGGCCATGGAAACCCAAGCCAAAAAGCTGCTGGTGTACAGCTGTGCTGATTGTAAAGCCAGCAGAGTCAGCAGAGCATTCGAGGTCTGTATGCCATGGTGGTTTTTAAATGCTTCCACTTACAGTTGATTGAAGAATATCAAGAAGGAATTTGTCAGATTTGCTTCATGCAGTAATATAGCACACTCAACTTCAGTGAACTCTTTAGAATGGCCCATTCTGTCACAAATGTTTGTAAAGACAGTCTGCGTGGCTAGGTCATGCTATACACCTGGGCTAACGTTATTAAAAACACCCACACAGGTGTGGCCCAGTACTTTTGTCCAGGTGTTTGTGGTTATTGGCAGTCACTTGCCTCAATGTTGAGAAAAGTTTAACTCGGGACCTGCCCATTTGGTACTACTAGCATTTTTCCCGCCGGTTGAGGATGCTGAATCTTTTTGACTTTCTATCATCTCCAGTTGCTTCATCACTGTGACTCGCTTCCTTAAAATGTATCTGTCCAGACGTCTACATGCTCCAACCCGTAAAACCCTGATTAAATGGAGATAACGTTACTTAGATGAGCAAAGACAACAGCGGTAGTGCTTTGGGTTATGTTGTGTTCGTAGGTTGAGTTAAATATTTTATTTTGTGCATTAATAAAAAAAATCGTTGAGTAAATAAATGTCTCTATTTAACAGATGAAATAAAAGACATTGTAGGGTTTTTATACACCTTAAATAAACTTAACACAGCAATACTGTTATTAATGATTGTATATTATTTATATGACTTCAGGCACTTTAGTAACACATTTATCTACGGTCTACACATCAGCAGCACATCAGCAGGGAGCTGTTTGTTTCAGTTAGGTGGGCATGTGATTTAGTTTAATGTATAAGTATCAATTTGAACAGGTTAAAATTTCATCGCTTAATTGTTTATTTATTTTTTTACGTTTCTAAAGCTTGCTACCTATGTGCACATTTTTGCCTGCACGTTCACTTCAGTTTATACCTTTTTTGTTGCGTGTGGGTCTGTTTGTGCTCCCACTGAGCTGAGGACAGGGCCACAGGTGAGATCCCTCTAAATTACACACAAATGGTCATTAATTATAGATGACACTTTGGTCGCAGAAATGATTTCATCCTCAAATGAGGGCAGCCTCCGCTGAGGTCCACCATGCTTGTGTGTGTGTGTAATTGAGTGTGTGTAATAGTGCCATCACCTGTGGCACCGCTTCCAGCTCAGCAGGAAACGCATACACACCTACATGCATACACACACATTAACACGGGCTGTCTGGTGTGTGTGCGTTGGTGAATCCAGCAGCCCCATCCAGCACAACGAAGTGCTTTGATGAACATACTCATTATGCTAAAGAGTGCTTCATGCCTGGGCTTCCCTGTGCCTTCAGGAAAGGTTAACTCAGGATGGTTACACAGCACAGCAAGAACCTGTGGGCACACAGGGGCAGAGAGGCTCTGGAGGAGTGTGCTGACGGTGTTAGATGTCTCAGGACCGAAAATAGATCTGGGTAAGCAGAGCAAATATCATCGGAACATCAAGGTGCCATGACGGATGCCACAGAACAAACAAACATTGCAGCCACAGCAGTTTTCACACTGAAAGGTCCCAAATCAGATGTTTTCCCTCACAGATCTAAAATCATCTGATTAACGTGGAAAATGCTGCACAGAGACTTCATTGTTTTTATCATGTTATCATTGTTCTAGTGAAAAGCGATGCCAATGGGAAAAAATGTAAATCACATTTAACAAACAGTTATATGAATAAGAACGTTTTCACAGGACTCTATGCAATCTTGGTTTCACCCCATGATTCAGCAATGTGAAGAACTACCTTTAGCAGCAACAACATGAAGTAATTGCTTTTTGTATTTTTTCCCATTCTTCTTTACAACATTGCTTCAGTTCGAGGTTCTGGGTTTGCATCGAGGTTTGCAGCATTTATTTATTTCCAGCTCCCTTAAAGTCCCTCCATGGCATTTCAATTGGGTTGAGATCTGGACTTGACTGGGCCATTGCAACACCTTGTTCCTTTTCCTTTTCAACCATTCTGTTACAGATTTGCTAACTCAATTTCCATCAGGCTTTAGTTTTTCGAACAGATTATCTCAAAATCTGACTCTAGGACAGCGGTCCCCAACCTTTTTTGTGCCACGGACCGATTTATGCCCGACAATATTTTCATGGACCGGCCTTTAAGGTGTCGCGGATAAATACAACAAAATAAAACTAGTACCGGTACCGAAAAAAAGAAAATTTATTCATAACACACGTCAAAAGACCAAGGAAAACCGAGTAAACGATAAAAACGATAACAAAATCACACTGAAAACTGATAAAAACCCTGAAAACTATACATTTCACACCTGAGCCTCAACTCTCGCGGCCCGGTACCAAACGACTCACGGGGGTTGGGGACCGCTGCTCTAGGATACTTCGGTATATTAAAGAGTTCATGGTCAACTCAGTGACTGCCAAGTGCGCAGGTTGTTGCAAAACAAGCCCAAATAACTGACAATGAGCATGAAGTGTTTGTGCTGATATGCTGTGATAAATCTTCTGCAAACGTGGGACTGTGCATGATCACCAGAAAGCTCTACTTTGGTCTCATTTGTCGCAGAAATGTTGTGGTTTGTTCAGATGCAACTTTGCAAACCTAAGCTGCACTGCAACGTTTTTTTTTTGTTAGTTTTATTCATAGAAAAGAGGCTTTCTCCCTAGCCATATTAACCTTTCTCTAATAGTACTGTCATGAACCTTAACATTTAACACGCTGCCTGAAGGCCTGAGATGTAGCTGTCTTTTTTTCAGCATTACATGGTCTAACCCTGGGCTGAATTTTGATGAAATACCTACTCCTGGGAAGACTGCAGCATTGAGTTAACACACACCCAAAAGCTAGAGAACAACAAACTGCCATTTATCCATCCAACCAGTCTCTTTTTATCCAAGTTCCTTAAAAAGAGCTTACTGAGAATTCAGAACACTTCTATTTAACAAGCCTCATCCAAACATCCACACGCACATTAATATAGAAGTTTATTTGATAACTGACATTCTGATTCCCGTTTAGTATCTTGTACAGGGACTCTTTAACATGCCCATTGTTTACATACAGTTTATATGGCCATCTTTTCTTAGATGTAACCATGCTATAGCCACAATGTGTGGATTCGATATAAAATGAGGCTTGAAACAAGACTACAATAAATACATTGTTCTGTTTAGCACTGTGCATTGTTCATATAGTTGTGGTAGAACAATGGTTCAAGACTATCACACCGCATGTGATTACACTGGGTTCTATTGTGCACTGTTTTTTCTGGTGTTACACATTGCAATTAAGTCTTAGAGCAGCTTATATCAATTTGGGTAGATAATTTCTACAAGAATTTGTAAGCTGTAGGGAAATTCAAATAAGTATTGTTATAAGTAAAATGTGCTAAACACTGGAAAAATAATTACAAATTGATAACAAAGAAAACAAAAAGGCTGAGATGATTGTTTAGGAAATGTACAACTATCAAGCCAGAACATTTTTACCAATCATTTTTAAGGGAAGACAGAAAAACCTTTCTTGTGACTGTTATTTTGCCTCAATTTGCTGTCACTTTATTTCATATGAGTTACATTGTGTAAAAAAATGATATTAGTGGAAACTGTACCAGGGTTGTGCCAAATCTGAGCACTGGTTAGAACATGAAAAAAGTTAACAGTATAAAAGAATAAAACTGTCCACAAAAATCAAAGTTATTAATTTCTCAACTCTCTGCTTCTCCACCTCTCTTTCCTTGTTTCTCTCACCATCCATCTCTCCCCTCAGAGATAGAGATTAGTGTATAATTACATGGGAGATCAGCAAAAAATGGGGGGGAAAGGGACCAGTATATTTTAACAAGGCGGTCGAGGAGGAGTGCCATGAGGGGGAGGAGGTGGCGCGGCCCTCGTCACGGGCCGACTGATTGTCTGCTTTTAATCCTCGACCTCATTATCACCTCCAGGTCCGGCAGTGGCAGTAAATGAATCTATCTGCCGAGTGTCAAATCTTCACACCTTCACCCTGGTAATCACCCCAAGGTGCAAATACAAGAGATAGAAAGAATGAGAAAAATGGAAGGAGAGAGAATATGACCCCAGCATCTCATCAACAAAATCCCCTCATTTCATAATTAGTGCTGTTCATCAATTATGTTATTTCTCTGGCAATTAAAGCTGGTTAAACACGTAGTTTCTGTAAGGTCACAGCGGTGACAGAAATATATAGATTTTTGTTCATAAAACACCTATTACTGCTTTGACATTTCTCTCTTCACACATTGTACTGATGTCTCATACGTTACTTTTTATTATATATCGTGACCTGGAAACTAAATCTAGAGCAAAGGCAAAGCATCAAAAAGGATGACAGATAAACAATGGCTACAATTTAAATATCAGTATTAAGACGACATTCTTAGGTTTGCATTGAAGTTTATTAACCGGGGATTTATAAAACTGCAGATTTTGCTTGTATTCTTAAAGTGATATCAAAAGAGAAGTACATCCATCTGTTTATCAACAGAAGTATCTAATTAACCAATAGCATGGTATAAATTCAGAGGATTTAGGCATGTAGACATGGTCAAACCTGCTGAAGCTTAAACAAAGCATTAGAACGGCAAAGAAAAAAGATTCAAATGTCAATGTCAGATGGGCTAGTCTGACTATTTCAGAAACTGCTGATCAATTGGGAATTTCCCACACAGCCATGTTTAGGGTTTACAGAGAATGGTCCAGAAAGATGAAACTATGAAGTGAGTGATAGTTCTCTGGGTAAAAATATCACTTTCTGATATCAGAGGTCAGAGCGAAGCTCAAATAATTTTAAACTGGTTTAAACTCAAATGCCCTCTACAGTCACCAGATATTAGTCCAATTAGGACCTTTATGATGTGATGGAATGGGAGATTCCCATCATAGGGTGTGTAGCTGACAAATTTACAGCTTCTATGTGATACTATCATGTCAATATGGACCCAAATCTCTAAGAAGGTTTCCAGCACCTTATCAAATCTTTGATGTGAAGAATTAAAGCAAAACAAGGGGGTTAAAATGAAATGAGTAGAAAGGACAATAAATAATTTTTTAGGATAAGATAAGAAAACCTTTATTAGTCCCACACGTGGGAAATTTGTTAATTTGTTGTCTTATTTTAGTGACAATTAAGAACTCCTTTAATTTAAGAATCACAAAAATTATAATTATACTATAAAAAATATAGCATGCATATTAAACACCGAAAAAGAAATATTTCAATTTTATTTAAACATCATCTGCTAAGAGTTAATCAGTTATAACAGAAATGAAAACCATATGTTGCATCGTCTCAGCTCTAAAGATCGTGTGCAGCTTGTGTGTATATTTTATATGAAACCCAGCAAAAAAAAAGAAAATTGGATCTGTCTAAACTTATTTCGTAGTAACAATGCTTCCATTTTCTTTTTATTGAAATATTGCTTACAAGGTATATTCACTTTTTTATTTTAAAGCAAACTGTAAGTATCATTACATATCTCTGTATAGTGACAAATGTTTAAGAGAAACCTTAAAGTAAATTAATATATTAAATCAGTTTCATGATTTTTGAATACTGTTAAACACATTGTACTTGCTCAGTCTTCTTTAACTCGCTTTGCACCAACGCCTACTTAATAACAGTGGAATGAAATCTTCCCCTCAAGACATGCAACCCTTTGCTTCAGTTGTCATAGAAGTTCCTGAAAAAGAGCTTCCAGCTGCAGGAAAATGACTCAGTGATAAGTTGCAATATACTTCCAATGGACATAAGCCCTTTGGACAAATCTAACAAAATCTATGCTACCTTGAAAAACTATAATCATGCATTATTGAATTGGCAAGGATAGTGTGTAATAGAGAGATCCTAAACTCATTCCCCTGTGTGAATTATTAATTGAATTCAAATAACAGACAGAATAATTTTCTTAAAATATCTCAATCATTTTTCACTGGGGCTTAAGATGGGGTAAAACAACAGCGATGCAGTCTGTATGCCTAAAATGTAGACGCACAATGTGATGGAGTGTGATAAACAGGAAAATAATTTACCAGCATCTGCAAAGGATGTGGCACCATGTTGGAGTGGATGATGACCACATAACACCCTCTTTGTTTAATGAGGAAATTCAGAGTTGATATAGTCCTTTCTTGCTTGCTGGCTCTTTTCCAACATGGTGCCACATCTGTCGTAATCATTGTCAGCATTGACTAACAGGCCCGTGTTTATTTGAAACCCATCTTCACTTCCGCTTGGACCATTTCACTGGCTTATCTGCATGTTCGTGCAGCAGAAGAATAGCTGGCTAAATGTTGTACTAAGGCCAGAGTAAAATATGATAATGAGTACAAATGGGATTATTAGGAGGCTGTGTGTCATCAGTCTGACTGATCCACGATGTCAAACTAGCCAAGCAAATTCAATTAGGCCTGCAATTACTCCCTGGCGCTAGTGGAGATGTATTGGAGATGTTAAATATTGATGGAAACATAGATGCCACATTTTTTCATCTCCAAAGGTGAACGCATCTCCTCAAGGTAATCACAAATGCTAAACATGTAGCTTGTCCATTCATCCTGCTGAGAAGATGTTGTGCTGTCATAAAAAGGGTCAAACAGAGGTTCTGCAAATGCACTGCAGGTTTATTTAGACTGTGAAAAATGCACGATTTAATTTCTCTGATATTTTCTTTTTATGTTTTATGAACTTGAGATTTATTTACGTTGAGCTTGTTGGTAGAAATGATCTATCATAAAGTCCTTTTTTGTACCAACATATATAAGAATAAAGGTGGAGGAGTTTGTTGTTAGACATGGGTGGTAGATGAAAAAATTTGAACCTTGCAATGTCACATAATAGCTTTTATTCCAAGAAAGAAATAAACAAGATACTCGATAATCACAAACCCTGTACTTTTGCAATCACTGCCGCACTCATTAAATGATGGTGTACCATCCAAAAATAGGCGAGACAGATTTTTCCCTTGATTCCCTTCACTAGCAAATTACAATGCTACAGATCAACAATACTGTGCAAACGTCTTAAGTCACCTTTCCTTTCTTGGTATTTAAAAGGAAAATGTGAAATGGGTGTAGCAATTTGGTATGAAAACCTTGATTCTTCACTGTCTGAACCCTCTTACACAAACTTTCTTGGAATTTCTTTAAGCAGCCTTCAGGAACAATTTTCCAGGCTTCTTGAAGGACATTCAAATGTCTTCTTTGGATGTCAGCTGCTTTTTATTCCATTTTGACAAGATGACCCCACATGGTGTGCGCTCTGGGGAGGCCAGTCCATGACTGATGATGCTTTTTTGTGTGTTTTGGGGATTACTGTCATGCAACAGTAGGTGGATCAATTGAAAAGATAGATGTATATCTCAGGTCCTGTGGTCCTGACTTTCAGATACTGTTCCTGCACTGTGGATAGTTTTTACCCTTGAAATTTGCCATTTCCATTTCCTTCTAGTTGAGGACACTACTGGGGGACACCACATGCCAAGATATATATCTCAGCATGTCCATGCTTTAGTTCTCAGGTAGTAATTCTCTTGGAATCACCCCATTGGTGCAATAATTATGCCTAATATTATGTCAAACTGTTTTATCTTAGCTTAAGAAATGGGAACAAGGACCGCAAAGTGTGTAAAGATACAATTTTAAAAAATTGCTTCTTTGTTAAGCTGTCTTTCAGAGGATGCTAGTTTTCATTTTGCAGAAAAAAGGTGTCAGACACAATCAGCCAATGTCCAAAAAACAAAACAAACAAAAAACAAAACAAATGAACAAACAAGACTAGAGAACTATTGCTATTTAATAAATTACCAGACAAACGGGAGGAGCACAGTGAGGCCATGAAACTTCCATAGTGCTAGGATTGTATTGACAAGTTAGTGAAGAGAGTGCTGGGTAAACCCAAATCAGACAATAGATCTCTACCATTCATAATAACGTCCAAAACAAACTGTATGTATTAACTGCAGTCATTATTTAAAAAAAACAACAACAGTGCAACAAAAGGATGTTTCAAAAAATGCCTGTTTGGGTACATCTACAAAATAGTGGTCCAGCTGAAAAACTGAGGAACCACTGATCAATATGTTAAGAGATATTGATTTTAAGCAGGGCCCCTCTTTGAGGATTTTGCATGTTAAGTTGATTGGTGATTTGAATTTATCCATAGATGTGGATGTGACGGGGAATGGTTGTCTGTCTCTCCGGGTGAGCCCTGCCATTTACTGGTCCAGGATGTGCAATGCCTCTCGCCCAACGGCAATAACTCCAATGGCCCAAAAGAACAAAACAGAAACATACCTGCTGTTAAACTTCTCAGGGTGCTTCTCTCTCATAACATGGAAACGATGTGCGATTGAGGCATCCTGAAAGACAATAAAATCTTATGTTTTATTGAAGCAAGTTGGTGTAATAGTTTAACAACAGATCATAAGTGGATTACAGTCTTGCAACCTCTAGTTTTGGACACGTTAGTGTATGGAAATCTTTTATTAATTAATTAATAAATAAGCTCTTCTCTACAACAAAGTATTAGGACCTCATTAAGAAAAAAATGTATTTATTATTTTTAGGTTAAAGTCAAAATTCTGAGAATAAAATCAAAAATCTATTTTGAGAAAAAAGTCAAAAGGTGGAGCTTACAGTTGTTCTTTCAAGACAAACTGCCAGTTTTAGTAACAAGGAAGGAAATGATTTCCCTTTTAGCGCATAAACACAATGCGGTGATAAAGTGTAAGGACATTGAAAAGATGGTGCAGAAAGCTACAAATGGTCAGATGGAAAAAACCACACAAAGTTGGACGAGTGGATTTGTACGAAATGAAATGACTGGTAATGGACAGATGCGAGGTTATTGGTGGTTACACCCTCGTGCAATAAAGAAGATGTATGTTGTATCACAAAACGGCAGATCAATTTGTTTCACTAAATCATCCACACAAGGCATTTTGTAGAGGGTACAGTCTTGAAAAAACAACTGTAATCACCACATTTCAAGTTTTTTCTCTTTAATATATTTTTTTAATGTGGCCCTAATAATCCTTTGTACTCATGTCATTACAACAATTAATAGCATGCAAAATTTTATTACGTTAAAGTTTAAATTCATGTCAGCTGATATTTACTCCACACTTCTCAAACATCGCAGGCACATCTTGGACGTCCATGGTGTTTATCGCTATAAGATTACAGGAGCTGTAGTACGCAGAAGGTTGCTAAGCTTTGGATGAAGTTGACAGAGACCCTGATGAAAACATGCTGCTTCCATACGGGCTAATTAATTAAACACATACTGCTCCTAACCACCCTACAGGAAGCTGCTGAAACCTCAGCAACCAAGTTGTTTTCTTTCTCTGTATGTCACTCACCACTCGTCTCTCTGCAGCTCAGATTTTCTCCAATCTACTTCTAAACCTAAATACCTATAATCACATAATACCAATAACATTTTGAATATTGCACAGTTTTTCATAAAATCACAATGCAGTCAAAGGTACTTTTAAATAAACGATTTAAATGTATATGAAGTGTTTCATTTTAGTTTACCTGTAATCTCATTTTTGAAATGGAAAAAAAAAAAAAGACTACTGCCTACTAATAAATTTCCCTTCACAGTGGTATACCTTCTTTGTATTAACCTGGGCATTAACTGTTTAAATGTACTGGAGCACAGCACCGCAGTTTGAGTTGAAATATATTGGATATTTTAATATCAAAGAGCACTTGTGCAAAAATGCTAAACAGGGTATTTAATCGGAACACCAGTAAGCAGGTGAACATGACATATGAACTCAAATATGCTGTAAAGTATGCACAAAACCTCTCTAATGAAGGAAAAACATAAATTTCCTTTAATTTACACTTCCAAGTCCGTGTCAGCAGAAAAATGTGTACTGGCCTTTGTGAAAAACTCTGATGAAAACTTATCTTGCTCTGAAGACATCTCAAGAAAGAGTGAGGGAAAAGTTGCTGTAAACTTTCTGGGCTTGTTCCTCGCCCCCCTCCGCTGAAGCAATCTGTTTTGACCCACTCCATTTTGAGTGGCACTATTGAAACAGCACCTACAGGGAGGACCCCCTGCTAGCTCTCTGTACAGAAATTTAGAAGAAGCCAAAAGAAAAAAAATCAATGGAGTTTCTCTTGATGTCTCTTCAAGACGCTGTAAGCAGAAGACCAAAAGATTTCTTCAAGATCCCCGCAGACTCGCCTCACGCTTCCATCGTGAGCAAGAAAGGTGAGGTGATGGATATATCTGAGAGATTGTAACTTGATTTTCTTACAAACAGGACAATAGCTGCAAACAAGAGAGCAAAAGCTAGGAGAGGTTGTCTCCCCTTTGGTTTGGGTCTATTATCTGAGATCTGTACAAGTGGAGCTGTGGCTTTGCAACAGTAAACAGCGATTTCAAGCAACCCAGAGTGGATAAAGCACTTTGTCGTTCTACATTGCTGTACTGTTTGTTTGCTTTAAATTAAAAAACTTAAAAAAGAAACACTCTAATGCTCCTATAAACAAAATACAGAACATTTACAGTATTCACATATAGTATATATAACAAAATATAATTTTATCTGTAAAAAATGTTTGATAAAAACATGAAAAAGGTCATATACAAATTTACACAGAAAAGCAAAACCTCTATCAAAACAAAAACAAAAATATTATTATATTAGCTTTAATTTATTTAAATTTTTTTTATTCAGAAACACAAATAAAAATAGAAAACAAATAGAAACAACCCCACCTGGAAAGCTTCTGAAACAAAATCACTTTGTGCTTTTGATGTTTTGGTTTTACCTCCTAAATTATTTTGTGAAAATCAATTTGGACCAATCTAAAATATAAAATTGAAATTTGCGAATTACAATACTGTAATATTCTGAATATAAAACTATTTTCTTTCCATTCTTGTAATAAATTACAAGTGAGCAGCAGGTGAACAGCTATTTTTTGCTTCCTTGCCCATTGTTTTCTTTTTTAAATTATTCACTATGCACCATGCTAATGCACCAGCGTGCACGGCACATCTCGGTCAAGGGTACGTTCAAAATGTATGTAGTATAAAATGACAAAATTGTTTCAGGCTTCTTTTTTTGCACCAAACACGACTTATCAAGAAATATATTTTCGTTTCAATGGGTTTCAAATGTTTAATTAATATCTAATTATGTTTATCTAAGCAGAATTTGATAAATAACTTTTAAAAAATGTTGTAAGTTACAAAGAGCTTTCTTGGTTGAGTAATTTTAGCTGTTCTGCAAAATTGAGTTGAAAAAAAAAGTTAGTTAGTTAGTTAAGCTGTTGTGTTTGCCTAACTGGATACATTTTACTAGTTTTCTGACTGTATGTGTAAAAACAACACAATAAAACACCAATATGACAGGAGTAGTGGGCCAAACCTTGAACACATGTATGACACATTCTTATGCACTGACCCCCTCACAGGTCTGATCCGTCAGCTCACTCACCCCCCCCCCCCCCCCCCCCCCCCAATCACCCCCAGCTGCCCTCAAATAATTACCAATGTAAAAATCTGGCACCCAAATTAATACAGGACATGTGTAATGTCCTCTCATAGCTCAAAGTTTAGTCCAATTATGAGTGGGCTTCAGCGGTTTGATGTGCCTTTCACTACAGTGGAGAGTAATGGCTTTGACAGGAGTGCCAGGGTCATTAGGGCGACTGACTGCATTATGGTAGCGGAGTGCGCTCAGTGATTAGTTCTGTCTCTCACCCCTGGCCCTGATTGAGATCATTACACTTCACGTCACTTCCACATCCTCCCAAAGGGATGGCGTCATTAATTCTCAATCCAACTGGGCCATGGCAGAAGGTTAGGCCGGAAAAATTCAAGAAAAGGAGAAAAAGATGGGCCCTCTTTTTTTTTTTTTTTTAGAAGAAATACCTGTGCTGTGGGACAAGAATGAGATCAGATAAAGTATTGTTCTTTTGTTCTTCGGTTACTATAACGCATTATTGGTGACTGACCAGTATCAGAGCAGTCAGCCAAGTTTAAACATCTCTGGCCTTTATTACAAGCGGACATAAGAAAGAAAGACAGGAAATGCACAAAGAGATGATGGCCAAAATCTGTCTGGTATGTGCCATAACCACTCTGCTTTTAGGATCCTCCAAATGGATCCTAAAACGAATACAAATTTAAAAGGACTCATGGAAATGACTTTCAAGCATATGTTGCCAGTGACAGTCATCGTCCGAGTTGGCTGCTATTGCTGATCTTTTGATTTCAACAGTGTCATTACAGAAACAATCTACTCTTCATCTGCATAATCTCTGAAGTAATTATTAGCTTGACTTGTCGCATAATCTTTAATGTAATTCTCTCATTCAACGGAAAGCAAAAAATTTGATGCAAACAAAATATTGTATCACACTCAAATCCATAGAGACCTCAAAGTCTTCTTAATCCCCCACAAACAACTTCATTTGTCATCATCGCGCCCACTGTATACTAATCCCACCAACAGAGCAAAGACAATAGGGGTTATAATGAGTTTATGAACCAAAGATGTCAGGCCAAAGACGTTTTCTCTCAATGTTTGCTTCAACAAGAAGCAATCATTAAAGCATTAAAACTTCACGTTTTTTTAGAGTACTGCATGTTTGGTTGACTGCACGTACTAACATTAAAATCCACCACATTTTGAGCAAAATTATGCATCTTTATGTTTCAGTCACACAAGCGTAAAAACAGGATGCAGCCTCCTTGCAACTAGGAAAAATCAATGGTTACCTGGTGACTACACTGAAGATTGTTACATTTGGCAATCAATTGCGAGTAATTGCTGCGACCAACTGGACACCTAGAGCAGTGGTCCCCAACCCCCAGGCCTCGGACCGGTCCGTGAGATGTTTGGTACCGGGCCGCGAGAGTTGAGGCTCAGGTGTGAAATGTATGGTTTTCAGGGTTTTTATCGGTTTTCAGCGTTATTTTGTTATCGTTTTTATCGTTTACTCGGTTTTCCTGGGTCTTTTCACGTGTGTTATGAATAAATCTTCTGTTTTTTCGGTACCGGTACTAGTTTTATTTTGTTGTATTTATCCACGACACCTTAAAGGCCGGTCCGTGAAAATATTGTCGGGCATAAACCGGTCTGTGGTGCAAAAAAGGTTGGGGACCGCTGATCTAGAGGTTGCGTGTGAGACCCTACATTGGATTGCACAGGTCACAATTATTTGGAAGGGAACCGGACTCCCAGTAATTGGTGAGTCAATACGGGACTTGAGTCACCTAGTTATCCAATGGTTTTACTCTAGTTATAGTTCTATATAATAGCAAGGTTGCTGAGCACCAAAGTCTGAAGTTAAATTGCCAACCTGTACCCAGTCTATCATTGTCTGCAATATATTTGTTATTTTTGCCAATTTATTACTGTTAGTCACCAGATTATATAAACACATTCGATGCAGTTGCCAACTTGCCCTCATTCAGTGTCAAACTGATAGTAGACTGACTCTGTTTTATTGGTTTGACACACCAAAGTCGCTTTGAAGATGACAACTGGCTGTGAGTGGTTCAAAGCAAACATTTCAAAGGCAACAAGATCACAAAGTTATTGCA
The DNA here is from genome assembly GCF_056152115.1 of Neolamprologus brichardi. NCBI lineage: Eukaryota > Metazoa > Chordata > Actinopteri > Cichliformes > Cichlidae > Neolamprologus > Neolamprologus brichardi. The sequence goes on along the minus strand of NC_142114.1, from coordinate 26,133,321 downwards.
CACAATTGCAATTATTTTGCAATTTGCACTGTTTTCGCTATCACTTAAGTTAAATGTTCAGTGAAAAAGAATGAAACCCAACTCTACGACTGCTCAAAGCTACATGTTGTACCTTTAAAACAATCGCAGTCTTGCCAGTGCAGAAGTATCAAAAATTTCTTGAATGACCACTTTTAGGTACCAAAAAGAGAGTTAACATCAGTTTTGAAGTTCAAAGCAAGAAATAAAAATGTCTGCCTGGCAGTTTGAGAAAAAAGAAGGAAAAACTGTTTTATCTTAACTCTTTGGGGGTGAATTTTTGTGCAGTATAACTCACTTTTTTAAAATGCATTAAGAGTTAATGTTATGCATTGTTAGGTAACAGGTCAGCGTTGACACACCTGGCTACATGAATTCTGCTACTAAATTGTGTTACTGATACATTAGCAGCTACTTATGTCTGCATGATGCATGCATATAGGGTATTGATACAGTTTGCTAACAAAGATAGCAAGTGTTAACTTTAGTTGACTTAGTACTCTACCCTCGCATTCAAACACAGTCACTTCTGACTTTGAAGGAAAAAGATCATGGTGCACAGTTGCAGCTAGTATGAGAGGACACAAAACAAAAGATGGCTTCACAGTAGTAACAACAATCTTTTGTACATTCTGTGTTTTTTAAAAAGGTCCATTTGCATTTGGCTGAATGTTGTTTTTACCATCAACAATCTCCATTACAATCAAGTAGACAAAAATGTACCATTTTAACATAATGATGTAAAATGCTAATATATAAATGATATTATATAATTTGATGGCAATACATTTATTTTCTTGTTTGTGATCGCCTTTTTCAGAAGTCGATCTTTGAATGTTCACTTACTCGTTGTTTCTGAAAATGTTACACAAATAAATCTGACTTGAAAGTTCTCCAAATGAAGCAGCAGATGAAGTAACGCGTGTCTGACATTTATGCTAGGCTATTAATGCATTTGCACATTTGGATGAATGCTCTGGGATGTATTTCAAACTGTTACCACTTCCCCCCGAACACATCACCATATGTTCATCACTGTAGACAGATTACAGCTATTGTTCTCCTTTATCACAATGTTAACAAGACCCGTCCTCTAATATCCTCAAACATCGTCATTAAGAGCCCAGGGCTGGAGGTGTTATTCAACTAACATTTCTAGGGCCATGCATCACTTATGTCCCTGCCATGGTCTCTACAAATCTGACAAACCCGAGCGACTCCCTCCTCTACCACCTGTAAATGTCAATTACCATATTTCCCCCTGACATTTATCAGTAATGGCTAACACGAGCTACGTGAAATCAGTGTCATTATGGTGCTGATGGACAGGGGAGGTGCTAATGGATGCGTAACTTCATGCAAATACACAACAGGCCCTGTTTATCGATCAGAGACGGTAGAGGTTTGAGCACATCTCAATAAAGGCCTAACCACAATGTGATCACAACAAATAAATTGACTGATTAGGCTGTTACTGCATGTACTCCACTCGCTGTTCTACCTTCTGTATTCAACCTTCCATAACAGTCAGAAAGAAGAATTATTGAGAGAGGAATATTAATTTTAAGCACAGGAGTCCACATGTTAGCAGCTATTTGTATTTTTTTTCTAGGTTAAACTGTCTACTGGTATCATTCTTTGTCTGAGACTCTTTCTTACAAAGACTGAACCTTCCTTTGGTGTGTAAGGCGTAAAAAGGTGCCATATTCACATTCTCTCAGCAGTGCACAAGTGATAAATTGTCTCCACTTACAGAGAGCCTTTACAGTATTTCAGCACAACACTTTCAATGCTTCCCATTCACCTGTTTACACATGCTCACACACCAATGGCCCTGGGCTCCCAGCAGAAACAGCTTGAGGTTCAGTATCTTGCTAAAGGTGAGGATCAAACTATCAACCCTGTGATTAGTGGACAGCACGCGAGCCCCACAAGGAAATTTCTATTGCAACTGGTTCATCGTTGAAAGTCTTTATTGTGGTAGTTTTTATTGTTTATTATTATGTCTTGCATTGTGATATAAGCGTGTTAAAGCCTTTACACCCAACCTGGGAATGCAGCATCTATATAAGTTAAAATTATAATCTTATTATTAGAAGTATTTATATTTCAACACATCACTTTACACATTGAGCCTAAGGTTGAATTTTTGTAGGTTTTTTTCCAACTAAAGCTAAAGTACTTTTTAAACCCATAAAATCTTTCATTTTATCTTAATTTGCACATTGCCTTTTTTTTTTTTACACATCGTTCTTTGTTTTTATAGTCTTAGCAAGTTCACTTATTCATAGATTTTTTTTGTTTCAATCAAAAACAGTCAAAATATTTACGTTGCTGATTTTGATTATTAAAAATGTGTGAAGAAATAACACCAAAATCTCTGAGAATATGCAGATGCTAAACAGTTTACTGCTTTTTCTTTTGTTTGTTTCAACACAAGAGTCACATCTGACACCTAGAACGTGAGACTTACCCCAATCCCCTTCACAAGCAGGTGTTTTTGTAGTGAGAGGCATCATGCAATTGCTAAGCAACATGCAATTAGCTGCCATTTGTGTGTGTGCAGAAACAATTATATATAAAATCAAATACAAAGACTATTTACATCTAAATGTATTTAATGTGGACATCATGTTTTTTTTCTTCAGCACTAAACACTATTAAATACTGTTCAAAGTGAGAAGATCTGACAAAGGGTATTACATCAAAATCATATAACATAAAATACCAACAAAAGGTATCTTTGCACCTTATTGTCTCAGTGTTCAACTTACCACTCCAATGGAAAAGTAGTTGTTTATAATGCTGTAAGGCACTGGGTCCCCTCGCTCTTCCTTGTCTGTGGGTGTGACATCAATCTTCCAGCGATCCAGCATCACCTCTGTACTGTTCTCAATGTCCCGCAGGATCTTAAGGAGGCTTTCGCCCTCATAGCCTCAGGAAGAATAAGATGAGACAAGTGAGATGTTAAAATGGGTCTAGAATATCTCGTGCCACATGACTGACACTTTGCAAACACAGGTGCATGGGCAAATACACGAAAATACAAGTGAGTTTCCAAATATTTTTTTATACAAGCATTTGGACAATTTACTTACAGTATTACTCAATTTTCTTACTTATACTAAATGATTTTGTTATTATAAAATCCTTAGGTTATATTGTGTTGGACATTTTTGTTTGTTCTTTATTTGGTATTTTGACCTATTGTGAAAAAGTTAAGTCAGTTCACAAGTGCCAAAAACAGCATTTCCTTTTGAGGCTGGATCCAAAGTGAGTTAAAAATTGCCTCACTTACAGCAGAAAAAAAATGTCTACAGCCTAGTTGGGAAAAAAAAACAGTTCTGGTCTCAAAGTTTAATTTCTAAATTCATTTCAAATGTGAACTCCCCATATAAATAAGTATTTCTAGAGATGTAGCGGCTTTGAATAAAAACTGCCAAAACAACATTTTTTAATGCTTGTGAAATATAGAATACAAATCTATAAATTCCTGAGCAGTAAAACAGACTAACACACTGTGTGGGCAGCTTTGGCTAAGGTTATTTATTTATTGTTGAATGTGCTTTATTTAGGTGATATTGGTCTCTGTACAATTCTCCAATACATCCACCTCAGCTGGTCGTGACAGATGGCTGAGCCTGGTTCTGCTTGAGGTTTTTTTTCCTGTTAAAAGGGAGTTTTTCCTTCCGCATGTCTCTAAGTGCTTACCCATGAACTCAAAGCAGTCTCTTAAAATAAATAAATATATAACATTTTTTTTCTTTGTTTTATATAATTGAATATTTATGTATTTGCCTGGAAAGTACAAAACATGTAGACATCACTCTGGGCATTCCACTGTTTGCTCTGTTTAATCAGTTAATTTGCATATTATTGTTAGAGCACCAAATAAAGTAATTATTAGTTTTAGCCACATTGATGTTCCAGAATAATTAGAGCGTTACAAACAATATTAACACTGGATTTCTAATGCGGGACATTTATACCTCTACCTTTCACTACAGCAAAGGGATGTGAGGCCATGTTGTTGACTGTTATGTATCTGTTTTCTGTCAGTACCTCCTCCCCATCGCAGACATCTTGCCAGGTCGTTGCCCGTGCCAAGAGGAAGTATACACACAGGGGGGTTCTTGTCCAGGTTGGCCTTATCTAGAGCAGCAGGACAAATATCACAACAAGATGTGAAACAAGGCCAAACCAAGAAAACAAACTCACTGCAAGAACTTGCAAAGAAACCATCAAATCCCTTTTTCAGCCCAACTAGTAAAACTAGAAGTCAACATGAATGTCCAGTTGTACAGTCTATTTCAAGAGGCACATTTTGCCTGACAGTTATTACCTCTCTTTGTTTTGATTGATAAAAAATTGAGGCAATTTTTGAGAGCCCAAACAAGTAACACATCTTCAAGACCAAACAGAGAAGGCCGGGTGGTTTTTTTTCCCCTTCAAATGATGACTAATATGTTGTTTTCCAACTCACGTAATCATCCCATTTTACCACCTCTGAATACACAGGCTTGGATGTAATGAAAGTGTTCATATACAACCCATTTATTACACTTTACCATTTCAGGCTGGACAACAAGAGTGCTGCAGCCTTTGAAAAATAATAAAAACAAAGGCAATTTTGCCAAAAAAGGAAATGGGGTGTTTAAGTGCTACAGTACTATGTTTATTACTTTACAGGTAACTGAATGCAGTATGTGCACATGTACTGTAGCATCTCAGAAGGCTTGCAGTTTTTTTTGTTTTTTGTTTTTTTTGGAATGAACATGGGGACCAAAGTTGTGGCAAAATAAAAAACAAAATTTGAAAAGTAGCATATTCTGTACCAATGAAGTCCAGGATCCAGCCCACAGTGCCATCACCTCCACAGGCCAACACTCTGAAATCAGGAACATCTCTGAAGAAATTCAACCTGTAACAAACGTCTTACTTTTAGATGTCTTGCACTGGTTACAGAAGATATCTTTTATCTTCAGTTTTCCCTGAAAATAATTGAAAATGATTTTAAAAGTTAAGGTGCATTAAAATGTCTCGTTTTTCCGTCTTTCTTGCGTTTTAAAATTCACATGACACAGACACGGTGCGCATATTATGAGCATATTTTTGAGCCTACTGCAACAGCACACTGCTTCACTGCAAACCCCCATCTAATCCCACAAAATAACACATGTCGCATTGATAATTATTCATTCAGTGAGCTAGCCTGCCTGTTCGAGGCCTAATTGGATCATGACAGGCAGTGTTCAGTCCAACTTCTTCCGTTCCTTCACAATAACAAAGCCCTAACTGAATGAGCCAGCCTCCGAGCCTCGTATGGCGGGTAAATGATTCGCTCAATTACTCTCCAACTGGGACCACAAACCATATTAGACGCAAAACAGACGGCCGCAAACATGAAAGGCAACTTTGGGGATATTTAAATACCAAGAAACAAACACTTAATTTGCTGTAATTGCATTAGTGAGGCAGCTAATTGACAGCAGTGCGTGCGGCTGCCTCGGCCTGCAGTGTCCGACGGTGACCGTTCACCCTGCTAATGTGTGCTGCAGTGAGTACACTTGACAAAATATTAACAAGGTTAGAGTAGGAGAAGGTCATCTGGAATGTTCTCGACTGTAGGAAGAAGCCACGGATTCGACCCCAGACTGCAGAGGAGAGGCAGGTGATGTTTCAGGCACATCAACAGAGAAACAAACAGTGGCCACAAGGTCAGTCCGTAAAACTTGGGAGTTGCGTTGGCGCAGTGAAAGCTGTGCCAGTAAAACCTCGTGGAGGTTTTTTTTTTACCCTGTGAGTGCTGCTGTGTATTTATTTTTTATAAGACACAAAGATTCTGTTTTGACATCTAATCAAAGCCAAACAACGTGGCAGCACGACGCTGAGGCATTCCTGTGTGTTTAAACGCTGCTGGACGCAAACAGCAAAGTGGAGGAGCGTTGTGCATGTAAATCATCCATTCATTTTCTTAATCACAAATGTGAACCATAGGAAACCTGGAGCTGCCCACACCACCAGCCTGCGGTGAGCTGCTTGTCTGTATGCGCGATCACATGTGGTATGGCGAGCGTTTCACCTCTCTCTATCCGTCAGTCACTTGTGTCACCAGCTCTGCGTTCAGCCTTATGCATATGGAGTCGCTGCTCGTCAGCATGATGCTATCGTCTCCAGGATTGGTTATGTGTGAACTCACCTCATTTGTGTCTGTTCTGTCTGAGGGAACCGAGTGAGAGGTTTAATGCTACAGGCCTCTCTTGCATGTGATGGTGGTTATTATATGTGGGCAACAACCGAAAACACTACTGGGTGTGTAAACAGAAGGTCATTAGCTGATCTGATTAGTGAGGTAACAAACAAAGGGATGCTTTTAGATTTTGTGTTTTCCTATCTTTGCTTCTCCTTTTATAAACAGTTCTTTCAATTTTTCCGCAATAATTTATATAAAAAGACATTTTTTTTTAATGCAAAGTAACTTACTGCAGATACTGCTGCCAGTTATAAAGCTAAAAAAGAAAAATTAACACATAAAACAAAAAATATAAAACTAATGCTGAGCATAGTGTATCAGTAAAGAAGCTGTGAATCTTTATTTTTCCTTTTTTCTTGCCTTGTTTATACTATAGTCGTTATTATTACTATTTATTATTTTTTCAGTTCTTTAGATATGTCATGGCAGTTGTTTTGGGATTTCATAATCTAAGAGCAGTCATGTTCACTTTTTTAATTACATTAGAAAGCAATACTCTGATTTTCATGAGTACACTGAAACAGCCTTTTCATTTCTGTTAAGGCTGCTAATGTGCTTTCTGTGTTTATCTGTGGTTATAAGCTACAGTGTTTTTTTTTAAAACACAAATCATTTTGGAAAATATCTACCTGCTTTTAGTGTTTAGATCTTCGATTGATAAAAGGGCTGCAGATGTTTCCTCTCGCCATATTTATGTGTCTGAAACACTTTAAAAAAGCAAACCTCAATCATCATATGAGTGTGAAATTTGGATGCTTTAAACATAAAAAAAAGTAACCTGTGAAAAAAGATATTATATTGACATTTAGCTTCTTTCATGGAAATAATACATTTTTAAAACGGTATCTCACACTACAGATGTGTGAGATTTCACTAAAGATGATCTGGTCAACAACATACCCCGGCATGGGCCCATTTTTAGCCAGGTTGTAGACTTGTCTTGGGTTCAGAAGATACTGGAACTTTCTGTAAATCCTACAGAAGAAATAAATTAAAAAAATAACATCGGAAAAAACTAAGAAGCAATGCAAACGTCGCTCTCAAATATCACACATTCGTTTCCACTTCAGGGAATTTAGCCTGGTCCAGGGTCCAATCACAATGTAACGAGGCAGTGGACTGGGCAGTGGGGTGGGACATGCCCAAAGTCCCCTTGAGGAGAAACCATTAGAAAGACTAATTCATTTTAATTTCAATTTCATTATATCAACTGGCTGAAGTCATATTTTGATCTCATAATTTAAACAAATGAGGGCCGGAGTAATAAGGAGTGAATGAATATGTTTCAGTAATAACCCAATTAGCCCTGGGTTAAAGAAGGGGAACCAGCCAGTGACATGACAGTGAGAAGGCTGTCTGAAGCAAGAGTGTGTGTGTATGTGTGTGTGAGAAAGAAAGAAAAGAGAGCTGACGGCAGAGGCGTCCAGTGCTTTAGGTAAATGTTATTTTGTTTTTATTTGACTGAGCAAGCCTAAAGCACTTGGCGGCCAGAGGCCACGCTGTTGCCTTCCCTCTGCGGCTGAGGAGCGGAGCTTTAGAGGCTTCATGTAGCATGTTGAGACAGATTGTGTACTTACCTCTCTCCCTGCTTCCCCCCGCTCTTTGGATTGACAAACACCAGCAGAGGATGAGTGCCCTCTATTGTTGTGATCTGAATGGGAGATGTCAAAACAAACTGTTGGTGTTTGGAGACTGCAGGATGCTTCACAGGAATTCACTTTCAAGCCATATCCCTCAGAAATTTTGCCAAGTATATACAGCACTTTCAAGGCATGCCAGTCATCTGATTCGTTATATACTGCAGTTTTCCTGTTACCTGGCTGGGATAATGTCTGTGTGTGCTTCATGTTTCTTCGCCCGAGTAAAAACTTAATCTTGGGTTAATTATAATATCTAATTATAAAGGAAGAGCTGTGATGGAGATTTTAGCCAGTATCTCTGAAACTACATTATACACTATCACAGGTCCCTTGATTTTTGAGGAACTGATACCTTTATTTTTCAAAGAAATCTTGTTTTGTTTTTTTATTGTCAAAAAAAATCATGTATTCATTCTTACTCAAATAATTCAAGTAAATATAGTTTTTCACCGCAGGCGAGTCATTCTCAAATTTACGCCGACCCACTCAGATCTTTCATTGGATATTCAACCAGCAGATGAGCATATGACAAAGGATGTCCTTCGTTATTTTTTCGCCCTGGTTCATTTATATCTTTTCCTCATTTTGCTTCATGAGACAATATCTCTGTTAATACTTTTACTACAACCTCATAACAACCGCTCCATTTGAATTCTTTCCCACTAATGATGATGATGATCAAGAATAGGTCAGAAAATGATGAATAACATCTCATTTTGAAATCCAGTAGGTTTGTTTCATAGGTTCTTGTTTTCTGTTTTACATGTTTTTTAAAGTAGAAATTGGAATGAAAATGTAAAATTCCACTGCAAAATTTTTAATTACAATTTCTTGCAGTATCTTCACTGTCCACCAGTGGGCAATTGCACCACCATTGTAGGTAATTGAACGTGAACTACAGTGGTTAGAAGCTCCAAGTCCAGGACAATTACTCAGGATTGCCTCAAAATGAACTACAGCATCTGTGTTTTTGGCAGTAATAAATAGAATAGCATAGAAAGCATTTATTGTCGTTACACTACGCAAAACACAAGTGTGGCAGTGCCACTCCTGATTGGTGAATTAAAGTCACAAACACATCACTTACGGAAACAACTGACCTTACGTTACAGAAACTAATTCATGTTCTCTTTAAACATTCTGACAATAACAGACCTCTACATCAAAGACAAATAAGCCATATCCTGCTTGATGTTTGAGCATCACTTTTTGATATTTTTTGTCTTGTTTTGTTTTATTTTGGGGTTTTGTTGACACCAATAAAATGTCAAGCTGACAACAACATTATCCTTAAATACTTATAAATATTATTTTTAAAGTTTGGGACTATTAAACTCAACTTTTGAATGCAAGCTGTTTTTCTGGCTTGAGAGCCCATAAAGCCCTGTAAATACCTCTGACATGAAAAAACAAGACGTCCTCTATCTTACAGTCAGTCAATACTCAACCTGATACCAAGTACTTATTTGCGACTGCTTTCTAATCAGCCAGACAGTTTGCTTTGAGTGACGTGAGAACGGATTTTCCAGTGTCTCTGAGTGGTAGTGAATCTGTGGACAGGCAGAGCCTGCGATGTCAGAGGCCGATCTCACAAAGCGCCACATAAACAAGCTCTGACTCAGCGGCCCCTGTTTGAATTACCCTTCCTGCAGTTAGTCTGCAACAACTCGCCCAGTGCTCTCCCTGACACAGATGAAGCACTTAACTCCCCCTGCCTGCTATCCCAGCAGGCCAAGGGTGAATTAATGAGCTCCTTGTCCAGTTCAGAGTGATCCATTACTTCCTGTAATTATAAATAATAATCTTGATTATTACGCTGGTTAGCCAGCGAGGAGCATAGATGGATGTGCCTGGGATATGATTCATCATATTTCTCTCTCATCCACGCGTAGACGTGCAGTCGCCACAGACGGCGGCAGGCTTCCATCGCCAACATGCTGGCTGACAGATATTAGAGAGCATCAGGCTGGACAAGGCTCTGCCATGGGATACTGATTACCAGCAGGGCCTGCAGAGTCCCATCATACAGAGCTTCATTTTAAATACTCTGTATTCATGAAAAACGGTTTGATTTCTGGATGGGACCTTAAAATAATCCGACTGTATCCAATTTATGGCTGTGCAGAATTTAGCAAGCAAGCTTTTTAACATGTATTTCAGTTTATCTCTGAGTTACTCTTTGTTTTTATTTATTCCAAAATTAACCTATTTCTTGGCATCCACAAAACATTTCAGGTCATATAACCAGTTATTCTGCACCTGCACTCCAAATAATCGGACTGTCGTATGTTCGCTTGTTTGTGAAGTGAAGACTTGTGCCTTCACTGGATTAAAACAGATTTTTTTCAACTACTAACTGATTTTTCAACTTTTGTAATTTAAAAATAAATTAATGAATCTGAAAATTAAGGATTTCTCAAACCCCCTCTCAAACTTTTCAAACTGTGAAGCATAACCTTATTATCAATGAAATATCTAAAAACAAAAAGCATGAATTCTGCACTCACTGTAGTATGGGATTGTGATTAGTAAATAAAAACTATAAAAAATATTAAGGCACAAAACTGTCAAACGTGAAAAAATAAATAGAAAAGCCAGACTCGAGTACAACCTGCAGTCCTTGGCCATCGACTGTGACAGAATTGGCTCTCTGCATCTTTCCTCGGCCTGACTGACTTGTCCGAGAGTCCTTCCTCAGTGTAGACTGTCTTTCCTGTGGTCAAAGGTCACACAATTACAAGAGCATTGTTTTTTTTCCCTGCAATTAAATATATATATATATATATATATATATATATATATATATATATATATATATATATATATATACACACATTAGGGGTGCAACAATACTCTTATGATACAGTGCTTCCAGTTTGGTACGCATATGTATCAAACAATACAAAATTTCAAATTTTTAAATTTATTTTATCAATTTCTCTTCTGACGATTCTCTGTTGAGAGCTCAGTGGATCTGCGTTCGACTACTCCGCCTAGGCTGCACTGTCGAGCGCAGATCTACTGAGCGCAGCGCAAGCTAACAAGAAGTTAAGCTCGTTGCAAATGGCAACTGCCTCAATGCTAGCCGAAATTGAACCTCCCCCAACCTCATTCAGATCTGGCGTTTGGAACTATTTTAGTTTTCATGTGACATATGACCCTGAAGGTAAGCTGTCATGGACAAAAGTAAAACAGTATGTCGGATGTGCCACGCAATGCTCAATTACATTGGTGGGAACTAGTGCGTTAGCATAGTTAGCTCGTTAAGGTGTTGACGACGTCCAGCCCCACACATGGGGCAATCCGCGGTAGCTCGTTAACGGAGATTTGCCGTGTTGTGGCGTTAACGTCATTTTAACGAGATTAACGCTGACAGCACTAGTGGAAACACAACGAATATGACTGCACGTTTACTCCGACATCATCCTAGTGCAAAGACAAGTGGAAGCAGACAAAAACAACAAGCACGCATGCTACAAACTTTACCCGAGTCATTTAGACAGCCGTTAGCACATGATTCTCCTTATGGGGACCTGATATGTTTAATATGCTGCTGAGAATATAGCCCAGAAGAAGCGTATAGTATAGCTTTTATTTTGGAAAGAGCCATTTCTCTTTAATAAACTCTCTTTTCCAAAGATGAGTGATTTCTCCATCAGATAGATTTATTTTTTTATTACTTTGTTGTTTCATCAACATTACATTTAAAAACTGTACTTTTGAGTTAAAATATATATTTATAATTTTAATAAATGACAAATTAAAAAGGCAAAAAAAAAAAATCAAACCGTGACACCAAAGTACATTATTATTATTATTATTATTATTGGATAGAATGGTGCATAGGTAAATACATGGTTTACTGCCAGAATTGGAGTGAACTGTGTGTCTCTATCTGTTGCTGTAAAGTCGTCTCTAGAGACCTGCTATCGTTTTATGACTACAATGACGTGAACAGCTTAGTGTAGGCTGCAGATTTAGTAATCTCTAACATTTTTTTTATTTTTAGCAGAAAGAAGAAGTCAGAATATAAACTGTCAATCTTAATATTATATATCTGTAATTTCCCACTAGTTTTCCTATAAGTTCACATTTAATCTGTTGCTAGTTGAAGAATTTCACTGAAAGAAAAGCTTATTTTACATATTGCAACTTACAAATCTGCCATAACCAAATAAAAAGTTACAAACAACGATACAAAACAACGAGGTTATTAATAAAAAAATCATGTTGTAACTTTTTATGTTGGCTTTTGACCTTTTCTGGCAAACTTTCCCCACGTAAGTTTAAATTGAGTTTTTATTGAGTAAGTAAGAGTCCTTCCTCGTGAAGCGCACTCATACAATTTTGGAAATAAACTTCTACAAAATAATTTGGTGCCATTTCAGAGCTCAGTGGGAGAACACAGGCTGATGATTGGATCCTCGGGTAACAGTTCCAAACGAGGTCAGGTTCACCGAGCCTCGGGACTGCTGACCCATCAGAAGTGAAGTCTTACCAGGACGATGGGGCAGATTGAGTTGGGGGGCAGGATGTGATCCTTCAGGGGTCCACAGTCACACTCAGGTTTCACATGTGAGGCACACTTGTTATGGAGCTGGAGGAGGTGGCAACCGTTATTAACAACCAACTCGTGTCAATAAGAGCGCATTTTTAAGTGTACAATTTCAGGTATATGCTCCAGACTAATTTACATTACATGTGTCATTGTCTCCATTTTATTTTCTATTAACGTGCAACTGCAAACAAGTGTTTTGGGAGTGTAAATTGGTGGGATGACTTGTGAGGTAGGAGAGGTGCAAAAATGAAACCCTAAACAACAAGAAGCAGTGGGAATATAATAAGGAGGTGGCTGCCTCTCCTCGGGTGGCGGCTTACCGTGATTTGACACCAAACACAGTGGAGCCCAGTCAGACCCTGGTAACACTTAATGGTTTTGTGACACTTGTCACACTTGGTGGGGCAGTTCCCTTCCACCCAGAAATGATGCATTACCTGCAGAGAAAAGGAGAGATCGCACACAGAGAGGGAAAAAAGTGAGAAAAGAAACATGGTGCAGAAAAACAAGATATATACAAAAGCAAAAGTGACACAACAATTAAAGAAAGCAAGGAGGAAGGGAAAAACAAGCAAGAAGGAACAAGAAGGAAACAAGAAGGAAAAACAGAGAGTGAGGAGGAGAAAGCAAAGCAAACAGTGCTGTCTGCATCCCCGTCTCTAAACTAGGTTTATCCTGGTAATTAGAAATGCTTAGTAGCAGATTGAGTTGTTGCAATTCCATGAGAGGAAGAGAAGCCCTTATCCTAAGCTCCACGGAGCACTGCTGATCCAAGCGTGCCGACTGGTAAACACTCCAATTGGACGTACCTCTGTGTTTTTCTTGGACTTGACATAGGTTTTGATGCAAGACAGCGGAGCGCGAGCCACACAGCGCTCGTGGACTGTGTACTTGCAGACTGGAGCAAAAAACAACAAAACACAAAAACATTGTTTTGAATGAGCAAAAGAACAAAGAAGAACTTCTCTTTTGTTGTAAAGTATGTACACTAGGGTTTGAGTTATGTGTTTGTTCATCTTTTTATAACTCAGTAAAGGGTGCACTGTAGGAGGCTGAAACACATGCAGGTCTTATCCTTTTAAAATAAAAGTCTCTATTAAACTGTTTACTTCTCCTTTATCTCCACCTGTCCTGTGTTTTAGACAATCATGTGGCACTAAATCAAAATTATTAGACATTTACTTTTTGATGTCAGTTGTTTTATGTAAATATCCTTATCACTACCTTTCATGCACGAAAGGCCACGCAGATCTTACAGATCTTACAATGTTACATTTCATCTTTTTAAACAGATAAGTGCATCTGTCAAACCTGTAACACTGACTGAATTACTCACATGAGCAGCAGAGACCCTGCTTCCCCAGTCCAATTAGCATGTTGAGACACAGGTTACAGTAGGCTGGCTTATTGAAGTGCTTCAGTCTCCACACGTGCTGCCCGTCATCTTTTACGTTCTGCAGCAACAGAAACAGGTGCAACGATTAACTGATGGAACAGTCACCGAGTCACTAATCCACTGCTGTATCACATGGCTTCATATTCAGGCTGGACAATCACCAGTTAATCATCTGATTGACTAAATTTGTTCCTTTTATCGCAAGTTGAATTCTGTACAAAAGCACTTTGTAGTTGATTTTGTTCTTCTGGATGCAGCGTTTTCAGTGGGAGAAACATTACATCACTTATCCAAGTGACTTCTTCAGTCTCAGCTGATTTGTGAAACAGCTGCAATCAAGAGATGAGATAAGAGTCCATCTTTCACCATCTCAGGCCCCCTCCTCGGTTCAGCCACCGTTGTTTCCTTTTCACATAAATGGCCTCCTTGACTCCATGCTCAAACCAGCCTTCCTCCCTGTGCACATCTTCGTCACTGAATGAGTGGCCTGACAGGGTAGCTCCTCCATGTTGCGCTGTGTTTGGTTTCCTCTTGAACTTCATCGTGTACACCATATCGCTCTGTTTCAGGTAGGAAACTGGGTCTTTGCGGTGGATGAATCTTTGGAGTTTTTTGGTCTTTAAAAGTCATCGAGACTGTTTTGAAAAAATGTGTCTCGGCTGTTCCAAAACTCCTGATGCATAACGGCTCGCCAATGGTTTTTGCTTAGGCAGCATTTTTCCGTCTTCTCTCCTGGATTGCCTGGAGTGTTCTCCAAGCCTCTTCCCAGCTTCCCATGCCCAGCTGGGATAACCACATTTACTCAGGGCTTCTTTGATATGATGTTCTTCTGCTTCCCAGTCCGCTGGGATGCTGTTCACTCTCTTACAGCTTTGATTGCAGCCATTCTCCAACTCTCTGTGAACAGTTCTCATGGCCACAAATCAATGGTGATGACAATTTGCATATTAATGATCATGAAACTACCCCCATGGCTCATTCTTAGGAAATGGTACTAGATTCCGTCATTATGTATTTGTAGTGCTTATAAAATTTGGGAAACATGCAGTTAGCTGAGACTGAAGAAGTCACTTGGATGAGTGATGAAACGTTTCTCCCACTGAAAACACTGAATTCAGATTAACAGAATCAACTTTTGGGGGATTTCATCAAGACAAAGCATTTTGATTTTCTTTGTATATTATTCTCGGTCAAGCAGTCTAAATTCAGTAAGGACAGAAGGCTTGATTTTCTGTTACGCTTTTGTAGTAATATTCATTCATAAAAAAAGGATATGTGGTAAGGGTTTATTAAAAGGTAGTCAAATGCTTCCACCTAGTGGAAAAAGTGTGAACTGAAAAGTCCAGCTAATGCTGTAGCTCCTTGGGAATTAAACTATGCTATGTTTTTACATTTACAACTTAAATAGTCAACTTTAAATTGGTTCTGTGCCTAGCTTCATCCCTCGAGTTATGTGCCTTACTGTACAGCTTGCTGTATCAAACAAAAGGTGTTCTTCTGAGAATGGTCAAGTCAAAGTCTGGGCTAGAAATGAGTGAAAAAGCAGCCAATTTCTTGGAGGATTTTAGTTTTAGCATAGTACTGTACTAGCATAGCACTGTGCATCTAAGAAAGCTTTGGGCTTCTCAGTATTAGCACCAAATGTGACTCTCTCTGTGGACTCACTGTCTCCAGGCCCAGCAAGACTAGCAGGGGGATGGTGGTCATCCCTCCCTGGATCCACTCTTCCAGTGATACAGTACCATCGTGATCGTAGTCAATCTCCTGCATCATTTCCTGAAGGATCTACAGTAAAAACAACAACAACAAAAAAAAAACATATTGAGTTGAGTACACGATTGTCTCAGGCTAGTAAGCAATATTTTCATGCATACTCTATTTCTCAAGCAACATAGGGTATGAATATACTCCTTACTGGTTTCAGCTCAGTCACATCCCATTCCAGGTACTCTGCGACATGCATCATCTGGGAGACAATGTGCTCTAACTCCTGCGGCGACACCACAGACGGTCATTATAGGCACAAAAACACTGTGTTTACCTTTCTGTATGTCGCAGCCTTAAGTTAATGTCACTAAATTTCTTTGGCATGAATAGACTGATGAACAGCTCGTAATAGCAGGTTGGAAATGTCATTCTTCCGCAGAGAAGAGTTGCACACAGCAAAAACAAAGGCAGTGTGGGAAGCACTCTGAAGCTGAAGCTTTAATTACAATGGTTGGTTTTTGGGGGGCAGAGGCGGGTGATGTTATTATCTAGTACCACACTGAATCACTATGATGCACTTAGGATATCTTTAAAAACTAGAGTGTATGAGTGTAAATGAAGAGTTCATACTGTTTTTTCATTTTCTCTTAAATTCTGAGTATGATTTGGGTCCCACTGAATGGCTATCTCTGCCTACATTTGTATTCTCTCTGCCCTCTCATTAGTCCTCTGTTTTCTATTATGCTTTCTATCTGCCGTCCAATAATGGGTGAGAGATGACTAATAATTGAATATGTTACCAAACCCACTCCACCTTCTCTATCTCCCTTTTAGCCCTTTAATTTAAACCCCCACTCCCTCCTACACTCTGCACAGATAATGAGCAGTGCTCTTTCATTCATAACTATGTCCAAGCCACAGATTTTACTC
This sequence comes from Neolamprologus brichardi, assembly GCF_056152115.1. NCBI lineage: Eukaryota > Metazoa > Chordata > Actinopteri > Cichliformes > Cichlidae > Neolamprologus > Neolamprologus brichardi. Next base: position 26,116,819 of record NC_142114.1, on the reverse strand, counting down.
ATCCTTGTTTCTCTCCATTACTCTTCCCATTTCATCCATTAATTTACTTAATTTATTTAAATGATTTTGTTGATGGAGAAACAGACATACAGAGAAATAGAAACTGATGGACAGAAATGATTAAAAAAATGGAGATTAACTGGTGAAATTTAGAAAAAAGATAGAGGGAGAAGAACTGAAGAAGAAAATACAGAGATATTAGAAAGACAATCAGCAAAAAACGTTAGCTTACATTTACAAAACACAGCTTGCAAATCATATAGTCTATTATTATGAATCCACCCTTGAAACCATCAACTATCATCTGATGATAGTTTAGCTGTTAAATATTATAATTTTTTATTTAAAAAGTTATCTAAGTGGTGAACAGAGCTGGATATCTGTTACCTGACAGAAAAAAAGTCTCAGAAACCCTGAAAAACTGAAAATCTATGTCATCGGACAAGCCACTGGATTGCTTAAATGCTCACTGACCACTTTCTGACAGTAAATATGCCTTGTTAGTACTAGTTTGGACCACTTTTTGTTTCCAGAATTAACTTTATTCTTCATGTCATAAATCCAACAAAGGGGCTGGAAACATTCCTCAGAGACTTTGCTGCATATTGACATGATAGTATCATACAGTTGCTGCAAATCCATGATAGGAATCTCCCATTCCACCACATTCCAGGGGTGTTCTATAGGATCTGGTGACTGTGGAGGCAATTTAAGTACAGTGAACTCATTGTCATGTTCAGGTAACATTTTCCCAGTGTTTGGTTTGATGGATGAATGGATGGATGGATGGAAACTTTTATTTGTCACATGCAAAGTTTACACCTGCAGTGAAATAGGACCCCTCCGACCATACATCCATAGCACAGACATCACATGGGAAGATAGGTCTAATTTTGATGAGCCCGTGTGAATTTCAGCCTCAGATTCCTGTTCTTGGCCAAGTTAGTGTTGCCTTCCTATTACAACAAACTAATCCGGCCATTCTCCACTGACCTCTGGCATCAACGAGGCATTTCTCCCCATATAATTGCTGGATTTTTTTCTGTTTCTCTCATATGGGTTTTCTCTATAAACTCATCTGCTTATGTGGGTAAATCACAGTAGCCAGTCAGCCATTTGTCAGTCAAGAATAGTAATTGGCAAGTGGAACTTGAGCTTATATAATCTTGCATGTAGAATATTATCAATGCCATAAAAGCTCATAAAAAACCAATAACAAAAACATTTTGCTCATTAAAAACTAAAGTATACTGAGGTAGGATCCTGATTTTGTAAATCAAAACAAACACTCCAAAAGGGAAATATTTACCGAGCTGTCCAGGGAGCCATTTCCATCTGTGTCGTAGAGTCGAAACATGACTATGGAGACAAAAAGAAAATGTCAGCTTATTGTAGTAACATCCTGGATTCTCCAAAGTTTCTCCACCTTTAAGGTCAGTATTTAGTGCCACTCTAGCTTTGGCTACTCTCTTCAGTGCCAATATCACGTCAGTGCACGCAGAGGAAAACCAAAGTCTTTATCTCAGCAGCTGTCTCATCAGCCTCTGAAGCTGCAACTTTAAGTGTCCCCCAATTACCACTTAAAAGTGTCACCATGGAAACGGACAGCTCCTAAATCACAGATGTGATTGATCATCTCTTAACGTCAGTAATTTTATGGCACTGTGACAAAATCTTGAATCGCTCCTTACTTCTTTATATTTTTGTGTCAAAAAGTAAGACTTTTTTTGGTGATTTAGACCAATAATATTTCTGACCTTTATTTTTTTGGCTAGTCTTTCTCTTATTTTCAGTCTGGTTCTTTGCACCTTACAGGGGAATGTATTGGAATCTTTTATATGTTGAACCATGATCTGTGGATCATTCAAGCATAAAAAGACACATTCCCCCCCCCCCCCCCCCCCCCCCAATAGAAAATTTAGCAACTTTGTTACTAGTAGCCTGTCTACTGTTACAATTTGTTTAGTTGAATATTTAAAAAGTTTAAAAGATAGCACAGTCTGATAGGCAAAATAGTGTTTTTGTTTTTTTGAATCCCCGAAGAGTTGAACGCGTATTTCGACACGATGTGCAGTGTGTCCTTAAAAACCGTAGGGAAACTGAGCAAGTAGAGGACAGAAAAGTAGCAGGCCTAAAATCCTATTTACAGCAGATGAGCATATAAACAGTATCTGAAAACCTGACACAGGACCCGGGAGAAGGAAAGGAAATGGTGAGAAAGGTCTGGGGTATGTCAAATTACATAAGAACTGGACTGAAAATCAGTGGCAGCAGGTCTAATGGAGGGACAAATTCAAATTTGAATATCTACAGTCATGTGTAAAACATGGTGGAGGCTGTGTCATGGTTTGGGGCCTGCATTTCAATCAGTGGTGTTAGGGATATTGTCGAAATTATGAACAGAGAAAGGTATCAGCAGATTAAGATTCACATTGGAATTAGGCCTGCTGCATATCATATTGCCTGTTAGAAATTTTTACCTGATGCAAAACTGTCATATCGCAATGTTGTTGCAATAGCAACAGAATCAGAACTGCATGTAAACCTCCAATGATGATTTAGTACCTAAAATGCTTCATCAAACTGCAACAAAGTGCAGTATTTTGCTAAATATGCAAGAAAACTTCCAGCTAAAGGTGGGAACCACAAACTTGTTTCACAACTTGAGGCAAAAACACCTTACACATAGCATATGTGCATCTCTTGCAGAGTTATATAAAGTTTAGAGCACTTCTCTACTTTTAATTTTCCAGGAAAAATACTAGCTAGACGTCTTTGGTGTTTTGGTGGCTTATTGAAGCAGTGGGGGAACATCTTGACAGGAAACAGCACAAAAGCCAGCATCACCCAAAGACTTTTGTAATATCCTCCAAGAAGTTTGAAGAACTACTTAAAAGCTTGTCCAACATCAAAGCCAAGGGTGGCTATTTTCAAGCTAGTTATAATTGCACAAACTCTGTCTTATTATGGTATTTCCATGTATTTCTGTGTGTTTGCAGTTTTTTCGCCGCTAAAACTATTTCTAATGTTCCTTGCAAAATATAATGATATGAAGGGTTTTGCACAGTACTGTAAGTCCTGCTGAGCTGTGACAACAACATCAACAGGAAATGGCTGTGCACACTGTTTCAGGCTAATGCCTATAAATAGAAAAAGAAAACACTGCCCCACCTCCAGCCTGGCTTGGGTGCAGCACATCGTGGCTACTGACATCATCACTAAAGAGTTGATGTCACATGGCAGCTTGTCAGGCCACTAACGAGGAGCTAATTGCCAGTTTCCAGGGAAACAGAGGTGATGGTGGTGGCTGATCCTGGTGTCTGCTGTTGGGTGGAGGTTGAGGGTGTTAGAAGGGGGTGACTGTAGTGATCAAAGAGGACCCAACAGTAAAGAGAGCGAAAAGGGTGTTGACATGATACCAGCAGTACAAATGGGCTGAAATAAGAAAATAAATTTCTTTCAAACATACAAATCTTTAAAATAATTGTGACTGCAAATAAGTTCAAATGTATCTCCACTCAAACCCAGCTGTTTCCTGATCACTATTCAGGTCATTGTTATCATCTAAAAGAAAAATGAAAAAAACATTTTATGGACTTTGGTGAGGCCAGTTAAAACTGTAAACAGGGATCAAACATAAATAACGGCAGTGTGACAGTTGTAAGTGAAACTTGATATGTGTCCCAGGAGGTCTGCATTGAAAATAAATAAATCATTTTTAAAAAGTTAATTAACAAAAAACTTACTCACCTTTAACAAACTGACAAAATTAATTCCCCCCCACAGAAACAGCTGTAATAAGCCACAACTTGATTAAGTTTGCATTCCACTTTCTACATTTAGTAGAAAGTGTGGGTGCATTGCTGTATATGTGTACTACTGCCCCCTGTTTATTAGTGGAATAATGTTACCCAAAAAAACCCTTCACTACACATTTTATTTCAAAAATAAATGTTAGGTATAAATAATTTAAGGATATAAACAACCTTTTATTTAAAAATTAACAATAAAAAGAAAAAGCTGTATTGTAAGTTTTTGTTAGTTTTGACCTTTTTAGTTTTTTAGTTAGCCTCAGATTTTTAAAAAAAACTGAAATAATTAATCATTTTGTTATCATAAGAAGTGTTTTCTTAAAGTCTTTAATGACCTGTAGCAAAAATACCTGAAAGTGGGAATTTTTAAATTTATTTTTATTCTCTTTCTCATTTTTATTTGTACGTTTACATGCAATCTGTATTTTTTAAAGCTATTTTAATTTGTAATGATCCTGATGTAAATAAAGCAGCACATATGTGTCTAAGAACCACTTTAAATCTGTGCTGTGCATTTTCAAACAGTCCAGAAGAGGGAGCCATCCTCTACCGAAATAACATGTTAAAGCCCACAGCGGTTTACAGGGACAGGGTGCAGCAATGACACATCACCCGTAGTTAATTCCATAATGTGTTCCCAGTCACAGGTACCATCTGCTGAATTATTTAATAATCCCCTTTGCTTAATGGGAGCAACATTACTCGATAATTTAGCAGAAGCATGAGCATTATAGCAACACAGAAAAAAACGTCTGCTGTCCAATTGAGGAAACTTTGTGAATAATATATGCAATGACTGCAATTAAGAGGTGTGTCAATAGGCTGCCAAAATGAGGTATCAAACACCTGTTGGTGAAGCTTTATGGGAGCTCAGAAGATCACTTTAAAAGAAGGGGATCTGCATTAAGACAGAAAGTGGAGATGCAGAAAAAACGATTGATTTTTACATTTATAATAAAATAGGCATTTAGGTTGTGGCCAGATTAGAACCTTTGAGTTTAGAAAACCCAAAATGTTAATGGCTGATAAGACTGGCTGCAAGAGGAAACATTTTACCTTAATTCGTTTTAAGTAAAGAATAATGCAATAAGAAAAACAATTCGGCTGAATGCACTTCTTAATTACCAAAAACATCTCAGGAAAGTCTGACTCACTCAGATAAAATGCTGAGAAAAAAAGCAAACCAAACAAAGAAACCAGCAGGTACAAAGTTATTAAGGAAATATTATGACTGCAACAAGACATTAAAACAGAAGTTTGAGTTGAGTATTTTACTAATTGTTGAGCATCATTTATAATAAAGAGAACTAACTGCTAATTTCCAATTCCATAATTTTATTCTTGGACTCTAATCAAGGAGTTTTGGGATGAGTCGGTCCATCCAATTTCTTACAGAACCAGTTTTAGCTTCTTTCTTCCTTCTTCCGACCCAACTTTCTTGTCATCGGCCAACCAAACAAAAAGTTTGAACAGCAGGTGGGTTACTGTTACTAGATTATATATACATTAGAGTAAAAAGTTTAGAAACAGCTTCTCATTTAATGTTTTTTCTTTATTTTTACTACTTTATACATTGTAGACACATACTGAAGACATCAGATGTATGAAGCAAGATATATGGAATTATGTAGCAAAGAAAAAATTGATAAATAACTCAAAATATGTTTTATATTTTGGATTCCTCAAAGTAGCCTCCCTTTGCTTTGTTGACATCAGTTGTGTTGTACAGAAGTCAGGTTAGTACACAGCTGAGAGCCCTATTTGACAACTGATAGAATTCATATTATGGCAAGAACCAATCAGCTAAGTAAAGAGAAACGACAGTCCATCATTACTTTAAGAGCTGAAGGTCAGTCAGTCTGGAAAATTGCTAAAAATTTGAATGTGTCTCCAAGTGGAGTTGTAAAAACCATCAAGCGCTAAGACGAAACTGGCTCACATGGGGACCACCCCCAGAAAAGGAAGATCAAGAATCATCTCTGCTGCAGAGGATAAATTCATCCGAGTCACCACCCCCAGAAATTGCAAGTTAACAGCACCTCAGATTAGAGCCCAGATAAAGTAGCTTGCAAAAGTATTCGGCCCCCTTGAACTTTCCCACATTTTGTCACATTACAGCCACAAACATGAATCAATTTTATTGGAATTCCACGTGAAAGACCAACACAAAGTGGTGTACACGTGAGAAGTGGAACAAAAATCATAGATGATTCCAAACATTTTTTACAAATAAATAGCTGCAAAGTGGGGTGTGCGTAATTATTCCGCCCCCTTTGGTCTGAGTGCAGTCAGCTGCCCATAGACATTGCCTGATGAGTGCTAATGACTAAATAGAGTGCACCTGTGTGTAATCTAATGTCAGTACAAATACAGCTGCTCTGTGACGGCCTCAGAGGTTGTCTAAGTGAATATTGGGAGCAACAACACCATGAAGTCCAAAGAACACACCAGACAGGTCAGGGATAAAGCTATTGAGAAATTTAAATCAGGCTTTGGCTACAAAAAGATTTCCCAAACCTTGAACATCCCACAGAGCACTGTTCAAGCCATCATTCAGAAACGGAGTATGGCACAACTGTAAACTTACCAAGACAAGGTTGTCCACCTAAACTCACAGGCCGAACAAGGAGAGCGCTGATCAGAAATGCAGCCAAGAGGTCCATGGTGACTCTGGACGAGCTGCAGAGATCTACAGCTCAGGTGGGGGAATCTGTCCATAGGACAACTATTAGTCGTGCACTGCACAAAGTTGGCCTTTATGGAAGAGTGGCAAGAAGAAAGCCATTGTTAACAGAAAACCATAAGAAGTCCCGTTTGCAGTTTGCCACAAGCCATGTGGGGGATACAGCAAACATGTGGAAGAAGGTGCTCTGGTCAGATGAGACCAAAATGGAACTTTTTGGCCAAAATGCAAAACGCTATGTGTGGCAGAAAACTAACACTGCACATCACTCTGAACACACCATCCCCACAGTGATATATGGTGGTGGCAGCATCATGCTCTTCTTCAGCGGGGACAGGGAAGCTGGTCAGAGTTGATGGGAAGACGGATGGAGCCAAATACAGGGCAATCGTGGAAGAAAACCTCTTGGAGTCTGCAAAAGACTTGAGACTGGGGCGGAGGTTCACCTTCCAGCAGGATAACGACCCTAAACATAAAGCCAGGGCAACAATGGAGTGGTTTAAAACAAAACATATCCATGTGTTAGAATGGCCCAGTCAAAGTCCAGATCTAAATCCAATCGAGAATCTGTGGCAAGATCTGAAAACTGCTGTTCACAAACGCTGTCCATCTAATCTGACTGAGCTGGAGCTGTTTTGCAAAGAAGAATGGGCAAGGATTTCAGTGGCTAGATGTGCAAAGCTGGTAGAGACAGACCCTAAAAGACTGGCAGCTGTAATTGCAGCAAAAGGTGGTTCCACAAAGTATTGACTCAGGGGGCTGAATAATTACACACAGCCCACTTTTCAGTTATTTATTTGTAAAAAATGTTTGGAATCATGTATGATTTTCGTTCCACTTCTCACGTGTACACCACTTTGTATTGGTCCTTCACGTGGAATTCCAATAAAATTGATTCATGTTTGTGGCTGTAATGTGACCAAATGTGGAAAAGTTCAAGGGGGCCGAATACTTTTGCAAGCCACTGTAAATGCAAGACAGAGTTCCCGTAGCAGGCATGTTTCTACATCAATTGTTCAAAGGAGACTGCGTGAATCAGGCCTCTTTTGTCAAATAGCTGCTATTAAACTACTGCTAAGAAAAAGCAACAAACTGAAGAGATTTGTTTGGGCCAAGAAACCCACGGAATGGACATTCGACCAGTGGAAATCTGTGCTTTGGTCTGATGAGTCCAAATTTGAGATCTTGTGGGAAAACCATTTCAATTGACTACCTCATGAAGCTCACAAGAGAATGCCAAGAGGTTTTATCACTCAAATTATACTTCAAAGTAGTTTAAAAGAAATTGGATTATATACAGACAAACTCCTACTGGATACAAAAAAAATAAAGCTGCACTGAATCCTCACCAAAACATGAATGGCTCTATATGAACATTTACTATTGCAACAGGATATGTATTACATCAAAAAAAAATTCTTCTTTGGGTATTTGTTAAAAACAGTCTACCATTGACATATTTTTAGATTTAAGGATTCCACAAATCTTTCATCGAAGCCCAAACAGAAAAAGAAAATGTGAAAAACTGGCTGAGCTAAGCATCCATAGGCAAGTCAAGGACGAGAGCTTTTCAGAGCACGATCACAGCTTGAGAACAAAGGTCAACATTTTTCAAACCTTTACTGAAGGTTCTTTTTAAGGTTGTCCCCACACTTAAAAAGCACATTCAGAAGAAACCACTTCACACTGTTACGAGTCTTTTTCTAGATCTCATTCAGTTCACAGAGATGTGTTTTAACACTGGTTATTTTTTGACCATGAGTTATTTTTTTGACCAAAGAGTCACAGTTTCTTAACAGAGAGGTTGGTACATATGAGACATGTGTGGTTTATTATTATTTTGCTAATAAGCACACACTATGCATCCACAGACAAAGAGATATCGCTTTGCCAGGAGTCACTGCTTTGCTCCCTCTCACCCTCTTGTCTTTTTCACTGGGCTTCAGTTTGACCTTATTTGGCCTGAAAAACTGCTTTTCACCCACTGAGCTCTAACAACCAGTGACGTTTCTTCTGCCTACTGGTACCTCAGTTGTTTGGCATCTGCATTTTATCTTTTTATTTGTATATTCAAGGTTCCCAGTGTTTATTGCATATTGCATAGTGTTAGGACAAGTACAGTCTCTATCTGCACATTACTGCATTGCTGATGTTTACTGCATATTAACATAGGCCCCAGACATGTGACATAGGATGATACTCACATTCAAGCTTGTCCTCAGGACGCCCACCCTCTAGCAAGGAGAGGTAACACACAATGTCCTTAAGCTGCACTGTATCTAGGGGCCTGGGCAGAGTAGGGGTCTTCAGAGGGGTGGAGTTGCCTTTGATCAGCTTTAGTCCTGCAGGACCAACACATGAAAGGTTAAAACATCCTTTATGCCACCTCTAATGTTAGCCCAATAAGCTACTGGGTTTGGATGCCTGATATCAGTGATATAGTCAGAACAATCTGCATGTGTATGGTGTCGAGGGATGACAATACTTCAGCCCTATCACATTGTGTTTAATGGTCCAAATCAATATACTTATTATTTACAGCCTCATAATTTGGCATAAAATGAAGAAATTGACACATATTTTCATTCTCTACATTGCTGCAACTCTGCTGTTTACTCTGTTTTAGCTCTTGTCCTTTTAAGGTCTCACTCTCCTTTGAAAGGTCAGCTGGTCCACTGAAGATGAGACTATAGTGGTTATATACATAAAGGTTAATGCCACTGTGACAGCCTCTCATTTGTGAGTATTGGAGAACTAAGCTGTTCAGTGAAAATGCTGTAAACGTCACAATATAGTACATAACACGTACATTACAGTCAAGTACAAGATGTAGAAAAACCCAATCAGCTGTTTTGTTAGTTTGTCTTTTGTTTGTTTCTTTGTTGTTGTTTTTAAGCTGTAACACTGGGATTTTAGCTGTGCAGAGAAGAGGTTATAAATGTTTTGAAAGGGGCGGCTGTTTTACATTAGTCTTAATGGGCTGTGTTTCATTCAATATTCCGTGTTTGTACCACAGTGTGACAACAAAAAGAGAAAAATATGCAAATGAGAACAGATTTACTCGAAATTTGTCAGTGTTAAAATGCAGTGTGAGCAGAGAGGGTAGGGCAGAGGCAAACACTTAGTAGTGTTAGCTACATTATCAATTCACTGTGCTCACATAAAATAAAAGAAAACAAACAGAAAACATAAATAATGTTTCTCTTGTTATGGGAAAACTAAAGCTCAAAATAAAGCCTACAGGAGTGAGTAACATCTGTACTCCTACTCTGTAGGAGTATGTATAAAAACCAGCTTTACAAAATTAAAACACACAACATCAAATTAAAGATTAAAAAAATAAAAAAAATGTAAACACTAAGATTAAATCTTAGAAACCATTTTCACATCAGTAAAGACATGCAATGTCAAAACAGCACAAAATAATAACCTAATAACCTAAACTAAATGTAATAACATGTCAATAACATGGACTGAACCACCACTCACAACCACTAGCACTTTATATAGCCTCTGTAGAAATTATCACTTATCTTAACTGCACTACTGCATAGCTCTGTGTAAATAATCATTCTGTACATACGATAATTTTTAATCCTACAACTGTTTATAACTTGCATAGTTCACATTTCTGTATAGTTTTTCATATTTATATCCTGTTCATAGCCTGTACATAGCTTGTACTCACTACAGCCTGTACATACTTATAGTTATAGAATATTCATAACATACTTCATACCGTGTACATTATAACATACCATAATAGACCCATTTCTGTAATATACTTACATATCTATATTATTGCTAATATATATTGTAATATATCTATATCATGGCTAAAGCACTTCTGGATGGATGCAAACTGCATTTCGTTGCCCTGTACCTGTGCATGTGCAATGACAATAAAGTTGAATTCTATTCTATTCTATTCTATTCTAATAGTTAAAGAAGTAAAATGACAAAATGTCAGATTGTGCTGAGACATGAATTCTACTGTCTCTCCAATTCTACTGTCTCCCAGGCCATGAAGGGCCTTTAAAGTAATAAACAAAATCTTAATGTCACTTTGAAAACAAATTTTTAGGGGTCTTTCTATTGCATTTTTAATTTACTGACTGATTTCTGATTGATACCAGTTTAAATAGTGTTACAATGGCCTAACTGAGAGGGAAAATCAATCATGACAAATGAGTGCCATTAAAAGTTAATACTTAGCAAAATTCCTCAGACGGCAAGATTGGGTAACTTTAACAATAATGATTCCATAACGACCTCACATTCATCCCATGGGTGGATAAATGTCATAGGTCATGACACACAATGAACTGAAGAGAATACTGGGTTTTTTAAGTGACCATAAATAGAGAAGTTCTATTGTTTAAGAGAAAAACGGATACATTAATGACACAAATTAGGGCAACCGTCTACCAAATGAACTGTGAAGACTAAGCTTTAATTTTACTGGACCTGAAAACAGGAATTTGGGTTTGGTTTCTCATTAATGTCTGAGTTTCTTCTTTAAAACGTATCACTTGCTTCGTTCTGTGTCATTAGATGGACACAAAGGGTGATGGGAGGGCTTATAGCTAGCATGCTGGATCAATAAGAGCGAATGGAAACACTCGCACAGGCTGCACTGATCCAGTTTCACACAGCCTCGCAATTGTGGCAAACAATGTGATCAAACGCTGCATGTACAAAAGATCATGATATGAATAACTAAGTTAATGGCCTTAGGTAAACTATATTACTTGTTATTTTTCTAAGTTTTTTTGTTCTGTGGACAGCTTTTATCCTGATTGAGTTAAACTTACATTTAATACATGAGTAAATACAGTAACCTGTTAAGATTCTTTAAACCTTTGAATCAAACCAATTACCAGGCTGTGTATTCAAACTATATTAGGATATTATGTTTACTCTTTATGATTATTAATTTACTTACTAATGCACTACCAGCTAACCAAGTATTACTTTCAAGAAAAAAAAATGCCTCTATGTAAGGCTACAAATGAATTTATAGAATGGCAGTAATAGAAACCCCATTTTTTGCTGTAAATGTACTCCAGTACTCCTCAATCCCCACAAGGAAAGTTTTCAATTTCCAGTCACAGAATAAGACTAGTAACTGGAGAACATTTTTTTATAACCTTTCTATAATAAACTAATTTTTTCCTGTGGTTCAATGGCAGAAACGTCTCAATCTGGGAGGCAATTCCATTATTTTAACTGTGCTTCAAATCAAATGTAACAACTAAAGCCCACACACATCATTTTTAGTTATTGTTATTTAAGTTCACAGTAATTAGAAACAATACAATGTTTTTGGAGGAAACCTAGTGATGAAAATTTCACATTTAATCAAGCCTACACAAACATTTGCTACGCATTATTAACATAGTTTTAACAGAAATTTGTGAATAGCTCCACTACAAGGTTATCTTTCCCAAAGCTGGGAGTCATGACAATTCTGAGTTTGTTTTGTAATTATTGTTAGGGCACTTAGAATGAGGTCCAGTTGTACTTTATCCGAAGCTGACATTTCACACAGATGGTGCGGCTGTCTTGTTTCGTAAAACAAAGCTGATGTTTGACAACCCATTATTCCAAAAAGTTCTCCACTTAAATAACAATATACACTTACAACTACCGTCTTAGATATGATTTTCTATCTATGCACTATGCCAGAAAAGGTATCCTCCAAAAAACAGAGTGCTTATGACAGATTTGTTCACTGCGTGTAAAAAGAAAAGAAGAAGCTATATCTTAAAAATGGTTGAATGTATTCAAAGAAATTCAGAATATTTGGTACCAGATGTTAATGCTTCACCAGTAGGAAAGAATGCACACAATATGGAAATGTTATGTTTTAACTGAATCTCTTGGTTTGGGCTTTATCTATTTTATTGTATTTATTTTTATTTATTTATCTACTCATTTACACACACACACACACACACACACACACACGCACGCACACACACACACACACACACACACTTATATATATATACAAACAAGAAAGTTCATTATTAATATTGTTGTTAACATTGCTATTAAGTTTATATACGTTTCATGTATTTGTTCTTATAAAGCAGACAAACACATGTTTAAACACCTTTTTTATTTATTATGGGAAGAGAAAATATTTTTTCCCCCATTTTCTTTTATTTATTTTTAAACCTTGAGTGATCTGCTTAAGTTTTCCTTTTGGACCTATTATACATGAAGTAAAGCTGAAGCAGGGGATTAGCCAACTCGAGCTCTGGCAGTATAGTCAATAGCTAGTTCACATACACACTGTTCTCACTGCTTAGTCACCTTGTGTGTCATGATATCACACTGGAGAAATCTACCACAATAAACTGAACATTATGGTTATACAAGTTTATTGTTCAGTTTATGAAAACCATAAATTAAGATTACATTTTGTATTTTGACATTTTTATTGAGGATTTATTAAAGGCGGCGAATATTTGAAGCGTAATAAAAACAATACCAGGACTGTTTTGCCCAATTTACTCTGAGTTTATTGTCTCAAACATTCAAATCATCCACCCCACCTCCTTCCTCTGTGGGCAATGAAACTTCATAAAAACCTTATCTAATGAGAGCTAGAGAGCCTGGTCACTTGAAGATAAAACACATGTTGCTTTTTAGCACTCAGTGACACGAGACGGTCTTTATTATTAATTATCTGAGGTGGTAGGCAGTCAAGGAGGTGTCAAAGCCAAGTGGCAGTGCAGGAGATGCTGTCTGAATGATGACTGATCTGAAGTGTTAAGTATTATTTCAATATCAGTTAGTCATTACCACACACAAATGAGACATTAGTATATTGCTATAAACAAACAAAACTATTGCCAAGACAATTGGCAGCTTCTACACTACAATTTACACCGAGTGCCATCGGGCTGGACTTGGCATTAAATTGAATAAATTGTCCAATGGCACAAAACAGAAACAGTGATGGCGCCATTTTTTTTTTTCACACAGCAAAGGAAGAGTAAAGTGATTCATTCTCTACGATGACAATAACAATCCCCAAAAGAAGCGCCGTGAAGGACGAGAATAACTGACATATTGGCTGAAGCTTAGCAACACAAGTGGGGATGTTTTCTTATACACATCACTGACTATAAAACACCAACATGCTGTGTTTATGAACTGAGGGCATGTTAGGGAAAGAATTTCTTTTCTACACTTACCAGAGACTCGAGGTTTGTCAGAAGATGAGGGACTGGGTTTGGGTCCTTTGTTGCTAAACGACATGAAAAGGTGTTGACAGAACTCTTCGGGGAGTTCACTCTCCAGGAATGTTTGCATAAAGACCTTAAAGCCCTGGAAGTCAATCTCCTAAAACAAAATAAAAATAAGAGCGCTAGTTGTTGAATTCAGGTTTGAGTGAAATGCCGAGGATTTTTAGTATCATTTCAATATTTTGCAAAATGTTGCACATTTTTGTACTCGGCTATGTCTGAATTGTTGTTTGCACTGGGTTTTAGCTTCTTTTATTTACTGCACTATGTGTGGCCTTCATACAGATGCCTTTTTATGCAGCTTTGATGACAACTGTTTTTGTTTTGTTGTGTTTTGCTAGCTGTATCAATTTGCAAGTTGTGTTCAGACAGATACAACAGTGAGCCTATTTTTTTAATGTCATTTTGCTCACGCACGTGGTTATTACCTGATTGTGGTAAACACTTTAAGGGTTTAATATTTTCCTGCAATAGGCTGCATTGCCTCTAGACGTTTCTACAATCCTTAAGAGAGTTCAATTATTTAGTGATTAGAGAAACTAGAAAAACACAGACAATAAATGAAAAATAAATCAAGAGGAAGAGACAGCAGATACCTGGCTGAGAATTTCCTGCTTCTACACTCCGCAGCATTGAAGAAAGAAAGAATCGCGACATATTCATGGAAGTATCACATGCTTATGTCATTTAAAATGCACAAAATAAGCACATCACATATTTACACACATTTTGAAATTGCAGTTATGTAGTTGTGATTATCTGTTGTTGAATTAGAGATTTGTGAACTGTTATGATGCAGCAATTAGTAGTTGAGTATGCATTTTTTTTTAAGTTGCATTCTTGATTATTGTTTTATATTTAAAATGTATGCATGTTTAAAATCTCTCTAAATCACTTACTCATGTTTTCGGAAAGGAATGCTGAAGTGTGATATATGCTTGCTGTTGGCATTTCCTGAGTCAATAGACTATAAACTATGTGTTATATAATCCAGTATAAACTGAACATACCTCTTCTGGATTGTATTTAGCCAACACACCATCTCCATGGAACTCCTGCAGCACATCCTTCAGCTTCTTGGTTGAGTCTATGAGAAAACATTCAGACATGCTTTATTTGTGTTATGTTTTATATATGATTGATATCTACATAATTCGGTTATATTATATAGTTCAAAGTACTTTGCATCTTCTGGTTTTTAATTTATAAAAACAAATGTGGGTTCATGGAGTTACCCTATCTGCAGTAGGTGTCATTTTTTCTGTACCCATGCAGGTGTGGATGCACCTGTAAGTGCTATAGAGGCATGCACGTCATGCACTCAGTATTGCTGATTTAACTTGGATGCAGCATTTTGATGCCTACAGGGAGACACGCCTCCATATGTGAGTCAGACCTGTGAAGATGTATCCTGCTCTACCAACTGTAAAGGTCAGACCATGAATGAAACCTGACTTAATATCTTTTAGATCATTTTTTATATTAACCATTATTCAGTGCTTCATAAAATATATCATCCACATTTAGTACAACTACAAACCAGCCATGGCCTTTAACAGGACACGTAAACAGGCATGGCAGACATTTGTAAAAGTGCCTCAAGTTCAAATACAGGGCAGGAGTTGAAATGTGGTTTGCGCATCTGGGTGCTACAACACCAACCGGGGATAACAACTAGATAAAACAGAATTGTGAACACATGTAAAGGTCACAATAATATACTAAACCAAATACAATGCCAAATAACTATTTTCAGCAGGGAAGAGATGGACCATTAATGAAATATGCAGGCTGCTTGCAAAGTGAATTAGTACTTAGATAAAGGAAAATGCATCAGGTTAATTCCCCTAAGACGTAAAAAAATGTGGTAAATTACGAGTTCTGGGAAAAATTATTCACTTGAAATAAAATAATACACAAAAATACTACACTTAACTTGTATAAGGTACTACTTCTAAGGCAGACAGAAGGAGTACCTTATTTTTTTTATCTCTTTTTTTATGGTAGATACATCTTTAGCATTTTTAAAAAATATTCTCATTTATGATGTAAGCGCTATATTTTGTTGTGACATGGAAAAATAAATCCTGAACACTCAGTTTATAGTTGTAGCAAATTAACAACTAGAAAACTACAAGTGTGAATATTTTATACACAGTATGATCTAATTTTATTGTTAGAGGTAGAGTGTACAGGATTTAAACATACCAAAACCTTTGTATTCCTTCTAGTCCATATGAACAGCTGGTGTATTTGTCACCAGCCCAATTACTGTATCGTTCAAGTTAAGGGAAAACTAAGCAAATATTTACTGCTCTTTACTTATTAATAACCAATCTCTATACACCCACTGGCTGAGATGCAGATGTTTGTCAAGCATTGAAGATTGAGGCGGTGCCTCGATGTGGTTATTGCTCGGACCTCAGCTGCAGCTGTGATTTCATCCTTCTGCTGCTCTTTATCGGCTGGATAATTTTAATTCCACTAACAATTCAACCTGCAGCATTTCTATGACAGATGTGCCACTGCTACTGCATGCAGGTATTGTTACATCCAGTGCAGACTAATGTGTGACAGTCAGACTCAGCATAGACAGTTGGGGGACAAGGTGGGTGAATGTAGTAAATGTGAATATGAATCCAGTATATCTGCTCTAGTTATCTCTCTAAAAGCAGTCGTACACACACAGCTGAAGGTGTGCCCACTTTTACTGTGGTCACAGTCACTTGTGGTCTAGCATGTATTACATGATAATACAACTCTTTCCGATATGGGTGAATATTAAATGTAAACATTATGTAAAGTTAAAAATCTGAATTGAACCACACAAAGATGATATAACTATTGTCATTTCCCTGAAAGAGACAAAATGCCGAAGACTGCTGTGACTAAAAAAACACAGACTGAAATCACCACAGTGGCTCATTATTTTCACTCTCTGTTTAAGCACTCAGCACTGGACAAAAATAACTTCATCAGGCAGAGATTTGCTGTGATAATTACTGCATGCTACAGAGAGTTTATGAGCCCTACTGCTGAATCAATTTGCTGCACCACAGATACCAGGTTCTAATGTTAGTGAAGTTCATTTTCTCACATTCCTCTCTAAGCATAAGTTGGTGTGTGCACATTATAAATTACATTAAGAAGCTTGTTTAAGTTTGTGCTTCACGTATGATATCTTTCTGCTCTCTTTATACAAATGAAAAAGGCCTGTGAGGGATATTTTTTTATGTTGATGAGTAATTACTGTTTAATTACTGTTTTTCATCGTCACCAACAGATAAATATGCACTGGCCATTGGTCAAGATGGCCTACTGAAATTCAAACTGAGTATCAGAATGGTGACTAGAGATGATTTAAGGGACTTTGTGCACAGCATGATTGTTCGCATCAGGTGGTGGATCTGAGTGTTTTAGAAACTGCTGATCTGCTGGGAGTTTTCAACACAACCATCCCTACGGTTTACAATAAAGAGCCCAAAAAGAAGAAATTATCCAGTAAATAGCAGCCCTCTGTGCAAAAATGCTTTGTTGATGTCAGAAGTCAAAGGAGAATCAGCAGACTGCTTCGAGCTTATAAGGCAATCCTTACTCAAAAAACCACTTGTTACAACCAGGGAATGCAGAAGACCATCTCTAGATGCACAACATATCAAAAAACTGAAGCAGGTTACAGCAGCAGAGGACCACACTGGGTGCCACTTTTGTTAGCTAAAAACATGAAGCTGCGGTTATAATTCACATGGGATCACCAAAACTGGGTACCAGAAGACAGGGATGAAAGCTTTTTGTCTTGATTTCTGTTGCAGCACGGAATGGGAGGGTTACAATTGGGTGCAAACAACAAGACAGCATGAATGGTACCAGTGGTTACTGGTGGTAGTGATGTAATAATGTGGTTGTGTAATAATACTGTAAAAACACGTTGTGCCCCTTAGTACTAGTGGAGCATTAACTAACATCACAGGCCACCTGAGTATTGGCGCTGACCATTTCTATGTTGCAAAGTGAAAATCTGGTTTCTGGAACATGACGGTGAGTTCACTACATTGTCAGCAGATCTTAATCTATTAAAGCAGCTCAGGGTGTGGTGAAACAGGAGATTTACATCAAGGATTTGCAGCAGTAGTGTGGTGTTATCATGCCGATATGCACCAATGTCTGAGGAATGTTTCCAGCACCTTGTTGAATCTGTACCATGAATAATTAGAACAGTTCTCAAGGTAAGATGGTCTCCAATCCAGTTCCAACAGGGCATAACTGAAGTGTCCAGTGAACATATGTTTGTCTGCTTGTGCGTTTGAGCTGAAGAAATGTTTCTAGAACTAAAATCCCAACCTGCTATGAGGTAAATCGAGCAGGAAGCTGAGGTTATGTTGCTGTTTATGAAACTGAACAGCATGCCCCAGATTTATAATCATCTGATCTGTTGAGAGGTTAGCCTTGCAGTTAAGGAAGGGAAATAAAGCAAATAAGAATAAACCTGTATAAAAAGAATTTGACTGAAAAAAAAAAACATATTTCAGAGAATCAGACCTTAAATAGATGTAGTCTGCTGTAGAGCCACCAGTTACTATACAAGAGCTTGGACCTTATTTACCACACTGCAGATTCTGAAGAAAAGACATGTCCAAAAATCTATGTGTTATTGCTAATAATAGCAGGTATTCTGTCTCTATTTGCATTTGCATTTGAGCTCTCTTCCCCTCTCGACAGCAATTTGTCACCTCCTGCACTAATAGCTTTGGATCTTTGATTTTCTCAGGACGCATTTTACCAATACAGACTAGAAATAAACAACCCACACTGAACTGACTGTGTGTCATCATTATTGACCATCTTTATGAGCACACCAACTACGCAAAACCATTACCGAGCAGAGTGATTATGTATCCACTGCCTGTTACATTCAGCAGGCACAGCTGAATTACAGTGTGTTTTCTCTATCAGGATAATGATTTAACCATTCTGTGCCACAGAATAATGAGGAACAACAGAACAGAAATGTAATGTTGTTGAGGCTCATAAACACTCTGAGGATTTTTTTTTTACCTTCTTTGGTAAATAATTGCCCTTCTGTTAAACAGCTCGCTGCCACATAACTTGCATTAGTAAATCTATTATATGGATAGAAGCTCTTAATTGTTGTGAGCCAGATCTTAGGTGCCTGCCTCAGCACACGGCCATTAAATCGTTATGAAAGTGTGAACTCCTCACTTTAATGAGAATGAAGGGTGAGATGCAGTACGAGGGAGATAAAAGTAGAGATTAAAAAGGAAGGCGAGGGGATGTGATGTCCATTGTTATAGCTCAGATAAAGGGATATTTTAATAACCTGTAGCTGCAGAGGGCCCCAAGCTCATTGAAACATAATTATCCAGAAATTGTCTTCCACACAAACACATCCACGTGCATGTGCCTCAACACATGTGTAGATAATTGCCCATTATGACCACTATGTGTCTTTTTTTATTATACTTCTTCCCTTCTCCCCTTTCTTCTATTTTGAATGATTCAAAACCCAAAATATTTGCAAAACACGTAAAAACCCAACCATAATGCACTATGTGCCAAAAAGAAGAGGAACGTTTCACAGAATAAAGAACAATGTTGTTTTAAACCAAGTGAGAAGCTGGAACAAGAGCTCAAGAGATGGAAAGCATTAATTATTAAGATTCAAACTAAGAGCAAATGAAATAAAAAATAGTTTCAAATGACTAAAAGATGTCTTGTTCGGGACTGAAAATAACTAACATGTGAAACATCTACTGTGACGTTACACAGGGACACTACAAAAACACCACTTAGGTTGTAGAAACACTGAATACGTAACAACTATTCCTCTCCACAGCTAGTTCCATAATTTGTCTCACTTTAAACGATTTACTGTGACTGGTGTTCGTATCTCCAGCGTCTGTCCAAAACTATGCGTGGGTGGTGCACAGCGTCCTGCAGTCAGCATGCCAGGTATCATCATATTTTCCATTCCTGGTACCATTTCAAATGATGAAACGTGTCAACATGTTGGAGTGTAACATAAACTCCAGGCATCCAGAGCGCAGCCTGGTGAGCAGGGAAGCCAACTGTTGGGCTGCAAATGAATCAATCATAACTCGCCACAAAGATTAAACGCTTCAGCAGCTTCAGTTTTCTACATCAGCAAGACAAGTTAGAGCGGGCAATTACAATGTCGAGATTATATAATTAGAACAACTGATGTTAACCACAGCGAATCTAACTGCACTGCAGTTTACATTAACAGACACACTGTTGTTGTTACCGTGGTGGTTTGATGCTACTGGAGAGAATATGTGTTTGTGCGTAGTGCACGGGAACGTCTGGGTTTTGCTTCCATTTATGAGGAGGAAGGCGTGATGCTGAAATCCTGCCAGCTTTCCAAGAACTTCCAGTGACGAAGTGAAAACTTGCCTCAACTCAAAACTCACTTGTGAATTGGAGGAAATTAAATAAACAAAGCAGTGACACGAGTTAATGAGGAGATACTTAAACATATTTGTTTTGCTTTTGTAGCAGAGAGTTCGAGCAGAATATGTCATCTATTTCCTTTTTTGTGGAGGGATCAGTCTAGGATATGTTTATCCTAACAGCTTTAATGTATCAGCCTGTTAGCAAACAGGATAGCCATTTTTTTGTTGTTGCAGAGATTAAATTCTTGTCTATTTATATAAGAAAAACTATGTTTACCTGTTGCCAATTAGAAACTAACTAAGAGTGACTTAAATTCATTACAAAACACATTTACTTGAATATGAAAG
Source organism: Neolamprologus brichardi (assembly GCF_056152115.1). Classification (NCBI taxonomy): domain Eukaryota; kingdom Metazoa; phylum Chordata; class Actinopteri; order Cichliformes; family Cichlidae; genus Neolamprologus; species Neolamprologus brichardi. Next base: position 26,096,286 of record NC_142114.1, on the reverse strand, counting down.
GCATGTAGAGTAAATTATTATTAGAACCTTATTTCTAAACAACAAAAGATATAGTATTATATATAATATTCCTCAAGAACAGGTTTCCTTCTCTCTTTTTTTTAAATCTTTATAGGCCTCAACCACTCAGGAAACCAAACATTCATTGCCTTATTATTGCAGTCTAAGCTTTGCTTTCAATTCCAGCCTGCCATGTCATAAATAATAGGAGGGCAACACAAAGACCTGATGTTATAACAGCTGACATGTAACCTGTAGATGCTGATTTGAGTCCTTGTTCAATTGGTGGGTTCTCCTCTCTCAGGATTGTTTTATTTTTTGTTTTTTTAATTTTCTTGTTGTTATGATGCTCATTCACTGCCAGGGTAGTACACAAGTAAAAATATCCTTTTATAAAAAAGAATAAAATGCACAACACACATCTACTGGAAAAGTAAATGCAGTCACACAGTCGTAGGCTCTGTCTCAGTGCCAAAGAAGCACTAATGGAAAAGTCTCCTATGGATTTAGCAGAAGCAAAATACTCATTTTCCAAACTGCAGCAAAAAGAAAAAAAACATGATGTGATGATCTGCCCTTATGTTAAAGTGCGTGGGTTAACTAAGGGACAAGAGCACCTCTGTGCGTTAACTGATTGCATTTAAAGGCTGTGCAATAGGAGACTTTGGATGTGGGCTGTAATCTGTCTTTCCAATTAGAAGTGCTTTCTGTGCTTTTTTTCAATTGGCTGAAAACAACTTTCGCAACTTTTAATTGGCTGTGCAGGAAGATGGTTTGGGTGGGATTAGCTCAACCCTGCCCATAACTAAAACTGGCCTAGTGAGTGATCGGGCTTTTCTCAGTTTCAGTGCTCTCCCCATGATACACCCTGAGGTAAATGAAATGTGGCAGTAACAGCTGATTCCAAATATAGAGTGCAGGCTTTTCAATTTAAAACGATTCTGGTTCACTAAGATAAACATGGTGGTAAAAACAAAACTGGGAGGTGCCTGCATTTCATGAAACTGTAATTTTGCATGCATATCTATTTTGTCTGTAAGGAAAACATTTCTAAGCATAAAGTGCAGAATGAAGCCCAGTCTTATTGTATAGATCCCAGTAAGAGAACAATATTCTCCATCCAGCTGGGATGAGAAATTACAGGAAATGTCCGTGTATACTTACCGGCTCAGTTACATATCTAATCCCAAGTATCTCTTTTATTTAAAAAAAATCTGCTGATGAAAAGTCAATTACAGTTTTCTGCTTCTTCACAATAAATGTTTTCACTCATCTGCCCAAAGATCAAGGTCAGCATTAAGCTTCAATCAAAACAATGAAACATTTTCATATTCCTATCCTCCTCTGATTATACATGATGTATCTACAGAGAAGCATGTTTCATGCTGACCTGAACAGAGAAGTGTTTTCATGGCAACTGTAGATCTCGGTATCACACAGAGGAGTCACCGTGCATGACTTCAACATTTCAACTATTTATCGTTTGGATCACATCAAGAAACTTGTTGATTTAACTTCTGTCCGAATGTAGACTGAAAACACAGTTGAACACAAACTAGTTTAAAAGATGGATCTGTGTATATAACTTAAACCTGTAGGTGAACTACAGTTCATCAAGATGTCACCAAATAGATTTTCATCTTAAATCCTGCACTCAGAATGTAGACAAAACTTTATACCTTCAGCACAAAAAATTAATAAGGAGAAGTATGATGTAAACAAATCTTCTTGCTAAAGAAAAACAGAAGAAAAGGTGAGAGGGAATAATAATGACTGTTTGGTGACACGGTGTTTGTGAGACTGCACGTAAGTCCATCTCCTTTGCCTATCCCTTAGTTTAATTCTCATAACCCTCTCTGGTTAGACAAAGAACTAAATAAACCAGACACAAACCAGACAATGAATCTGGCTTTAATCATTCCCAGAAAGCATATTGGTGTATTTCTTCTACAAAACATGGAAAAAGTACACAGTAGATATCAAGTTACCAACATTTGATCAAGAGACTGAAGCTCCAGTCTCCTACCTTTAGGTTAAATCATCACAAATACTTTGTAATAATCAGTGTTGGTCAAGTTACTTGAAAAAAGTAATCAGTAACTAATTAGTCAAAGGAGCTTGCAAAGAAAAGCGTCTGGACTTCTTTAAGTTACTTGAAGACGTTTCACCTCTCATCCGAGAAGCTTCTTCAGTTCTAAGGTCAAATGGTCAGTAACTAATTACTGATTACTCCCCCCAAAAAGTAATCCCATTACTTTACTGATTTCTTATTTTATATTAAGTAATTAATTACTTAGTTACTTAGTTACTTTTTAAAAACATGATTTACAACCTGAATAGGTGATAAAGTGATAGATCTGTCAGCCCAATTCTACTTTTTCTGCATAATCCATCATACAAAATGTAATCAAATGGAAAAGTCTGTTTTTAAAACTTGTTTTATTAGTTTTAATCTTTTAACTTTATGCATCAAGCAAAAATTTAATTATATGCAACATTCTCTGACTGGAAGAAATTTGTTTAATATTTAAACCTATTTTCAGCACATTCCAGAACATAAAATAAAATAATTTTTTTTTGTGTGTTTACACTCAGTCTTTCAAATAGATGCAAGTAAAACACAGCAGAAAATAAATAAAGTCAAAGACTAGCGGTCCTTTGGCTCTATTTTCACCTGTAAAGCAGGAGTGGGGTAGGCGGAGGTTTACCCTGGTGCAGGTGTGCAGCGGTCAGTGGAAGAATCCACGAGTTTCTCTGTGAATATCCCATTACGTCATAGCGCACTCGGTGCTTGCTTGGAAGTTTAGGGTTTGTTTTTTTTTCGCTGTAAAAATAAGTTTTGTTCCCACGCACAACGGACACTAATGTTTTTGTCACTTTTTATGGATTCAAACTCAAAGTGAGGTCAGTACTTCCACGCTTTAAATGCTGCACGCTCATACTCTCTCCCGCACTCGATATATTATCCATTGTTGATCTGCACACAGCTGTTGTCACGAACGTCGCACGTGCTTACGTCACTGTCATGAGACATTCTTGCAAAAAAATCACAGTATTAGTAACACAGTAACGCAGCATTCCTATGGGAAAGTAACGGTAATCTAATTACCGTTTTTGCAATAGTAACCCCTCACTTTACTCGTTACTTGAAAAAAGTAATCGGATTACAAGTAACACGTTACTGCCCATCTCTGGTAATAATTGACTCTCAAGCTACCTGACTGTGATTATGAAAAGAAAAAAAATAATGAAACAAAATTCATCCTTTCAGAAGAATCTAAGCAAATTTTCTGAGGTTACCATGGTTCTGAGGTCTGGTCATAGACTGTCGTGTCGTGACACATTAAGGCTGAGCATTTTTGCTGTTGAAATTGGATGTGGTGAGTAAAAGGTTGATCTGACTGACAAACAGAGGGGCTCTGCATGTTTTTGGGATTTACAAAAATCATGTTGTATTTATTAACACATGCAACTAATGACTGAGATCAGAATTACTGAGGCATCGAGGATGACAAACAGTCATTGTCCTATAGACTTCCATATGACCAAGCTTCCTGCTGGCCATTAGAAAGATTCCAGGTTGAAGGCACTGGTTTGTCTTTTCAGACCTTGAAGCTGTATTCCTGTGCTGTGGTCAATCCTGTGTGCAGTTTTGAGCTCTCCCTGTTCCTGGTATTCTAAATACATGCATGTTAGATTGATTGGTGACTCTAAATTGGCCACTTATGTAAGGCAGATAAAGTGGTTTGCCCTGCGAAAGTACTTTGAATGGTCAGTAAGACTAGAAGACGCCAGTTGCAAGTCCAACTTTTGTATACAATATACATTTTAGGCTGCAGTTTAAGGACACAGATATCAACTAGACTGTGTAATGTCACCTCTTATTGTCCCTGAAGAAAAAGCACAGCTTCCTTAACACAGTCAGATGCAAACTGAGAGTACCTCCTCTACTCACACTGAGTGTATTCCTGTAGCAAGGCGAATTCAGCTGGGGTCAGTGTGACCCATTTGTCCTGGCTGCTCATTGTGTTCAGGCCACGTCTCTGTATCCACCGTGCATTCCCCGTGCAGCAACACACAGCAGGGAGTCTCACACTGGAACACAACAAGACATCAAAATCAGCCCGATTCACCCCCACAGACATCTTTTCTTTACATAATGTCAGTACGAAAAGCAAAGCTGGTAAGACGCAACAGCTTTGTTGCAGAATGAGACACAATAGGATTACATATAGTCTCTAATTAGCTGGAGAAAGCAAACATTTGTGGGCACATTTTAAAGCAAAAAAGAAATAGATACATTATTTTTCCTCTGATAATCAGAGCACATTTTTTTCTTCCTGCCTGTTCCTCCTTCTGCAGCTGCCATCTCAACTAAAATGTCCCTCTTCCTCTGCTAGATCTTGGTGTTTCAAGCATTGAGATTCGTGTTTGTTAGCCAGAGCAGGATGAATAATTTAAAGTTTAAGACATGTTGGTACAAAATACACTATCATTAAAAAATGTGATCTTTTTATTCATAGAAACAAGTCCCAACACTAAAAAACAAACAAGTGATATCTAGTCCCATGTATTCACAATTCAAATTTATGAAAATTAAAAACTATCAACCCAGGAAGTGTAATATTTGTGTTATACATAATGTTACAACTCAGATATTGCAGTATATTCCTGCCTATCGTTGCTTTGGTGGTTTTGGACCTTGCACTTGGAATATGCATTTCAATAAAGTGAGTACAAAAATAAAGCCAGTTATAAAAATACATAATTCGACCATGGGTGTGATGTATGTGCAGCACTGCAGGAAAGAAAATAAGCCCTGAATCTAAAGTCAGCTCATCTGTTTTGCTTAAATGGTTACATCACGAAATGTCTGCGTGGAGGGATCCTTGTATTTCTTTAAAAAATCCTAATGTGGACATTAAACGATTAGAGATCCGCCTTGGTGCTGCTTCAAAACATCATCCTGAGCGGTTGCTATGAAGACAACGTGATCAGGCTAAATGGGTTTTTGTAGGCAGGTACTTCCATTTTTGAGCAGAGTCCAACATCCAGGGTTTCACTGGAGGTAAATTAAGTGGCGTCGATGTTTGTGCTTCACCAGTACTTTTGTCTGCATTATAACAGCTTTTAAAGCATGATGTCAAACAAAACGTGTCAGAGTCTGCGGCTGATATAAAGCATTGTGCTGCACTTAGCAAAGGCAAAACACAGAACATCAATCACATGTAAAACAAAGATGTGCAAACATTAATTTCAGGTTTGACAGGAGAGTATTAAGAACGTGGTTCAGAAGGATTAGATATCATATCAGAGAATGGATAACATGCCTCGCTGATTTTTGCCCTTTAATTAAAGCAAATACTGAATTGCCACACAATGCAAACACATCTCTGAAGTCGTACCAATTCAGCCAACATCACAGCTCTGCTGTTCAGATCCACACGACCTTGCTTTCCCTTTTATTTTTGTGGAACGAATGTGGATGCAGTTGGATGTTTCTGTAGGTGTCACTCAGGCATCTGTGTGGGTGTGTGTATGTGCGCGTGTGTTTCACATTGCCTGTGAAGCATTTGACCCAATAACTGGGAACTGAAAATCTGGATCAACAAGTGTTCATTCATGTGGAGAATAACTGTGTGTGTGTGTTTGTACGCTTGTGTATATTTAATATACAATAATGTGCTTGGTATGAGGCATGAATTTGTGTACTTTAGTTTGAAATCATATCTAAGATCATGGAAGCGTGTGTGTGTGTGTGTGTGTGTAAATACGCATGTGAATGAATGTTCAGAAAGCTTGTGCCACAGTTACTCTGAAGAGGTGATAGGCTAAATCAAGCCTATATACTTAATTGAGCGTCTTTATTATTATATACACTATATAGCTAAGATAAAGCAACACAATATGAAGCCTGCTGCCTTAACACGCTGCGTGCGTGGGAATCAGCCTCCCTCACATAAACTTTGATCTGCCTCTGGAGCTTAAACTAGAAACGCTCTGCACTGTCTTCCTTAATGTTTTGCACAGGCTGCAAAAAAAAGAAAAGAAAAGGAGCTGATGGGAAATCTTGTTGTTTATATCAGATCTCCACTGAGTCTAATTCCAGCACAGAGATACAATCTCAAATATAGTACTGGTGTGTGCAGTACGTTCCTGCTTCACACTGCACTGTAATCATCCTCCTTTCCGGCGTTGCCTGACTGCAGTGCATCCCCACAAAAACACTCAGCTGGCATCCTCTGAACAAAACCCAGCTCTGCAAATGTTATCAGATAAGCTCCATTGTCCGTTAGTAGTGCAGTGAGGAGATAACATGTGTTACACACCACTTGGAGAAGATCTTAGCTCAGACACCACTAATGCTTTGACACAGAGAATCAGTAGGTAGTGGCCACTGCGACATGCAACACAGGGATTCAGATGAGAATTCAACATGCCTCGCTCACCTGCTGCAGATCTGGAGTTAATCACCAAGACAGATGAGGGAGGAGTCCTTTTGGACAGGCGTTTTCAGATGCAGATCCTCACTCACATTCCTGCCGTGCCCTCCTCTTGATCTTCTCTTAGCTGCAAGGCAAGGTGGGTGTTGTGCTATTAGATGTAGTGGCAGAGTGTGTATCTGTGTAAGAAAAAGAGGAAGGAAGGAGCAGCAGCAGCCCTCTCTGCTTCCTGTCAGTGTATGAGTATGTGGATGGGTTAGTGTTTGTTTTTCTCTGAGGCAGAGTCTGGTCAGAGCAGCATCACAGGGGATGTGGGGTGGTGAGAGAGAGAGAGAGAGAGAGGATAAGGGAGAGTAAAATCATCCAGCGCTGCTCTGCCTGCAATGATCAGTTTCCATACTCCCGCTCGCTCACGTCACATCCCTCCATCCCTCCCCTCTACTGCTCTGTTATTCACCTCCCCCTCCCTCCCCTGAAAACCCGGAGGTCCTATGCTCTCTCGCTTTCGCTCCGTCTTTCTCATTTCCCTCCCTACTACTCCCCAATTCTCTCCTCCTTTCAAGCTATCTTCACTCTGGTCACTGTGTCACGCATCAGCCGACCACATTAGCATTCCGAACGGCAGGCAGTAAGTGCAGCAACCTGTAGCGTGTTCTCCCCAGGGCTGAAAAAAGGTGGGAAAACTGGAAAGATGAAGACAGAGACGTGAGAGAGGGTGAAGGGTGAAGCACAAGTTGAGAATGAAAGATGAGAATGGGTGACAAATAGAGTGGAAATAGAAAATGACAGAGATGATGCACAGGGGGTGGAGGAGGTGGTGGAGGAGGACGGCACGCTTTTTGTGAGCAATGTTTTCCATTCTCTTCTTCCATTTTTGCACAGAGGACACACAAACATAACATCAAACAGATATGAAAGCTCGTTTTCAGCACCCATCAAAAGAGTATAGTCAATAATGAGAATATTTGTGATTTTTAGAATAGCTTGTTAAATGTAGCTAATCTATAAATATATGGAGAGATACGAGATGCTTCAACCACAGTGTAATTTTAATATATGTATAGAAAAAAACAGTATAGGTTATGTTGATTTGCAACAGTAAGCACAGGAACAATATTAACAACAATACCAAAAACAACATGAGATAAGGTACATTAGGAGCATCAGATGTCTAACTGACTAGTGGCTCAGAAACCCATCATGTCAAAGTGCTTGGCATTAAAGAACATATCCACCCTTCCTCTACCCCTGTGTAGCGTAAGCCTACAAAGCTTATAGATCCACAGAGAATGCCATCACCATGGCTCTCCATGTCACACTGACCTATCTTAAACAGAAGAGGCCATAGTATGTGAGGATGCTTTGTATTGACTAAAGCTCTGCATTAGCTGATAGGTTTCAATATTTGTGGTTTCAATAACTTCCTATTCTTGTGAATCAAAGATTTCCTGTCTTACCACCACCACAGTCAGATTTACTGGAAGGCTACGTACAAATGCAGCCCACTTCTCCCCACACAGCCTGAACACAAAACAATCATTAAAACTGAATATGTCACAATAGCACTGGGACTAACTTTAAATATGAATTAGAAAGCCTACAGAGATTAAATCTGCAAAGCAGTAGGATGGTGTAAAAGCTCAATTTGTCTCTGAGCATCGATGAAACACAGAAATCACAGAGTGCAAGAACCTCTCCCTGCTAAACATTAAAATAAGGTAGACAGGTGGGTTACCAGTATAAGCTGTATATATGTATAAAAGTCGTAATCACCATGACATCGGCTCCTGCTTTCTGGCTATAAACAGTAAACGGCATCTGTGTCTGAAAATGTATTCAGAAAAAGCAGCATCTATCTGAAGGCTTAACTGTTGGTGAAAGCACTTACAAAAAGACTGCTGGTCCTATAAAAGTTACTCATGTGATGTCATAAACAAATAACCCAAGAGTTGTCTGTCAAACAGGACGTGATATAATCACTAGTTGCTAGGGAAAAATCTGTAATCCCTGACCGGTTGACAAGTATTTCCTGCAGGTTGCTGAAATTGTCTGCAAAGACGTTGCTGTATCAAAAACCTGTCTGCAAACACTCACTTACTACTTGCCAAGTGGTAATAAAGCTTAAAAAAGTGCAATGCAAATTTTTACCTTAAATTCACGAATTCCCGATTTCTGGATTACATCACTTTTTTTTTTAAAGTGATGCAATCCAGAAACAGTTATATAAGTAATTCTCCAAAAGTCACCAACATGTCATACACAGTTAGAAGGTCCAGTTCAGCAACTCAAGCCTTGACAGCCAATGGCTATTGGCTCCACATACTTTTGTTTCTAGTTGTACAAAAATTTTAACTTCATTTTTATTCAAGCTAGATGCTTTAACATGGGAGTCTATTAGGACTGACTTGCTTTTGGAGTGTCAAGTGGCCATTTGAGGAGCTGTAGATGTTTTACACTTTGCCGTTAGCACTGGTGCAGTTTCTATCTTGAAGATTCACAGAGAACCTTGCATGGTCAATCAGTCCTGCCTGCCTGGCCACTTAGGAACTATTTGGTGAGCTATTTTTACCACTTTTCTACATAGTGTACTGGACGCATCACAGGATGTCATACCAACTTATAACAGCACACAGGAGAATTTTCCTGAGAGCGATAAACTATCCTGAGAAAATAAAGGTTTCGCCTCGCTGGGAATAAACTGCTTTGACTTTCAAACAGTCATATCTCTAAGATTAAAATAATGCTTCCTTTTGTGGCTGTATTTAAAAAAGAGGGACAGCTTCCTGAGGTGATGGGTGTTCATCCTTCATTAATATTCAAAACACAGTCATTGACATTTTAGACATTTGAGCTGATACTCCTATTCAAAGAGATGCATGCTGAGTGCTCACATACAAATTAGCTCAATTTGGCCTCAGTTGAAGCAGTCAATAGTAATGAAGTCAGAGGGTTAAAGCCACACCACTAACATATGAAATGTAAGAAATCTCCCCAGTGGCACAGAATGACACAAATTGGCACAAATTTAACCGAAATCAAGTTTCAGTGTTGGTTTGATGCAGGAAATGTCTATCGTAAGAATGAGTCACATTTAACCCTTTCAGCCACACTAAACGCTTTTGTAGTCTGAGCTCAACTGACAGCTGGCTTTTCACTATAGCTTAAATTGTGATAGTTATAAAGATCTGACGTTTTTATGATATTTCAGATGATGAAGGGTGTCATCCAACTTTGATTTTGGGGCCTGGATTAAAAGACAAGTCCCAAACGCATAAACACAAGTGTGCAGCAGAAATGTTTTGTGCTATGTTCACAACAAAACACTTCTGCAGTAGACATGAAGGTGACTCAGCAACACTTCTTGCCCTGCAGTTCTGCTTTTCACTCAATGTTGTGCAGAGAAAAAGACTTGAGAGTAATAAGCATTTCACTTCTTGGAACAAACCTAATATATCCTATTCACTTACCAGCCCACCTTTAGATAACCTGTACATTGAAACCTTTTATGTAACCTCCCACCTACTGGAAGCAGCATTTAATCCGACCCACAAGCCTCAGCATGAATTGAGTTTCATAAAAGGTTGCTGAACAATGACCCAGATATTGGCAGTGTGGCAGTGGCGCCTCCAGGCTCTCTGGGTAGGTCATGTGGGCGTTTACATTTGTGTCAGAGTGGCAGGGCCAGTTGAAATATTGACATGTCCTTCACATGTGACTAGCAGTGACTAACTACAAGACATCTGCTTCTCAGAGTGATGCGCAGCCAGGATCTGGCCGATTTTACTGTATAATTTGAGAATAATTAAGTTCATTCTAAAACAAAGAAATCTATTATAGGAAAAACATAATTAGATGAGTGTCACTATTAAAGTTTATTTACACAAAGTAAACTTTAAGCAGCGAGCTGTAAGGAGACACTGCTCTTATCAGCTTGTAAAGCTGTAATGATGAACATGTTGGCCAACATTGCTGCGTCTGCTTCCTCTTTGCATATCAGGCAAACACAAGCTTTTAAATGTCAGTACTTACTGTTCTTTAGCCTCCGGCTTGGTATCCAACAACTCCTCAGTGAAATGTCTGGCTATTTAGATGCTAAACGTTCCGCTGTGTTTACCAGCTAGCTGATTACTAAGTTTGCTGCGGTGCTTGGCAGGTTCATCAAAGAATTTTTAGTGCAGTTTCAAATTAGACTATAGGGAGTGGGAAGTGTGAGACCGAACCAAAACAGAACATTAAAAAGACAAAAAAATCTATGAACAAAGGCCTGTTCTCAAACTAGTCATACTGATTCTGCAAAATATTAATGAATCCAAACACAAATACACACAAATACAAGTGAGGCCTGCTCTACGAAGGCGGTTTCGTTTACCCTAACATTACCAGTTGGGCTAACCAAGTAAAATATTTTCCAAAGTAGTTCAAACTAAAATAGATATTTTTTAAATAAATAAATATGTAAAACAGACTGCTGCAAGGTATTGTGTGTGAGAGAGGAAAATTATTGTATTTAATACACTGTATGAATGTATATGTGCTTTAAATATGACCTACTGGATTAATAATGTTTAGATTATATGAACCAGGCAGGGAAGTAGGCAGGTTTGTTGAATGTGTGCAGACTTGTCAGAATTATATTTGCATCATCAAGAAGTGGAGGGATGTGACAGACTGCAACTGTTGTTCCAGGAAATGTTTATATGTGCATAATATAGTGTTAGCATTCTTGTTTTAGCAACAGTAAAAAAATAAATATTTATAATATAAATAATTCAAGTAGAGCTGTAGCCTACTGCCATTATGCCAAATATAGATTATTCAGCACAGCCACTTTATTTTTAGAGCCTAAATATTTTAAAGAGTGGCACCAATTTAGCTCGAGTCAAATTCAGTTCTTTATAAAAAATTAATTATTTGTGAATTTTTTTTCCAGAACATTCTGGATCCTGATGACACAGAAGATAGCCCTCAGATGTCACTAAGCTCCAGGAGCAACAGACCTGCATCATTATGAGATCATTATATTAATGTGGGGCGGACACAATGGAGGCAGGTTGAATTAGCCTCTCTGCATCAATGACACCCTTCTGTCTCCAAAAATAGAGTGAAACGCAGACACAAACACACACAGTACACTCAGCTTTCTGTTAGTTTCATCTTGTCCTGAGTGACAGGATCGGAGCTGGTCTGGGGTGGAAAAAAAATCTCTTTGGTTACGTTTAATTTATTTAGTCATTCATTTTTTGTTTTGTTTGTCTTTATAAAGCCAATTTAACTGAATGATGAAGAAAGTAGTACTATAATCACCCTTTGTTCTACACAATACTGCAATTAAAGCAATTTTAGGTTCTCTGACTCAAACCTCTTTCTCAAACAAATGTCCAAAGCCCATATCAGTTCTACTTCACTCTTCCTTTGTGCTATAAATAACAGCCTGGATGTGGAAGATAGACAGAATCATAAAGGGACCATTATATAAGTCGTGAGCATCTACACAGGCTGACCCTTGGTCTTTCTTCCCGGAGGAGTTGGTCAGATTGATGCTGGCTAGGTCACAGACAGCTGGGGCTTATTTGCCATGTATCCATCCCCAGGCAGAAGCCAAAGAGCTTTATGAGGTAGAGCAACATTCATGTGTAAACACTAGGCAGCAGTCATTTTGAGGAAGTGTGTCCATGTGTACAGGAAGTTATGGAAGGGAGACTAAAATGCACAACTAATTTCAGTTTTGAACATGTTGGAGAAGATGTAACTCCTCTGTTATAACAATTAGACTTCCAAATAACCAAATAAAACATGTCCAAATAGATCCATTAAGTTTTAAATCTAAAAATCTAAAAAATCTCTGCCTTGTAGTGCAATATTTCTTCAGATTTAATGTTCAGAAAATGACTCCAGCTGAAGATCTTCCAACAATTTATATGAGATAAAATCTTAATACAATCTGATATTTACATATGATACTTTTCATCAAAGCAATGTGGCGAATTTAAATGTAAACATGCCACATTTTTGTCTTCCTCGCTGGCTATTTTATCTTTCTTAACAAATGCTTGATCAGTTCTTTGGAGATGGATGGATGGATTTTATTTTTAGAGCAGGAGAAAGTGCTTGTTCGAATGGGTGAATAAGGCATGCTGTATAAAAAGTGATTTGAGTACTCAGAGAGTAGAACAGCACTATGTAAGAATCAGTCTATTTACCATATTTATATATGTGAGCAATGATCTCTTGATGATCTTTGGTGAATGGGAATTAAAATATATCCAGAAGATTTAAGCATAATGTAGAAAACATATAAAAATAAGTTAGCAATATCAAGCTTCAAATACTAGCCATTTTAAAATGTCATATACAAATGTATTTTAAAAATACTGATAATATTAGTGATAGTGATAATAATATAGTAGGACTCAGACTGTATAACCACTGACACATTGTTTCATGGTTGTATCTTTGTTTCTGTTGTCATGGTATTTGCACCAGTGTTTGCCAAGAGCATCTTTCAGATGTTCAGCTGTGACAAACTATGCATGTGTAATTTGCAAATCTTTTCAGTGGAAAAATATTTGTGGGTGAACAAAGCTTATAGGTTTAAAGCACCAGTAAAACAAACAAACAAAAAAAGATTCTTCAGGTATCAGATGACACAAATCTAAGAAATTTGTGGTTTTTGTGCCCATCATCCCGTGCCCGTCTGTGGCTCAGACAGTAGAGACTGCAGGGCACGGCAATCCACTACACGCCGAGCAAATACAGAAATACAGCATAGCCATGAAATGTTGGAGCCTCTGTACATGTATGAATTTAAGGGGTGTTTACATGTGTCCACAATTACAAATTCATGCCAGTGTTTGTGTAGTAGGATCTCTATCTGTCCCCATGGAGAGCACTGAACTATAGAGTATTAACTTAGGATGAGTCACTGGAACATTCTTGGCTCAGAGGGAGCAAATCACATTTGTTCACTCTTCCCATCTGCCATGTAATGAGGGAAAAGGAGAAAAAACAGGGAACCACACAGACAAATAACATTGTAACTGATGAATCACATCGATTTATTTATACAGCATTTATATAAAACAAACAACATGTGTGCAATACTAAATAAACGTTTTTTGTTAAAGAGAACTTAATTTTCTATAAAACATCTATTTAATGTCACAAAATTAATAGGGACTAATACTGCAGTGTTTTTCTCTTCTTCATAGATCATAGATCACAGGGTTTGGGTATGCTTATGTTTCTGTTGATACAGTTTCAAATCTCTAAATTAAAATAAGCATCTTTTCCAAACATTTAGCCTTTCTAACCAAAATTATATCAATAGTCATACACCGTTTACTGTTTGAAAAAAAATTAATGGTGCATTACTTTTATTGTGTTTTACAACTCCTTGCAGTCATCCCTCAAACCCTTATCCTGTGTGGTACATCTGTGGAGGAGTGCACACAAATTTCTATTATCCATGTACTTATGGGACTAACACTCTAGCCTCAGAGACGTCATTGTTCTCCAAGGTTGCTGCTGTCAACTAGCCTTGACCAAAGCGACCGTTTGGACACAATCAAGACAAAGTAATTTCTCTTGTTTTGTATATAATCCTCCTCAGCGCTCGCCTTGTTCGGCCTGTGAGTTTAGGTGGACGGCCTTGTCTTGGTATGTTTACAGTTGTGCCATACTCCTTCCACTTCTGAATGGTCGCTTGAACAGTGCTCCGTGGGATGTTCAAGGCTTGGGAAATCTTTTTGTAGCCTAAGGCTGCTTTAAATTTCTCAATAACTTTATCCCTGACCTGTCTGGTGTCTAAATCCAATCGAGAATCTGTGGCAATATCTGAAAACTGCTGTTCACAGCTGGAGCTGTTTTGCAAAGAAGAATGGGCAAGGATTTCAGTGGCTAGATGTGCAAAGCTGGTACAGACATGCCCTAAAAGACTGGCAGCTGTAATTGCAGCAAAAGGTGGTTCTACAAAGTATCGACTCAGGGGGCTGAATAATTACGCACACACCACTTTTCAGTTATTTATTTGTAAAAAATGTTTGGAATCATGTATGATTTTCCTTCCACTTCTCACGTGTTCACCACTTTGTGTTGGTCTTTCAAGTGGAATTCCAATAAAATTGATTCATGTTTGTGGCTGTAATGTGACAAAATATGGAAAAGTTCAAGGGGGCCGAATACTTTGCAAGCCACTGTAATTCTGTCATTTTATCAGCTATGGAGTCCATTTTAAATATATTAACATTCATAAAATTAACTAAAAGTTCCATTAGTTTAATTTAAGATTATTAATTAATTTATAATGGTTATAATAAAGGTTGACTGAATACTATTAATCAGTACCATAGCGGTCATGATGGATTGCTTCCAAATGTTTATTTTACCAGGATCAAAATATTTAATGGCTGCTGACCTTCTGAGTAGTAAATAAAAACAATTCAAGGCAACGATTCAGAAGTGTGCTCCTAAATCTTTTGCTTCATTTGAATAAAAGTGGATTTAAAAAATAACAAAAAGCAACAAAAGGTTTTAGATACAGCACTGTGCACCCATATTAACGATGATCAGGTGTGTGTTTGTTCCAGGTACTGTAGCAGTGATCAGCACATCAGAGGTGATGTTGGTGGAGTCGCCGGTGCATTCAGGCAATCTCAGGTTTTCATGACCACTGCTGATGTGATTCGTCCTCGACCCAGTGAGCAGAACACATCCTTACACACAAGTGCTGCGATGTTATCAAACTGGCATGACGCTACCTTCATTCACATGAGAGCAGAATAAGAGCTGCATTCTTCGCCGTCTCTCCAACCTCATATTTTCATTCCATTTACAATTTTCTCTTTTTTTGCAGTTCAAATGACGAGATCAGTAATACATTTAGGATCCATCAATTTACGTGCTTGATTTGATTAAACTGTCTGGGTGCAAAGCAGGAGGAATCAACTCTGCAAAAAACTGTAAGAAGCGAGAGCACGTGTTTTTGGAGATTCTCGAAACTGATGTTTAGTCAGCAAATTCATCTATAGGGTGATAGGTCTTGGCTAATTTTCAAGCTTTAAAAACAAATACTGCAAACTAGGCCTAGTGTCTGACTTGAAGTGTGGAGAGCTCGCTCAGAGCAGAAATTTATGAGCAGAGAGGAGTTCTGGATGGAGCCAAGTGTCCATGACCTCTGACTAAAAACCCTGAAATGGGCTACATAGCCAGAAGGCGTGAAAGAAGTCATCATCTTAAATGCCAACAGTGTGGACATGTGTTGCAGTACATTTTATGGCTGCTAAGATGAACCAAATGAACGACATTTTATCAAGCAGTATTGCAGATTGTGGAAAATCCAGTATGGAGCTTTTTTGCCTTTCCAATTATTGTTGTAATGAGTCTGGTGTGCTGGAGGATTTCTTTTCTAATCTCATCTCTTGGTTGCAAATGTTTGGTTTCAGAATAACTAGAATGAGTATGTTCACATAATTTTACTCGAAATTAAAGTAACTTATTACTTGTAAAATAATTTGCTTTTTATTTTATGGAGTGTAGAATGAGAATTTTTACTGTACTGCTGAGAGTACATCAGCAGAGAGAACAAGAGGAGGTTGATTTACCGCATCACTGTGAAGGGATACATTTTCAGAATACTACTTTCAAACAGAGTAAATGGATGTTTTAAGTGGAAGTCATGGATGCAGCCATCAGTGGGGATTCATCTTCCTCTCACCAGCAGATAGTTTCAGGTCCAAAGTATCTTATAGTTTGCCTATTGGGCAGTTTTGTACATTCAGGGATTACATATTTTTATGTTATATTTCAATAGATCATGTGATTTTTTTAAATTTCTTCAATAAAAAGATCAAAATGCATAATTTACTCATTTAATATTGCCTGTATCTAAACTGTTATACAGCCTTTGTGTCACAGATCACAGCGATGGATTCCCTTTATTGTGATGGATGTTCGCACTTAGGTTCTATATTTGCTGCAGTAAATACTTCCCTGGGGCAACAAATGTGTAACAATCCACGGCTGAAAATAGCCTCTTCAAATACCATTTGCTCTTGTTTAAATAACATTTGCTAACATTTTCTAAAACAGATGTCTACATTGCATCTGTTATAGAAAATTTAACACTTGTTAAAATAATGTAAAGATTCTAACAAATAGCAATTAAAACATTAAACACACATACACACAATTATACTGAAGTTTTAGCTTGTTACATGCACCTAATCATTGGATCTGTTAAATGATTTACTGCATCTCTTCAGTAGGCGAGACTTAGAGCTACAATCTGGTGAGGAAAGATGAAAACTGTTGAATGATCGATTTTGAACTTTGAGTTAAAACTCTGTTGTATGACTCACAGATATTAATAGCCATGACTTCACTGAAAGACCTTTGTATATTCCATTTTTTACAAGTTTACAGCCATCACTCGTACCTGTACCATTACTAACAAATTTTAGGTCAAAACATTTTTAACTTAACCGAATGAATTGATCACAAAAGTAATTCAGAGGTTATCATTGTAAATAACAGCAATTACATTGTGGAGGACAAAATGATTCCTGGTTTATTTTTGTTCTCTTTTACATTGCAACAAGCCCAGACAGACCTAATTCTCATTGATGTCTTATTGGTCAAGTATTTGGAGCAGCACCTCCTCTATCTATTCACTGAAGTAAAGGGCAGAATCCCCTTTACACCTCTTTAGTAAGGTGAAAGCTAATTCACGCTGGGCTCAATATGCCAGCATCTCATTCTGTCAGTGGATAAATATATAAGCAATACATCCTTTGAAGAGAATTAGAACACAGCTGAAAGTAGCAGGACTCTTGACAGATTCATTGTTATATTTCTAGTAAAATGACACATTTTACACCTATACCTAAAATGTTTCCATTGTTCCATATTTATTGTTGTAGAAAAGAAAATTGTAAACAAACTCTTTTCATACCATTTCTGTTTAGTTTCCCCCCCCCCCCCCCCCCCCCTCAGAAAGGATTTGTAAAAATAGACTGAAAATAACACAAATCGGAAGCAAACTAACTGCCCAATGACTGATCCATTCTGTAGCATGGAGGAGTCGGGATTTTGAAAAACAGTTTGAAGGTGTCAGCAACACATTTGTTTTCCATAATAGTTTTTATTACCGTTCATTACATCAGCAGGTACAAATTTTATCATGTTTAATGTTAATTAGTTTCTATTGGAATTCCAACAAAAGGTAAAAACTAAAAGTTAAATATAACTTTTAAAACTCTAGCTCTATAAATAAATAACTGAAAAATAACTGTAATAGTAACAAATCTTAGATATAATATAAAGAATAGCAAAAAAAAAAGTCCTCAGCCTTAGTCAGAAATTGATTGTTCCAACCATAGAAAGAAATTCACATGCAACATTGTGCAATATCACTTTTAAAGACAATTTCTTTTACTCCACGTCAAGATTACTACTATCAAAAAAGTAATCCATTACATTATAGCCCTACTTTCAGACAAAAAATTTGTACAAATAATTATTCCATTCCATTTGTTTGTGATATTGTTCAGAGAGTTGGTAGCTCATTAAATCGACCTCTCAGTGTATTGACTTTATGTCATTACATATTTGATATTGGTAGCATTCCCTCCATCACATAATCAGGTTCCTTAATTTCACTCAGAGTGACAGCTTTAGCTAAAGGCATCATTCTCCTCCACAGGCCTCACCACCAGTGTTATGGAGCTATACTTAGCTTGTTTGCACTTCTTCAAAAATTGAAGGCATTATCAGCTGACAGTCATGTTATAACCCCTGCACAAAATAATGCAAATACTTCAATATGTAATTTCAATACTCTCTATTATTTTTCTTGTGTTATTTTGTAATTTATTAAAGTCAACACCACTACTGTAAACCTTCCCAACAACAGGACACAGGCTATGAAGACTTTGCCAGGACTCAACTGAGAGGCACGAATACGCACAACATTCATTCAGGAAACTGAGACTGGCATCTTTGGTTTTCTGTCTTTTTCATTTACATTTGCTGTATGTTTAAGTTAATGCACCAGAAATACTGTAAGCCAGAAATATTAGGTTGGACTCTGGACTCAATAGATCTTGAAAAAAGCTTGAATTGTTGAAGTAGAATTGCTGCATTTTGTGTTTGGGTAGTCTGCAAAAATCTTTTATCATTGTGTGAGAGTTGGAGGCAATTACCTGTTTATCTAATAATTTTTGTTTACTAAGGTTTAAAGTTAGAAAAAAGGAATGTTAAACAACCTTAAATTACATTGAGCAGAACACTGCCTCTGCATTGCAGGTTTTAACACCAGGCAACTACAAAGGAATATTACTTGGATGTTTGTAAGTACCTCCTCCCCCACAATCCAAATGTGGGGGAGGAGGAAAAAACAAAAGTTCATTTTAGTTAAGACTGCCTGAAACGTTGTTAAATGATGTTTTCAGTAGGTGAAGCAGGCTGGCGAGATGAAAACACCACAAGGCATGACAGTTCTGTGGGTACCACTATAATGTAAAAGATACAAGAATGTGTGAAATGTGTCCTATGTGATCCCTACCTTGGTTTCAACCCTTGCATCAAGTTGAATGCCTGTAAGTGTTTTGATTTTAACAGCTGCTGGAGGTTAAAGTGAGATCAGTTAAGATGTTTGAAGCCACAGAAATCAGCGCTATCTGCAACAGAAGAAACAGATGTTTCCAGCTCTGTGGGATTCTGCTCATTTGGATCTTTTTTTAAAAACTGTAATTAATCTGGTGATTTCATGGGGCAGTAATGGGAATTACAACCCCATCAAAATGAACTACACAAAAATGTTTTTGTGTCTGGATCGTAATCTATAAGTTTGCATTATACGTTAAGCGCACATAAACACACATTTGCCTACAGTGTATGCACTGGTCCAAATACTTGCACAAGTACATACAACATACGTTGCTTAGTTATGGCGTTTCATGTATGCCCTGCCTGCTAGCATCTTGCACACTGCTGTTATGTGCTGGATTGTTTCAGGGGCATCTTTACACAGCACATGGGATCTTGCCTGGTGTGATGCACTCCAGCCTCTATGGATCTTGTGCTCAGAGCTTGCCTCTGTGGAACCTTCTGGCCAACAGAAGGCCGGACAGTCCTGATCCTTGAGGACCCCCAGAAGGGACCGGCCCCATCCAACTACCGGCGAAGTGATTGAAGCTTTCTAACATCTTGCTGCGTGTAGAAAGTGATCTGAGCTTCATCAGAAAGTAGAGTCTGCTCATCTCTTTCTTTTACACAGCATCACTGTTGGTCTTCTAGTCAAGTATGTCACAGTGACTTATTGGATGTGTGTTACCACCTCTAGAGAATTTGTCTTATGATTTACATATGAAAATAAGGTCAAAGACTGACCATTCAAAAAGGGTGGCCAATTCATCGTCTGCATTCATATGTGGAGAATTCAGATCTCAACCTTAAAACAATATTCAACAAACTTGTAAGTATATCTTTATATTTTCACCATTTGAGTGTTACAATACATTTAGATTTTGTTATTGTTAATGTTTTTTTTTATTGTCTCTTTACATAGAAATTACAGATGGAACAATATGTACTCATTCTATTGCATATATTATATGTCAATAAATGAACAGTGTTCGTCTCTTTTTAGTTTAATATTGACCAAAAAAAAAAACCACTGAAAAAGGAAAAAGAAAGATCATTTGGTTCAAACTCCTAATAATACAAAGATAACAGCTGTAAAGTGAATAAATCTGGGGTGCAAACTGGCTAACAGAAGGCTGGACAGTCGTGATCCCCAAGGACCCCCAGAAAGGACCGGCCCCATCCAACTACCGGCCTCAGTACCACATGGAAGCTCCTGTCAGGTATCATAGCGGCTAAGATGAACAGGCACATGGGCCAATACATGAGTGGGGCACCGAAAGGGATTGGCAAGAATACCAGAGGCTCAAAACACCAGCTACTGGTAGACCAAGCAGTCAGCCGAGACTGCAAGACTAGGCTGACCAACCTGTGCACTGCCTGGATTAATTACAAGAAGGCCTATGACTCCATGCCCCACACCTGGATCCTGGAATGAGGGTCCTGTTGATACAAGATCAACAAGACCCTAAGAGCCTTCATCAGGAACTCAGTGGGGATGTGGCGGACAACACTAGAGAGCACAAGTCAACATCAAGTGCGGGATCAACCAAGGAGATGCTCTTTCCCCACTGCTATTCTGCATCGGCCTGAACACCCTCAGTTACATCATTAACAAGACTGGCTACGGATACCAACTACAGAATAGGAGCAGTTGTTAGGCACCTCCTGTACATGGATGACATCAAGCTGTATGCCAAGAGTGAACGAGACACCAATTCACTGATCCACACCACCAGGATATACAGCAATGACATCGGAATGTTGTTCGCATTGGAGAATTCGGATGATAACAAAGAGAGGGAAGGTAGTCAGAACTGAGGGGTTCTAACTACCAGAAGGCATCATTGCAGACATAGAGGACAGTTACAAGTACCTGGGGATCACACAGGCAAATAGGAACCATGAAGAGGCCGCTAGGAAAGCTGCAACCACCAAGTACCTGCAGAGGGTCAGGCAAGTCCTGAGGAGTCAGCTGAACAGTAAGAACAAGATCCGGGCTATCAACACCTATACCCTGCCCATGATCAGGTACCCTGCTGGGATTATAAACTGGCCAAAGGAGGAAATAGAAGCCACTGACATCAAGACAAGGAAGCTCCTTACCATGCATGGAGGGTTTCACCCCAAGTCCAGCACCCTGAGGCTGTACGCTAAGCAGAAGGAAGGGGGCCGGGGACTACTGTCAGTACCACAGTCCAGGATGTGGCAACGAACATCCACAAATACATCAGGAAGATGGCCCCAACCCACCACGTGCTCAGTGAATACCTCAGGCAGCAGAAACTCAAGAAAGAGATGGAAGAGGAGGAACCATCATGGAAGGACAGCGGTAACAAAGTCTGGAACTGCATTAGAGTGGTTCTCCTCTTATCTCCATCACCGATCCTTTTCTGTGGCAGTCTCCGATATTAGGTCATCCTCTACCTCCCTTACTTATGGTGTCCCTCAAGGGTCAGTTTTGGGGCCTTTATTGTTTTTAATATATCTTCTCCCCCTCCAGCATATAATGGGCTCTTTTGAGGACATTTCTTATCACTGTTATGCTGATGATTTTCAGTTGTACGTTTCTTTTATGCCCGAGGATTTATCTAAGCTTCAGAGTCTGAATGATTGCTTAGATTTGATCAAACATTGGATGGCTGCAAATTTCCTCCAACTCAACGAGGGGAAAACCGAAGTCCTCGTATGCGCCCCTGATAGATTTTTATCACAGATAGGGAAAGCCCTTGGTCCTCTTTCAGTGTATCTTAAATCCTCTATCAGGAATTTAGGTGTCACCTTTGACTCGAGTCTCACATTGGATGGGCATGTGAAATCTCTGGTTCGGTCTTGCTTTTATCATTTAAGAAATGTGCCTAAGCTAAGCCCGATTTTATCACTCTCTGAACTGGAGATTGCTATACATGCATTTATTTTGTCACGCTTGGATTATTGTAATTCGCTGTTTATGTGTCTAAGCAAAGGTTCTCTGGATCATCTGTAGGTTGTGCAAAACGCTGCAGCTAGGCTTTTGACAAATCCTCCAAGTACTCACATGTGACACCGTTGTTATCTCAGTTACACTGGCTTCCTGTTAAATTTAGAGTTAATTTTAAGATCCTGGTCATGACTTACAGAGCTGTGCACGGACTGGCACCAGCCTACATCTTTGATCTGCTACAGCCCTATGTCCCTAGCAGGTCTTTGAGGTCATCTGATCAGAGCTTACTTGCTTTAAAAAATGCTAAGAGGAGGACTAAGGGTGATAGAGCTTTTGCCACTGTGGCCCCGAGACTGTGGAACGCTCTCCCCCAAACATTAAGAACTGCGGACTCAGTAGTTGTTTTTAAAAAACAACTCAAAACTCACATTTTTAAAACTGCTTTTGGTTAAGTTTTTTGCCTGTTTTATTTTCTCTTTTTAAATCTTTTTATGACTTGTAATCTTATGTGCAGCACCTGTCACGGTGACCATCTCTAGAGAATTTGCCTTATGATTTACATACTCTGACAGACAGGCAGCCAGTGTAAATATGAAAATATACATATGAAAATAAGGTCGAAGACTGACTGACTGACTGACTGACTGAAGGGTGGCCAATTCATCGTCTGCATTCATATGTGGAGCACTCAGATCTCAACCTTAAAACAATATTCAACAAACTTGTAAGTATATCTTTATATTTTCACCATTTGAGTGTTACAATACATTTAGATTTTGTTATTGTTAATGTTTTTTTATTGTCTCTTTACATAGAAATTACAGATGGAACAATATGTATTCATTCTATTGCATATATTATATGTCAATAAATGAACAGTGTTTGTCTCTTTTTAGTTTAATATTGACTAAAAATAAACACAGAAAAAGAATGAAAGATCAACTCCTAAAAATACAAAGATAACAGCTGTAAAGTGAATAAATCTTGGGTGTGTACTGGTTTGTAGACATTATTTGGGAATTCTAACTTTTTCAAATTTTCACTATTTTCCGTCATTTTATTGAAAAAACAACTCATTCAATACGAACATACACTGATCAGTCACAACATTAAAACTAGTAAAAAGTTACATAATTCAGAATGATCTTGCTCTTTGTGGAGACAATGAGTGTGGCAGGGATAATGGTTGAAATGGCTGCAAAACCTAACAAACCTGCCAGTGATGCTAAGGCGGACATGGCAAACATAAGGCTTGGGGGCCAGAAGCCGCCCAATAAAAACTCCAATCTGGCCCAATTGACATTTTTAAACAATGTGAAACAAAGTGATGAAGTAATAGATAAACAATTAAATGACAGAAAAGTTCCTGTTTTTTCACAATGTAGTATAAAAAAATCTGTTTCTTTCTCTTGTGTCTACAGTAAAATAAGTAAACAAATAATTTATCTGGGCAATTAGACTGTTAGAACAATTTTTACTGTAATTTTTATACATTTATTTCTTACAATTTAAGTATCTAGTGTTGTATATTTTCAAAACACACGTCACAACAACTTTGAACTTCACCCCAGCATTAACAACAATAAGCTTTCATCAAATATCCCCAGACTTTAATTTAATTTATCACAACTTACCCAAAATTACCATGGACATGTCACCTGAAATCTACTTACCAGATTTTATAATTTACTTTAATTTCACCACTCCAGAGCCAATTTAACGGTTGAGATCTTCCATTCGGCGAACAGATAATTTATCCATCCATTTATTCATTCATTTTCTTTGAACAGGCTTGTTTTTACCTTTGCTTACCTTTAAATCTTTTTAGACCGGTCTCCTGTCTGCCTCATATCAGATCGCACCTTAAGGGTGGTCAAAACTCAAAAAATTTATCTTTATTTTACATTTCCGGAAATGGAGAGCTTTTAGGCGCTCTCATGCACCCACAGTTCTGAAAGCATTATAGCTACATGTGCATATATAGTTCTGCTACGTCACATATAGTTTCGATCAAAACAATCTGCTCAGTTTCCCTTTCTGTCTGCACCTTCTGTGGTCTGCAAAAGCATGCAGTTTCCTGTCAGCCTGCGACCTAGTTTACACTCAGAGCTGGCCCTCTCTTATTAAAATACATAAAAGAATATATAATCAGCAAATAAGCACTAAGAATATATATTTATTTATCAACAATAGTAATCTTTTTTTTACATATCCCCAAAGTAAACTTTTAAAGTCATTATTTTCTGACCTTATTCTCATTCTCAAAAGCATGTTATGTCATTCTTTAACTGATCAACACGTCAATCAGAGAAAACTGGAAACAAATGCAAAGTAATGCAAAAGCTCTAAAGTTGGTGTGTTATTTATACCTATTTCCTTCTCTTTACAGTGAAATCAGAAATGGGCTGTTTCCCAACACTGACTCTCCTCTTCTTTGGTAAGATCCCAAATTTGTATAATGGAAATGTGTGATTTGAATTGTAAAGTTGAAAAGGAAGCCATTTAAAACATATTCAATTATGGAAACAATGTGTCAGAAATAATTATATGTTTCATTTTATTAAAACTTTGAGGAGGTGCAAAGAGGTGAAACAATAACTTGATACTGAAACTCCTTTTCCAGGCATTATATAAACCCCTACAAATGATCTTCTAAAGCTATACCTTTGACACTGTGCATAACATGAACTACTCCCATGCAGACACTTCCTCAACTCTCACTCATAAATTTTCAGGGACAAGAACTTCACGTCTCTCTTTTATGAGCAACTGCTCTGCTCCATGTGTCTGTTTCAATGGAGAGCTGCAGAGCACACACAAACAAGTGTTGAGTAAGAGTAACCTACTTTTATGAGGAACTTACATTAAAGGTTTACTGCCAGTAAATGTGATTAAAATTATGGCACTACCTACCAAGAAAAGTGGCCTGTTGGAGTGCTTTCATGCTACTAAAAAACAACAACACACTTTTCAATTTAGCTTACAAGTCAATTAAGCCAATATGGGAAAAAATATTGTCTCTCTTTTGAGTCCTTGTCACTCTTGCTTCAGTATTTTGGATCAGCTGAAGGTTGTGAAGAGATATTGTGTAAATGCAAAAAAGCAGTCCAATATATTTGTTTAATATGCACACAGAAGGATATATACTGGTGAAAAACGATTTCAAGATTCCTCACAGTGTTACAGTGTTGGCCATTGTTATTTGAACTGGAATCCATAAAAGAGACCAAAATCAAGTCTGCAGGAGCAACTTAGCGCTGAGTTGCTAAAGTCTAACATTGTGTCTAAGCTCTGACTGAAAAGGTAAATATGCCATGGTTGAGATAAACTTGAATTATTGTTTCGTCTTCAGATAATCGAGTAGTTATGACCCATTCATGACCCCAGCAACAAAGTAAAATATGCTGTTGGGATATGTTTAAAAATAAAAATGTTTTCAATCACAAAAACTGTATGCAGATACTTAAATCTCAAATATAATGACAAACACTGAATTCAATATTGATCATATAACATTTGGTCATTACTGCAACATTACTGCCCTCCTTTAGCAGTTTTTATATTAGTAGACTGGTACCCTGTGTAGCCTGTCAATGTAGTTAAAAAACTGTAAGGGCAAAAAGAATCTCTAATGTTTGTTTTACCCTTTTCTTGTGTGTACTGTGAGGAATCTAATACTACTTATACTATCTATTATCATTGTTAAGGATTTAGTCTCTGCTCCTGCTCAAAGTTCCCTCCTCGTGAGTACTACTACGTTGACAAAACAATGAGCTGGAACGATGCTCAACAATACTGCAGAGAGAAGTACACTGACCTGGCCACCATTGAAAGCATGGATGATATAAGCAGGCTAAGTTCATCTTTTTCCTACGACTGGGCATGGATTGGACTGCAGGATGACCCTAAATCCTGGAAGAATACGTTAGGCAATGACACCAACTCTTGGAGATGGGCAATAACTGGTGAAACGAGCAAAATTGATTACCACAACTGGGACTCTACCGAACCCGATTATTATCGCGCAAAAGAAACTTGTGTGATAATGGGTCTTGGAGGAAAGTGGTACGATAAAAACTGTGGTGAAATCAAAACTTTTGCTTGCTACAATGGTAAGAAAATATTTTCATTCATGGATTTCACCTACTGACCTGACTACTGACTTCACCTGCATTTTTCACTGGCAGATTTGACAGAAAGCATCACTGAAGATTTGCTGTATAAAATATAAGAAAAACCTTAGCTCAAAAAGTTTGAACTTATTGGAAAACATTAAATTGATTATCCAAAACTTGTAATCATTCACTGCAATGCTAACTGATTAATATCCCTAATAAATTGAACATATATTATCTGCCATGGATGCTTAAACACTTGCTTCATGCGTTTCCCCCTCACTGGTTCATTTTCTATCTGCTACAGTTACAGAGCAAAACAAGAAAAACTACATGTACATCTCTACTACAAAAAATTGGACCTCTGCTCGAGAACACTGCATAAAACTAAGCATGAACTTGGCAGTGATCGAAAACAGTGAGGAGAACGCTGAGGTCAATTCATTAAAACCAAACAGTGATGACATTTGGATCGGTCTGTACCGAGTGCCATGGACCTGGTCTGACATGAGTCAGAGCTCCTTTAAAAGCTGGCGAAGTTCCAGCCCAAATAACCCTCCGGGTAACCAGCATTGTGTGGTGGAGAATAACGTCCACGTGTGGGATGACGACATATGTACAATAAAATATGTTTTCATTTGCCATCAAGGTAAATGTTCAATAACACACACACAAAACAAACAAACACACACATAAAGAAAACTTGTCCTGACTAACCCTAACTCCTGTTTCTCAATTTGTCAAAACTTACTGTTATTTTATAACAACATGTTTCCTTCTAAGTTGCAAAGTTGAGGACGGCAGTGAAGCTGAAGTTTGTGACTGATGTTGACTTAAGTGACTCTGCAACTAATGCCCAGATCCTCCAGCAGGTAAAATCCTTGTTTTTGTTTCTGGAAAAAAAGCAAACAAACAAACAAAAACTGAAAGAGCAATGGATAAATATACTGACTTAAAGAAAATGATGAAACCACCTACGTATTTTTCTATTCTATCACAGCTAAGAGCCAAACTAGCAAGTCAAGGATTGACTGATTTCAAGCTGCAATGGAACATTCAACCCAAGAAACAAGAGAACAAGGAGAATAGTGAAACTTAGAGAGACTTGGGGTGCTTTGGATCATTGCTCAGCCTTATAACTCAAGTGTGCTAAAGATTCAGGGCAGAAATTGATGATCAGACATTCTCCTGAAGGATTTTCTAATGTTTTAAAAAAAAAATTATTGTTATTTTTTCTTATGTTAAACTATGACAAGTCACCCAGTTACCAAAGCAGAAAAGCAGCCCCAAAGCATTACACTACTACTTTTGTTGATGTGATATTCTTTTTATGAAATGCTGTGTGGTTGTTTTTTGCATAGCACAGTAAAAATCTCCAGAAAGTTTAACTTTCGTCTCATTAGGCTAAATGGTTTGATAAACAGTTTAATGATTTTGAAACCTTAACCCTTTAAAACCGGTCAGAGCAGGCACGCTCTGTTTTGCGTAACTATTTTTAAATCCCGGTAGCACTGCAACCACGTAAGCTAGCGCAATAATTTTTTTTGCATATGAAACCCGAGGAGTTGTACTTACATCTTATGCCATCAGCTTGTCCTCGGTCACAGTTTCCTTCCACATAAAGCTTTGCAAAAACTGCATAAAAAGCACTTGCAGCAACAAAAACATAATATTCCAGAAACACGCTTTGCCGATCCGATCAGCTGTTCATAACACTTGTCCGCCATTTCCTGGCCGAAACCGGAAGTGACGTCATTTTCGCGGAAATGTAGTTTTTTTTACTATCAGGGCCTCATGAGCCTATACTGGTGTTTTTAAAAATTATCTTTGACTTTATGACTTTCTGTGTCGTTTCTGGGATGCTTAGGACTCATATTGCACTGCTGGAAATAGTTTATTTTGATGCATATGCTGCTTTTTTGCAAATTTGCACTATAATATTTATTTTCGTTTTTCCTGCAGTATATAAAAATTGGTGTATTTCAAAAGTAAAACTATGAAGACACTCAAAATAAATTTCCTGTGGTGGGAAACTATTTTGTGCAACTTTTTTGTATTTACAGTTTTGAGGGATAAGCTTCTTAAATTTCTCTAACTAGAAATAAATGTTAAAAAAACAAAAACGATTTTCAATTTTTTTGTAGTTTATTGCACTTTTTTTTTTTTTTAGATTTTTTTAGATTGTAATTATTATGCACTTAATGCATACATATTATTAAAATCTGGGCTATAAAAGTTGTATTGATGTATAGCAACTTGAAATTCTCCCAAAAATGGCACTACAGCATGTAAAAATATAATATAAGCTCTGGCAGACTTGGTTCTATGGTAGGTCTTAAAGGGTTAAATACTAAATTGACCTTCGGTTTTGTTTTTATCTGATATGGTTAAATGTGAAATGTCTGACTTGGTTTTGTTTGATAAACAATTTGGTGTTTCTGAAGATAAATATTAAATTGACTCTTATGTTTTGTTTGTTATCATCAGTCAGTAGCTAAAAGAATTAACTGGTATTTGTTGTATGTTTATTTTTTGAATTTGTGATCCTTCTACTGATTTGCAATTTGTTGTTATCAGTTAATAGCTATAGAGTTAACTGCTAATTGGGTTTCTATTCTGAGTTTCCTTTGAGTTGATTTCTGATATAATTAAACAGCCATGAAATTAACTGGTATTTGTTCATATTTGCCTCTGCACTTTGATCATTATAATTGACTTTGTTATCAGTTGTGATCAATTTACAGCTATAGAGCTAACTGCTAATTGGTGTTGTATTCTGATTCTCCCTTAAATTGATTTCTGACATCAGGAAACAGCTATAAAGTTTGGCATTTGTTTTCATGTCTGTTTTTGAATATTGATCAGTTTAATTTGATATTGTTATCAGTCTGTAATCAGCTGAAAGCTATAGAATTTCCGGTATTTGTTTCTGATCCTTGCAGTTGATCTTAAGATTAATTTTTATTATCAGTTGGTGACAAGTTGATAGTCTTGGGGTTAGTTTTTGCTTTTACATTTGATCTTATATTTGATTTTTGTCGGACTGATAAATGTTAACAGTTCTAAATTAACTGCTATTCTGTTTATGCTGTATAATTTTCTTTGATTGACTCTTATCTGTTTAATGTGTTGTTAACTGAGTGAATCAATTCCTCAATTCATTCTCATATTTGTTTTGTTTGATTCTGAAATAATTACTGTTAAGTTTATTGATAAATCAAATCTTATTATGTTTGATTAATTTCTTATCAAGTCTTGTTAGAGATTCTTTTTGAGCTAATTCCTAATTTTGGCATGGTTGATCTCATCTTTTATTAGTTTAATACTGTGTTTTTGTTTTTGAATTAATTACCAGCTGGCTTGAATAGTTGTGATTTTGCTTGCTTTGAATTAAAATCATTAAGTTTGCAGTTTTTATTTTCAGTATTATTTTATTGTTAAAACTGATATTTGCAATTTCGGGAAAAGAGAAAGGCATTGCTTTATCATCGTTTCAAAATAGAGGTTGAGTGTCTAATTCTTAGTCATTGGTGACGTTGAATTTCAGTTTCGGTTTCAAAGAATAAAAGAAAGACATAATAATAATTAGACCTGGGAGTAAGGGAGCCCTTGTTCCTAGAAGAAAACAAAAAACAGATTTCCGTCAGTTGTTCCGTTTGTCACATCTCCAATGGTTGTACCAGTTGTCATTAACGTGGCTTCACTCCACATCAGCCACGCCGCTTTGCCAGCTAAAACACCGGTGTCGGCACATAAGGACGCTGTCATAGCCTGTCAACCATGTTGATTAGCTGCGTATATACGAATGTGAATCGCATCATTGGCTGGACTATGGGATAAGGCGTCGTTCTAATCCCATACGGGAGCAGCCAGTCACTTGAGTACAGAAGAAGACAAGAAGAGATGTGAAAGGTGACAAGGGGAATAAGGTGGTGCAGCCACCCAAGAACCATTTTGAGTGACTTAAGAAAAATAACAACATCAAAATCTGCATTGTTTTTTCGCCTGACTCGGCACAGCCATGGCGCGATGTTAGTGATGACAAGTCAGGAGCCTCCTTGAATAAACTTATCTTGGATTGGGAACAGGACCTTGCGTTGCACTAGGATCTCTTTGGGAAACCAGTCGTTGAAACTGAAGTCCGTTCCTCCCAGCTCCCAGCCACAGTTCTTCACCAGCTCTTTTTGTTTGAAGTGTTCAAATTTAGCCACAATCGGTCTGTGTCTGCGTGCATCAGCTCATCAACCTCCCAAACAATGGACACGATGGAAGCGGATGTTTTTAACTACATATTCCGAAGTTTGAGGTGAGTCTGGATGAAATGACTCGCTGTTGTTTTGGGGTCCTCTTCTGCCTTCTCTGGTACTCATGAAAACACCAAGTTGTCCTTCACGTGGTGCTCGATGACAGTTTCTTAGACTTAAAAAAAATAATTTCTTCTGAGATCCGGGCAGTTCCCTCAGTGAGGGATTTCACAGACCTGAATGTTTCCACCTGCTGCAGGCGTAATGCCATGGACTCGGGCAATGCCTGAAAATCTTTATGGAGGATTTTGAGGATGGCCAGGCATGCGTCAAAGCTTTTTTCTTTTTTTTTTGGATGGCAGCATGTCCACTACGTTGCTGTTGTGTGATGAAGCTGGCTTTGTTTCGAATACAGTTACATTGTTACATGGTTTCCCCAAAACAACACACTCAAAATACTGTCCAAGTGTCACAGTTTGTTTGGAATCATGTCTGATTTTCGTTCCACTTCTCACGTGTCCACCACTTTGTGTTGGTCTTTCATGTAGAATTCCAATAATATTGATTCATGTTTGTGGCTGTAATGTGACAAAATGTAGAAAATTTCAAGGGGGCCGAATACTTTTGCAAGCCACTGTAATTCCTGTTGTTGCCTTAAAAGCCTTCAACGAATAATCTTTCAGAAAAAAACATTAGTAGCTAAAATGTTTTCAGTGGTGCGCCATGTTCAATGATGCAGAGATTTCACCGTCTCTCACGATACTCCAACATCGCTCTCTTCACTTACCTGTCGCCCTTCCCTGCTCTGTCTCAGCTCTTAATCTAATTGAGCATCTGTGAGATCTGCTAGAGAAACAAGAACCATGGAGGCCCCCCAGATTTTTCAGCAATTAGAGCTACAGTAGCTTGTCTGTAAGATCACACCACATGGGCCAGCCTTTGCTCAACACGTGCTTCAGTGAGCCTTGGCTGCTCAAGACCCATTGCTGGTTTACCACTTTTTCTACCTTGGTCCCTTTGATAGATGCTGACCACTGCAGACCAGGAACACCTCACAAGAGCTACCATTGTGGGGTAGCTCTGACCCACTCATCTAACCATCACTATATGGCTCTTGTCAGACTCTCATACACTTACGCTTTTTCCCTTTTCTAGCTTTTGCTTCTTTAGCTTTCATTCAACATTAATTTAAATGCACACTTTTCATTTGGATCACCAGATACTTTCATGACTCTGGCTTTAAGGTGACTTATGAAGCTTAAGCAGCAGCCAGATGAAAATAAAAAAGAATTTCCATGCTGAAAATGTTGTACTGATGTGGGGTTTTTGTCTTTTAAATCAAACAAGCACTCCGATAAGGTGGTTGCTTTCTTTGATAAGGCTTGCTTTCATTTACTCAACCTCAAGCTTTTGATAAATGCCTTAATGTCAAAACGCTGAGCAGGTGTCTCTTGAGAACAAGATGTTTGATTGAAAAGAAAAACTATGAGTGATGACAGCACCATCTGCTGTGGACTGTTTGTCACTCCCACACAAGATCTGGAGGTTGGGAAGAATAATTCACATGACTAATCTGATGTTTCAAAACTAAGTTAAATCTGACAAGCTGCACACCCTCTAGAATCTTTAAGACATTAAAGGAGTCTTACATAAGGCAATGCTTTATTTAATTGAGCAAAGAAAAAAAACAAACACTGTGCAATGTTGTGCAAAAAACTGAAACTCAGATGCAAGATTAACATTCATCAATGAGAACATTTGTTTAAAAAAAGTATATATATATATATAGTTGCATAGTAACTGATGTGAAACAACAGAAAATAAACGTGATTATTTTGAAGTTAAGCGAGTTAGTTACTGCAGCACCACTTGAACACATTTTAAGGCAAAAAATATGACTTCATTAAACAGAACGAGTTGTTTTGGAGAACGAAAACATATGCTGAGCACCTTGCCTTGAGTTGTGACAACCTTTAAGATGAACCTTGAAGTTACTTATAAAATTTTGTAAAAATTAATCAAGCAAAAAATAGTTTTATCTTGAACATATAGATATCAGTACTACATAAAGTGATGCACAGTGTTTAAAATGATTAAAATCATGATAATATGGAAATTATTTCAGCAATGACAATGCCAAAGGTTTTCCATCCATCACTTTGTGCCATCTTGAGCTGGATCAGTTAGCCTTCTTCTTGATGCCGAGCAGCTGAGAGACGATGCTGTGCAGAGCCCAGTACAGCAGAGAGATGGAGACAAAGGCCTGGACAAGTTTGACAGAGGTGGTTAGGATCAGAGACTCGAGTTGATCCATTTCATTCAAAATGACAACTACCGCAGTTTGTTAATACTTGTGTTAAGATTACCATTACCACCAACATTACTGGGAGAAAAAATTAAAAAGCAAACAAAAAAACTAAAAACTTGCAACTGCAGTGCGGTGCTATCAAAATCACAGTGAAATCTGATCAAACTTTGACTAGAAAACAACTCTGTAAAACTTCCTGAGCTCACCGTCTGACTTTCTATTTACATAAATGGACGTAACAAATGATTTAGGGAGATTATGTCATTGATCAATTTTTTTAAAATTGTGAATTATTGATATGGTCGCACTTTCAGGCCACAAGACTGCAAAGCTTATTGCAAAACAACTCCATTGTTGTGATTAATATCATGTAAGACTAAGAAAATGTTTACATTTGATAACTTTCGCATTCAAATTTGATTAACAATTGTGCCCAACAGAACTCTTGTGCCTCAAAGAACAGCAACATTTTACGTGACTGGGATCAAGCTGTGGTTATCGCTAGTGGATGGATTCAGTTTATGTATACAAGTTATAGGGCATGATGGTCTTGGAATGAAAACTAATTTATTTGTAATGTAGCGGTAATACAATTGTATAGGTGCTTGACAATATACAGAGAGTATGTTGTATGTTATGTAAATGTTTTCTTCATTTGGTTTATGAGCTACAAAAAACGTCTCCTCCACTTAGAACTATTTGAGCACTGAAAGTACTATAAGCTGTATATTTGCTCACTTTTGTACGTACACATGCTCTTTAATTTACAAAGCTTAAGTGTAGCCTATAAAATGTTGTGCTGTCACAAGAGTTAAAAACATAGATAAAAAAAATAACATTTCTATTACAACATGATGTTAAACTGTGAAAGCAATGCTGCAACTGAAAGAAAACAGACACTTCAGATGCAGCCAGTCTCAGGATGATGCAGAAAGTAGGCTTAGAGGTTAAGAAGCAGGGCTTCTCCCCCGATGCTCTCACAACAGGGTCACAAGGGTCACAGCCATGGGGAACCTTGCTATTCAGAGAGAACGAAGGGGGGCTTTGCCCAAAACAGCCCTTGCCTCCACTCCTCACTGGGTTCTGGCTCATAAACTGTATCCTACATTGCAACTCAAGCCAAAATCAGACCGTTGTCCATCATAGGCAAAAAAAGGCCAATAGGGAAAAAAAAGCCCAATTTCTTCCTGGACACAGCTGTTCTCCTCAGAGACAGAGAGAGGACGTACAGCACAGACCTCTCTCTGCTTTTCCACCTCTCGCTACCTGCTCTGAGAACAGCCTCCCTGCTTCCTGCTGAATAAACCACTGGATGAAACAAAAGCAAAGAAGGGACTTGGAGTGTGATGATAGATTCAAACCAAAGTCGCATTCATTTTTCAAATGAACACCAATACTTGTGATTTAAAAAAAAAAGTATATAAGTATAAATTCTATATTATACAAGTGCCTATGGGAAGCAGTATAAAAAAATAGATTTGAAGAGAAGGTATCAAACTTTTTCCACACTACATTTAATTGGCAGCTACACCACCAAGGGTTTTCTACAAAACGTGTTTTGACACAAACAGATTAAACCATCTAACAGTATATAAAGTAGATAAAAATACTTATAGCTTTGCCATCTAACATTAAAATGCTGCCGATACATTTATGAGTAGTACTACTGAAATAAAAACATACATACATTCATACAAACAACTTTGAATTGATTTACTCTGGAGAACATTTGTAAAGAAGGGTATTATCATTTTTTTTAAGAACCTAAAACTAACTTTTTATAACGCAATGGTAATATTAGTTCTATTTAGTTCATTAAAATGTAATTAAGAGAAATAATTGGTCACTGACTCAAAAAATAATAATAATAATGAAGTGTTACTGTTAATTATAATATCTATCTTCATAAAGTCGAGTAACTGATAAAAAATATCTGAATGTAAGTCAGAGGAAAACTTCCTTGAAACTGCAGAGACTTATTTTTAATGTGAGCATTTTGATCAGCGTAGTTCACCTCGGATATACAAACACTGATCAGCAAATCAGGAACACAACACATATTTTGGTAAGTTGTAAGAAAACACTTTCTGATAACAACACTTCAGCAAAAAATAAAAAATAAAACTAAATTTACTGCTACATTTATTTAAGTAAAAGACAAAAACATGCAATAGACAAACTATCACTAAGTGAGATGTTTTCAGTTAGGTTCAGTGTGTTTTTGATAAGGCTTGAGAATCATGTAGAAACTCAGAATAAAACAAGAAATGCACCCAGATTTTAAATCAGCGATCTGCCTCTGCAAAATATCGGGTAGAGGTATTTCAATAGTTTCAACAACTCCCAGAAGGAAAAACAGATGGACGATTACAAATCAGTAAAGCTGCATTGTGTTTGTCTAAGATGGATTGAGATCGAGAGCAGTATGCAGAATTGGCAGAACCTCGCAAATCACATTTTACTCAAACTAAGGACCGAAACATGACAGAGGTTTCTATCAAAGCCGCATGTTGAGGGCACCAATTTTTCCCTGTTCCCATCTCTCCGTTTGAGCCACTATGCTACATGTATATGGAGTCTGTAGGAAATCCATGTGGGACAGATTACATAGTGGAAGGAAGCAGGTTTGATCATCTACAAATAAGCACTACGGCCAGACACCACCGACTCCCAAAGTAGACATCTCAGCAGATCGACTCACACTCACTCAGTTTGGGGCAGAAAGCACTTAGTTAAGGGTAGTGATTCAAGGAGCCACTAACATGTGGTTCTGTAGGTTTTTTCTTGTTTCTTTGTTTACCTTTGCTTATTCCATTTCAATACCAGGCTGGTTAGAAAGTAGTCACGCTCCCAGCTCCACTAAGAAATTGATGCACACCACATGTTTTGCTCAAAAGCAGCTCAGTTACTTCAAGATGCCAGTTTATTAGATACCATAAAATAGTCTAGTATTACTCTATCATAGTCCAATATGTTATGTAGTATAGTGGTAATGTTTAAATATTCTTAATAAGGATGCTCAGCTGTAGCTTCTGATTTGTATAAACTGCACCGTGTTACAAAAATAGACATTTGTCATGTCATGTTTTTGTTTACCTAAATTATCAATGAGATCAGATAAATAATAAAAATGCATCTCCCTGAAATGTAACTGGATTCATTGAAAAACTGTTTTCTTCACTTGGCTAAGCTATAGCCAACTTGTTTTTGGCAATAGCTTAAAAATTCAGAAACTACAAAACTAAAATAGGGATGAAATGAAGCGTGGCGCCCCTTTGTATAAATTTCAAGTCTGCATAAACATATAGATTAGTTGACATCTAAAGCCATGTAACACCTATTGTGTGTCTCTTTCAAGCTACATTTAATCACGATTAACCAACTTTACTGTAAGTAAACAATTATCTCTACCTGGATAACATTTTAGTGCTTTACTCTCAGTGAAATGTCGCTTCAATGTGACCAGTTCCCACACATGTATTGGCCTTGAGAACCACACTCATCCAACACCATATTGAGCTGGGTCCTTTTGGGTGCCGCTGATGGATATTAAGCATGAAGGAGACATTAAACACCCCAGGGTGCGCCTTAGTGTCCTCTAACAATAACAGTAACAACCTTCCAGCCTTCAGTGGGTTAACATGGCGGAGTCTTGCTGTTCTCCAATGCAGCTGCACTCGTGATTGAAATGAAAACAAGGCAGAATGGCTGCTGTCAGACGTGTGATATATGACCTGTAATGGGATGTTTCCAGAGCTCCCTCTCCATATGGCTGCCTACAGTCCACCAGACCTGGACTGAACTGCATCGGAAAATTATTCGGAGCTTTTTTGTTTGAAACTGCCTGTGTGGGTGTAGCGTGCTACATCAGGACATTGCTGAACTGGTGAAAATAAACTATATAAAATTCTTGTTAATAATCCAAACGCCACATTTCTAAAGACTTGAGAGAAATGAAATTACAGTTTGCATTCTGTTTGATTTGTTATAACAATTTGGTTAATTTTAAGTTTATATAGCAACTCTGTGCTGCTTGCCACGTACCAGCGCTCTAACGCAACTACGCCACATTTGATAGCATTTGTTATTAAACAGAAATGCAGACACAGGTGTCTGATTAGTTCACTGGTAAGGTGTTAATTACTGGAGGTTCATGCAGTGTTAAAAATGATTAACATAAGTTTCATATTGACATGAACACCCACTAAGATCAGAAAAAGCATCTTGAAGAGTCTGAATATTGTTACACGAATTTCTGCATTTCTTTACTTCAAACAAAAACATGGGAGAAATTAAGTTTCGGGGGTTTTAGAAAGAAGAAAGATTTTATAAATTGTGCAAATTTATGTACTGCATTTTATTTTTAAATACATGTATATAAAATATACACATGCACAGTATTATAGATTTTAGCCTGTCTTATATAAACCTTTATCAAGGGGAAATAGTCATTTGATCACATGGTCTGGAATGATGCAAATTAACAGTGACCTTTAACCATTAAAAAATTCTGGTGGGACTATTCTGGGACTAGGAAAAATGTTCAAAGTTGCTCTCACATGGGTTCAATTAGCCCACAGGTTTTGTATATAGTTCATATGTACCTTTACCAAATATACGAGTAATAAAACTAATTAAAATGCCAAACATTGACGTCTTTATAACCCCGCCCCTCCCCCACATTTTACTCTTTCATATCCTCTTGTACTTAGTTCCAGTGTTTTTGCATTTTGTCATCTCTGTGTTATCTGATTTTTTTTAAATTATCCATTTTGTTTAACACCAAATCTTTTTTCTATTAATATTTACACACTTTCCATTACAGCTTTAACATAATTTTACAGTTGTAGTAGTTTACAGTTGTGGTAAATAATAGTTGAAGTTTGAAATTTACACTTGGAAGTGAACTAATCACCATTTTCATCTACAGAAGTATGGACACATGAGCATAGGTAGCTTTTTGTGCACAGTCCCACACAAGTACACCTGCACATATACACAAAACATGTGTACCGAGAGAGAGAGAGAGAGAGAGAGAGAGAGAGAGAGAGAGAGAGAGAGAGAGAGAGAGAGAGAGAGAGAGAGAGAGAGAGAGACACACACACACAACTTCCTGTCTGTTCATTATGAGCAGATATACAGTCTCTGTGCTGGTTGTTTGAGCAGACTCAGGAAGGATACGCCGAGCAGTTTAACGTCCCACCAGAGAGTGAGTGTAGTGCCTACGCTGTAGCGCTGCCATGAGAAATATCGCCGTTACACTCCCACGCACACACAACACAGCCAGACAAAACACATGTGAAACAGTAGTGGCCGCATGGCGAGGTGTAGCAAAACACAAAGTGGCCTGATGATATGCTAGTTTAGAGTGATACAGTTGTTTAGAACTTTTACTTTACACATCTGGAGAGCTGCAGTCATCTACCATGTGTCTCTTCGAAGGTCACAAGGTCAGCTACAACTCATCCAGACCACTATGCCTCATTGAAACCATACGAGAAAACCCAGAGGACACCAGCTTTCATATCTCTTCAGCACACTTCAGAGTCCAGCAGCCTGGCACTGCTTCAGCCTCAATAAGAGAAGAAGTCATCACCTCAGTATTAACCGTGGTTCCCTGGGTGGCCAGATTGGCTGGTTAATTGCTAAAGAGCACACTAGCCAGCAGGAAAGCAGAAGGCGAGCTATTTGGCAAAACTCCAGAAAAGGAAATGAAAGCAAAAACAGTGTATGGAGCAGACAGGAGGTTGTGCTCTTGCAAAATGAAGCCCCCGTTTGTGTTTTTATGAAGCCAAGAGAAGATGTTTGGGTCCACTGTGGATTAGCTCAATACATTCCTCTAAGAAGAAGTACACATGAATGAGCCTCCAAGGGCCTCTAAGACGTGTATCTTTACCCTGATTTCTTTAATCCACCCACTGACGTTTATAAAAATTAAAACAGTCTCTGTTGAACATTCCTACTGTGGAGTTTGGTGCCAAGTGCATCTCTACAGGCCTGAGCCACAAACCACTGGTACAGCAGCAAAACTTCTCTACAAATATCTACAGCCCAGTTTAAGTTTATTTAACTATGGCAATATGAAACAAAAATCAGACCTCTTCAAAAGAACACGTAAATCAGCAGCACAGATAACATTAAGGAATTTGGCAGCAATATGAAAGGAGGAGACAAATCTACCACGAGCCAGTAAGACACGTCCGTGCAAAGATGATAATTTGGTTTTCATAAGCAAAAATGAAGCTTTAGCTTCTGCAGAGGAAGAAGTCGATCATTTTAGGAAAGTATTAGTGAGTTTGGTCACCTTTGCAAGCAAGTCACTGTCTCAGAGCTTCAAGACCTTCATCTTTACAGAGAAGGATTTGTCCAACAAAAACTATCTAAGAATGATAAGTGGCTACTGCTGAGACTTTGGCAAAGCAGTAGAAAGACTTCAGGTCCTGTATTAGCTCTTTTCTGTACACAGCAACTGACATGACTTTCTGATACCGTTTATGTGCTGTACATTTTTTAAGACACATCACTGTCTTTCTCCTCCATTTGCCCAGTTTCCTCATGTTCTTAAAGGACACGCTGCACATCACATAACAGCACGCCAAGTTTTCATCTAAATAGCTCTTTGGGAATCATCACGCTGTTGAAAAAATGCTATTTTATGACTGCCCAACTGTTATCTTTGGCAAATGTGATGTAGCAACAGCCTTAAGATAAAATTTGAAATTTGTTTGAGTTAGGTGCCTTTTTATGTTTGAATGAAAAATTAAAAAATCCGCTGAAAATGATTGGGTAGAAGGAGCTGACTGGAGTTAGAGAGCAGCTAGTATCCAAAGAAAAGTTGAAAGACCATCACAAAAAATATATTATTGTTATTATTATTATCATCATCATCATCATCATTAGTCTGGCTCATTGAAAGGTACAAGATTTTGATTGGTTGTGGTTACTATAAACCACATTATCAACAAGCTGCTGCACACAGTCAGCATGCCTGTGCAGTGCAATGTGTCACATTTTGAGTGGCCAAAACCAGGTCCATGTCAATTATATGATTGTAAAAGTGCAGGTGCACGCTTGAATGTTCGGACCCCAGCATGAGAAACATGTGGCGGGTGTTAAAATGTGGATTGGAGATTTTGGTTTAAGCGGTAAATAAGGACTCAAACAAAGTCTGAAAGTTCCACATGAAGTTCCAAGAAGAAAAATGCTGTTGGCAAACAGACCTTTTTGTTTTTTAAAAAACACCTTTTTAATTGTCAGGGTAGAAAATATTGATTGAGCCTTAGTTCATGCAGTTTGTTTTGTGACCGGACAGCAGAGAATGTGCTTATTGTGGCTTCTCTGATAGCAGCCACTCAAACTTTTACAGCCTCAGATTTGAAGACTTTCCAAACTTGAAACCCCCCCCCCCCTGCTCACAAATCCTGGCAGAAGGAGACATTTTCCAGCTCACTTCAGGCAAAAAGCTGTAGCTTGAACTACTAAGGAAAAAAAAAATACACCACAAAGAATTTTACTACAAAATCAGACGTGTGA
Source organism: Neolamprologus brichardi (assembly GCF_056152115.1). Lineage (NCBI taxonomy): Eukaryota > Metazoa > Chordata > Actinopteri > Cichliformes > Cichlidae > Neolamprologus > Neolamprologus brichardi. The sequence goes on along the minus strand of NC_142114.1, from coordinate 26,056,081 downwards.
TTGTTAGCCAGTAATCCAATGAAAGAGAGATTAATAAACTGAGTCCTGAGTGATGAAAGCTTGCACTGCGATAAAGATAGCTAAATTAATATGCTAAGCCTTCATTCAGCACTATCGAAACATTTTACAGTATAAAACTTTAATTTATTTTGAACTTTAAACCTTTTATAATTTGTAATGTTTTGAATTTGCGAGCAGACTTCTTTGGAAACCGGCATTCAAGTTCTCTGAAATCAGCTTTCGGTGCCTTTTAGAACAGGGAGAAACCACGTGCACACATCAGAAGAGTTTTTGTCAGGTTCAATCAGGTTCACACGCTGGCTCGGAAGCTATATCACAAACTGAATGACCCATGAATTAAAGGACAAATAGGAATACAAATTTAAAAGAAAGCCACTGTGGACCAGAAAACCTGATACTGCAAAAGCCAAACTAAATATTCCTAGAAATCTCCCAAAGGTCCACTTTCTGTTAGATTTCCATAACTTTACCTGGCAAGTGGTTTGACAACATAAACCAAGTGGTTACTCTTTGACGGGCACGATCCCCTGCACATTGAGTGATAATATTTCACACTGTGTATGCTCGACCACCCCGCTGTTTACTCCAACGGAACAGTCCTACCCAGCATTTCTCTTTCAAATCCCTCCATTTTCTCCCTGGGAGGAGATTTCCTTTCCTTTTCCATTCCTGCGAGCTCTCAGATGATGTCATGCTCGCCGAGTTTCCACAGCCCCAAACAAGCCTGTTAACCTCAGCACTGCCTCTTGCCACCACACATTCCTGCTTCAAAAGAAGAGACCGCTAACCCCTCGCACCTGAGTTTCGTCCAGTGGAAACAACACAGCGACCTCTCACCGCCGACTGCCTTATCTGCTCACTCATGGCTGGGATGGTGGGAAAGCCGGGGTGTGAGCTGTAATTTTTAAAGACAAGTATGGTGATTTGTTGAAGATAAAGCGAATGTGTGTTGAGGCGAAGCCTTTGTGTTTGACATGAACTTAATAATATTGTTGTGACCTCTTCATTTATCTGCGGAGCACCTCATCTTCCCGTTTAGTCTGACAGAAAAAGGATCTGAGAGATTGGCAAGTGGGATCAGCAGGAGAACGGAGAGTGAAAATCCTAACGGGTTTAAAAACATTTTTTACATGTATACGTTTTGGAATCAAAGGCATTACACAGATTTATTTTTCCTTCAAGAGTCAAACCCGCATGAGCTAATAAACGACTTAAATTCTTTTATTACAAGGAAACATTTCAGTCACTGTAAAAGAAAAGAGAAGCAGACAATAATAAAAGCATCTCTGGCTTTTTTTTATTATTTTAGTTGGATGCCTTTTTAAAATTTTACATCCATCTGCAGCTATCAAGAATAATGAAGGGGGAAAAAAAGAATTGTAAACAAAGTTGTTGTTTTTATTTCTTACTAAAACCAAAAAACTGGTTTGAGCCTGGCAGGTGAATTTTTATGAGCTCTCCTCTTAAATTGCTGTTAGTGGTCTTTGAGAGAATCGTTGCATAATTACTCTGGGATACAGAGTGTCCACGATCTGCTCTGTGGCCTGTTTTCTTGTGCCTTCAGGCAAAACCAGAGGCCCACACAGCATAAAACCATGTGTTACATCACTGTGCACATGCCCCACCCACCCAGCCACACTGCAAACACAGAAATATAGGTGATGCAAAGGGTAAAAGAATAAAGTAAAATGTTTGAGGTCAAACATATAGCTTTTAGGTGATGACATCCTCAAGTGCACAATGTTGTGGTTAAATCGATTAAATGTTTAGTTATTTAGATGATCAAATTACTGATTTAAGGAAATGATCATTTAAATCCATTTTTAAGCATAAATTACATATTCTCCAAATGCCACAGTTTGCTGCCTTTATGAGGTGTGATGAGAGAGAGAGAAAAAAAAAAAAAGAGTCCGCCCAAACAAACGCTTAAAAAAGAAAAACATTTTAACGTGACCCGTCTCCTTGTGCACCCCTGCACTGCCGCTATTTTTACTTCACCCTGAGAAAGTCTCATTTTGACCTCTTCAACTCGCACACCCCCATGCACGCCCAAACTTGCCCACTGCATCAAAACAGAGACTCTTTAGCTCATGTTTCAGTGTGGAGAATCGGAAATAATAGGAAGCAAAATCTGCTTCGTAGTGCTGGTTAGCAAAGGTTGTGTTGGTGTGACCAGAAAACCCAGAAGTGTGCTGTGACCAGTGTACAGTTATTCATAGCCTTCTTAAATAAATGTCACTCATTTCAAACCTAAATGATTAAACTGTGCAGCCGCAGCACAACAGGCTTTGTTTATTTAGATGTTTTAAAATTGTCTATCATGCATGGAAATCTGATAAGCTATCCAAGCTGACATTAATGTATAAATGATTTCTTAAACTCAGTATGTTGCGCACAATAACATGCTTAAATATTGACTGTAATTTAAACTTCTATTCTTCTATAGTTTGTGCACCAGAAAGACAAAGATTATACTTATAAGCTGCAATATTTCCTGGTATGTATATGTAATTAAAATTTTATTTAAATGACATAAATTAAAGCGAATTAAAGCTAACAGCACACACAAATACAAATAAATATTACATGCACAGAGAGCTAAAGCTTCCATCAGCCCTGGTTACCAGCTTAGTCTCCTCTGAAGCAGTGAGGCCGTCATGTGAGCCGCACAGACGTGGGTTTGGGCGGGCGAGTGGGCGGCTGGGAGCAAGAGGCAGCCCTGGTTTACAGGTCAAGCCTGCAGCTTTACAAGGGAAATCTCCAGAGCCACTATAAATACCACTGTGAGTTTTAAGGGTGCAGTATATCACACCACTGGTTTTGAAGGACCACAAACCGACCTAGTTTTTGTAGGTTTTTTTTTGTTGTACTTCCCCCTCCCCCTCTCTCAAATGTACAGTGAGTCTGAAGACAATTAAATGTGAATTTACCCCTTTTACATTTCGAGTGACTGTTAATTGATTGGCTCGACTTCAAAACGAGCCCTCCCTCTGTAACAAAGAGCCCGCCGTTCGCCTCACGCGTCAGATCCATATATCACTTAAGTACCTTAAAGTCTGGGGGTGGTTCAACCATATTCCCCTTTGCTGTAGTTCTGAACAAAGGGCACAAACATGTCAGGAACCATTTCAAGTAAATTGTGAGGATTTTCAATGAGCCCCACCTGCAAGCAAGACATTCATTCAGCTCAAACTGATGTACTATGACTTGAAATGAGGCCTAATGATTTGCTTAAGGAAACGGCTGCATAAAACTTACAGCCCTGTCAAAGTGACACAGCCGTGCAGCATGTGCAGCATAAATCACCCCGTTTCGTTGCTCTCGAGGTGATCGGTTATGCGCTTCATTTTAGATGAATTATTATTCATTCGGTTTTATTTCATTTTATGGTGAGAAAAAGAAAAGGTTGGAGAGCCTCGGGTTGTCATTTGAACACCTGAGCGCCACAGATGTGCAGTCAGAGGACATAAAAGCAGCGATTGCAAATCTCACGTGCGAATCTCATCAGCCAGCGCTAGTTAGCAGCAGACGACGTTAATTGGTTCCAGAAGTGTTGCTCTCATTCACACTAGCTGAGACGGCAAGAGGTGAGCGGAGGCAGAAAGCGGGAGGACGAAAAAAAAAAAAAAGCTGCAAGGGAGGGCAAGTAATGAGAGGTCAGCCGCCTTACAGTTGAGCTGCCAGAGCCAGAAAGGCACGCCAATTTTATGGTCAATTGGGCGACGCATCTGGACTCATAGATCACAGGGCTGCGAGGCTGGACTTAGCACCCAGCTCACACATTTCACACACACAACACAGACCACACAACACACACAATTACAGGCAAACAGGCTAGACGCACACAAACCGAAGAAACACGATACATGAGGCATATGCGCATTTAATACCGGAGCTTCACATATTTTTCCTCAATGATTTCATAAAGTAAGGATTTCTGAGTGCTGTACTGTGAAAATCATACCACTGTCATCTTAAGACATATAAGACATTTTTTTTCTGTCTTTTATTTCCAGTATTTTCCATAGTTAACAAGCTGGAATTAGGCTCCAAGTATATAATCAGACTGTGATGCTAAATAAAACTAGTTTCAACATGCACAGAGATAGAAAACATACTACCACCAGAGAAAGCAATTAGTAAGTAGCCTTAGAAAAACATGCTTATGCAATGATTCACTGTATACCCAGTCTTTATTCTACACCCTAATAACAGACTAATTAGCTGTTGTTGGTTGGACTTTGTGTTTAGACAGTTTCAATGTTGCATATAATGTATTTTGGACAAAAACTGGTTCTCGTTTTCATGCTGAACTATACTTTGATGGAGGGAATTACACATGCGGCCAAACACTATATCAAGTCAAATGAATAAAGGATTTCCACCACATGTAATTATGGTACTTTGAAAAATTATATGAAATAGTTTTTGGAAATTATTCAGAAGGTCACCACATTGAGAATGTGAATATCAAAATGACTGCTGGAAGGTATAAGTTCCCTGGAGTATGGGGTATTTAAAAAAAACCTAAATAAAAAGGTCATGCGATATGACTGGAAGCTCCAGAACAGCTACTAACCTGAGGTTAGTTTGTTTTGTCAACTGCTGTTTCCATGATCTTTGAACCTCGGCTGCTGAGCCAAAAGAAACATAGTAGTACAAACAGCTACAATTTCCTGATGAATGAGCGAAATCAGACTGCGGATGAACAACATCATGCCGTGTGATGAAAAGCTCACACACACACACACACACACGCACACATGTGAAAAGAGAACTCAAGGTAAGATTTTAGCCAAATTTAAATTTTTCTCTGTCAACATTGCTGCTTTTAAACATCCATTTTACCATCATGTTTTAGTGCTACTTTTTTTTTTCTTTTAGCAATAAGGTCATCGCATTTTGCTGATCCGGGCACTCGATTAATAAATCAGAATTCATTCTTTGTTTTAACTGGTAACCGCCAATATCTGCAGCTGAAAAAACAACTTCACTGTGGCTAATTAATGTTATTTCCAAGACTTGGCCAAACTACAAACTTAAAAATGGGTAAACATGGTCTCTGGGACCAGTGCATGTAGACACTCCATCGAAGATTGTTTAACTCGTGAAAGTGACAACACCTTTGTAAGTAATCTAGACGAATACCTCATTTTGAGACAGGGAAATGGCAGCTAGACAGGTGGCTGTTAAGTCAACAGTGCCACCATTATTGTTGCACAACAACTCAAGATAGTGATGATATCACAAAATCAGTAGATAAAATTAAACTAAATTGTTTAGTGGATCAAATGGGCAATGTGGACCAGTTACAACTTGCATATCAACTAAGAGCAAACATCATTACCAGGATGTATTAACACCATCAAAGGAATGCATAAAGACAGACCATTATTCACTAATAATCAATTCTGCTAAAAGAAAATGCTAAAGAAAGATGTTGCTAAACCAGCAAATGAACAGCCTTTGAAAAATGCAATACGTATTTGTAATCATAAATTTAGCAGAAACTGCAGTGACTCTAAAGATCAGGGTGCACAGTAGCACATTTTAACAAAGCAGCTAGTAATAAAACAATGTGTTACTTTGGAAAACAGCGAGAAGCAGCAGGAATGAGCAGACAAACTGCTAATTAAATATATAAATCCTCCATAGTTCACCTGTCTTATGAATTGTCACATAACTGCATCTGTGCAACTGACTCAGTCCAATTAAGCAGGTCTGATGGGGTTGCCACAGCAACAGAAAATATGTGTCATTAGCAGTAGCCAGCCATAAAGAGTGTTGAAGCCGCAGAGGCTGAGTTAGTTCCAGTTTGCTGTTTGTTTGTGGAAACAATACGAAGCCCTCAGCATACAGTTTGTGTTGATGTTAAGACCAGAGGAAGTTATGAGCGCTGCAGTGACCGACTCAGCAGAGCATTAGCGACTAATGCACAGTCTGCCTCAGCACTCGGCGAGCCTACGCTGTAACTTTAGGTTGGTTGCCACTTTAAAGCTGAGCTGCCATTTCCTGACACCACATAGAGTTGATCATGGAATATCTAAAGAATTTTCACAAACTGACTTGTTGCAATGGTGGCAACTGTTAAAAATACCACACTCAAATTCAGTGAGCTCCGTAAAATAACCTATTCTCTCACAAATGTTTGCAAAGGCAAACTTCATGGCTAGGTGCTATAAAATCCCCTGAATTCAGAGATTAAGAGATGTGGCCCGATACTTTTGCCTATGGTGTCTGTCGTGGCAGTCCTAGACAAGTTATGTCTAATAATCATTAAAAAAAGTGCCAAAAAAGCAAACGAACAGAGTTTTTCCATGAACTGTATGCTTGTTAATATGTGTGTCCTATACTGCAGTATACTGCAGTAAAAAGAGGCACAAATTCTGTAAAAGATTGACATCACCAACATCATCATTTGGTTTGTTTTCTGAAGCCTTGAGTTCGGAATTTGGGGGTATTGGGGTGGATCAGTGGACACTTCACTTGTCCATAGCAAGCAGTGCATTGCAATGTAACAAGGCTACAGATCTTACCCTGCATTATTGTCTAGCTTGCTTAGAATTGCTAAATTGCATTATCATGCTGCATAAGACAAGACTTGCAACTAGCAACATGGATTAAATAATCCTCAAGACAGAGCTCACAGATGTGTTTAAGTGTAAGGGCTTTTTTCTTCCCTGCGCACCTAACAAAGCACCTATTTATTATTTATATATTTATTCTTTTTAATATGAAATATCAGCCCATCTATTTTTAAAAATGCGGATTTAAGGTACTTTTGCACTGGCTTCACTTTCCAGATATGAACATCAATTCCATCTTTCATATACGGCACACATATTTGCTTATTATTTAAGTAGAATGAAAAGAAAATCTCAAGTCATGCTGCCTATTTTAAACTGCACTCCACACATTACAGCTGCACTTACCTCTGTAGGCACTGCCAGTGAAGGTGCGAGGGGCTTCATGTAGTTGTACTTCAGCAATGTCATCATGACGACACAGCGAAATAGCTCCAAGACAGCCGATGATGGCCTGAATGTAAGGACACATTAAGCAACAACGCATCACTTTGATGGAATAATTATATTTTAATGTGAGCTAATATCAACTTCTTGTGCTGATCAAATAGAGTTGACGAGGAGAGATTTGATTTGAGATTTATAATAATTATAATAATGGACTGGATTTATATAGCGCTTTACAATGCCACTATTCATTCACACACTGGTGGAGGCAGCTACAGTTGTAGCCACAGCTGCCCTGGGGCAGACTGACAGAAGCGAGGCTGCCATATCGCACCATCGGCCCCTCTGGCCAACACCAGTAGGGTAAAGTGAGAGACAGAGAGGCCGGGGATCGAACCGGCGACCTTCCAGTTACAGATGCGCTTCCCAACCCCCGAGCCACGGTCACCCCACTTTGAAGTCAGCTCCAGTGTTGTGGTACTTGCGTCGACTGAAGTTAATCTTACATTCACTCACAACAAAGCATGTATAGTAGGAGTGTGTCTTTATCCTGTTTCTGTTTCTTTTAGTGAATTTCACAGCTAAGTATACAGAGTTTTATTTGGTAACAATGAAGAGAAATGAAATGATTCAATGCAAGGTTCATAGTTTAGTTACTGAAAACAAGGGTACATACTACTGACCACCCCACAGTAATATTAATACTAATGTTCAGACCTTTAAATCTTGGCTGGCAAAGACCTATGGCTCCCAGAGATTCTTTGAGAGTTTTTCTTTGATTCGTTCTTGGACCCCAAAAGAGGTTGGACTGTCTAAAAGTAAGCCATTTTCAGAATCATTGAGTTTAAGATGCAAATACATTATTAGCAATTAGCAGCTCAGAGGAGAATAAAGAACAACTGAAGAAATCTAAACAGATAAGTACAATCAACTTGGCATTTTTACTTCAATGCTAATTTTAACAGTCCACATTTTGTATTCCTTCAAATTCAGTCTTTGGATGATTGCCACTCAAAGCTCGAGAACCTCTACCAAAGCCAGAATAGTTCTCCGTCTTGCTTTTCTCTAACCTTTTCCCCCCCGAAAGACATTTTAACTGTTTAGTCTAATTTTTTAAATCCTCTAAAAGTCTCTTTGAAAATGAATCCATAACGAAATGTCTGTACTGTACCTCTGGTCGATGAGGAACCCCAGAGACGTGAGAGTGAGCAGAACGTAGCCAGTCATACCCAGAATAGTTAACTGGGACAGTATCTAGGATTGAGATACATTTGCATACCATGAGAAATGCGGTCAGGAAAAAATACATTAGATTCAAACCCTTAAATCAATATCATGGCCGGTCAAGTTACGATCACGGGAGACCTTACTGGGAGAGCAGTCATAAACCGCAGAGCTGTAATGCCAACCAAAACATGTCTGACCTTCGGAATAAGTGTACTGGCACACACGATATGCTGCCTCTTACTTTACACTGACATGCCTAGTTTACATAGACGCTCTAATCATCCCAGATGGGTCTTGACAGGGGACTTGACCACAGTTGAAGAGACTGTAGTTTGAATCCCCTAAATGGAGCCAAAACAACCAACTTTGGAGGAGAAATCCAATGCAGATTCTCACTGACCTTTCCGAGCTATTTGGAACATACACACAAACAGACTTGCATAAACACAAAGAGTAACGTATGCTCTAATCTGCGTTCTCTAACCTACGGCCTTGGCTAAGGGCAGCCGTTGGAAAGCCATTGTCTCCTGAGGATGCTGTGGGCTGTCAGCTTTGGTTTATATTTCTCTGACACTCAATACAGAGTCTAACAGCCAAATCTCACGGACTGCTCCCATGCTGTAAATACCCAGAGGGCTCGCGCTTGCCAGCACAAAAATCAACCCATCAACAGGATGCAATAAAACTGTATTTCTATACGTTTATCCAAGTCATAACCCATAAGCTGCCATAAGCACAATATTACCAGGAGCCTCTTACAGGAACACAGATACAATAATGCTTTCCATGAATCAGACAAGGAAATAATTTGAGCTCAGTCCATCCGTGAAGGACTGACAGTCTAGGGTGACCTTCATTCATAGTTTATTAAGGCAGATTAATCACTGCAATGGAGTTCAAGGGCTATGGATATCGTTATTTTTGGTAAGCGTATAATGAGAGGAGAATTTTTTTGATATCAAAGGTTGTGTGAACTTATCTGTGTCTGATAACCCGAGAGGCTCAGCAGACCAGACGTATTTAATAACCTAATCTTTTTTTTCTTGTTGTTTGTTTGTCTTTCTATCATCCAGGGGGCATGCAGCTGAGACACTACACTAGAGAGAAATTCCTCCATAAATCCCTAAGTGTCATCAACTCACATTTCATTTCCAAGAGTTTTTAAAGAAACACTTCGTGCTTCTTTTGTCATGGTTATTTTTCAAGTGATCAACTGACAACTTGTAGCAATATCAGCAGAGGTCGGAAATGACAGTTAACATCTGGTAGCACTGTAAGGACTGATTGTGTTATGTTGTCTCTTGCGATGAGCAAATTAACTAATTACCCAGGCCATTATTGACGAAGACTGATCAAACAGGAAAAAACAAACAAACCAAAAAACAGTGCCAGTAACATGTAATAATGAATCAGGCAGGTAGGTAAACATGATTCCTGTTATACTGAACTATTTTAAGGCGAGTGTGTTTCCAGCAAACCATTAAATGGGATAACAAAATAACACACCTGTTAATGTAAAGTAACAGGGACAGCTCTACAAACTACATCATCCAAAGTGACCACACATCTGAATAAAGTAGTCTCAGCATTTTATATTTTGTAGAACTGATTGCACTCTTACTGTATTAGATTCAAATGGGAAAAAAGCAGGGCTTGCTCTACTGTGTGATTCATTAGCCAATGAGCTTATAGTAGCTCTTGATTTTACAGTCAGATCTGCCCCCATGCTCATGTGTCTACCTTCAAAAATCTGAAATGTACTGTGGTGGTAAAAAAGAAAAAAAAACTTTCACTTAAAGGCTCCAAATGGGACTTTATGCCATGAAGCTTCTGGCGTACTGCCTTTGTGCTGATGTTAATGCCTGGCAGTTTGGGAGTCTGTAGTTATTAAGTCAGTTATTGAGAGCATTGGTAACTATTACATGCACTCTTCAACTTTACAGTCTGCGTTGCAGCTGTTCTGAAATACTTCACAATACCACCATCTGATCGTGGGATATCTAGCAGAGTAGAAATCTCAAAAATTGACTTGTTGCATCAGTGGATCCTATTATATTAGCAAACTAATTCAGTGAGCTCTTTAGAACATTGCTTGTAAAGACACGGTGCACTTATTGCTTTATTTCATACACCTGTGGCAATGCTATTGAGAACACCTTAATTCAGAGATTACCAGTGCAGCTCAGTACTTTTGCTCAAATAGTGAATATTTTTGTACTTTTGGTAATTTGCAACTTTGCAACAATTTGGTAACTTCAAAAGAGGGAAAGCAAAACCTGTGTTTGTGCATGTGTGTGTGTGTGTGTGTTTCACTTTTGGTCTGCTGGGTAGAAATGCCCAAACATACTTTAAATGAGAAAAAGTTTTGATGGTCAATTTCCCTCACTGCCTCTAATAATAACTGTTTAAAATACGTACATGTAAAGCATACACACTGGCCTGATGATGATGTAATTGGAGAGTAGCTTCACTTGTTTGAAATAGCCATGTTTTCATGGCTTCGAATTAACACAAAGCACATAAATTGTCCGGCAGCGTGTCTTCAATTGTCAAGCTAAATAAGCAGCTAGCGAACATGTGGGTATAAATACATAAGAGTGACATGATTTATTGTTGGGCCAAGGAGCTCACTTTGTTATTTTCCCTCCAAGTCTGATTGCTGCATCCTGAAGGCTATTTGGTTTGGGAAATGGTTGACTCGACAATTAAGGCGTTTGTGTTCACTGCTGGACCACCAGCTGGTGTTTCGTTCGCCAAAAGGGAGGGGATCCCTCGATGCTGCAGAGGAGGTGTGTGTGCTTGTGTGTGAGAGGTGACCACAACTAACAGAGCCCCATGGAGGTAGCGATCAGGGGGAAAAAAAAGAAAGAAAGAAGACAGGGCATTTTATTTAGAATTTGAAGAGGTTGGGTGTGACAGCACTTTCTGGCTAACCAAAACTGTGCCTGGGGGGAAAATCCTTCCAAAGATAACTGCTGGGGAGGTTCTTTTCTTTCTTTTTTTTCCTGAAGGAGGAGGAAGGGGGTCTTTTGGCTTGTCGGGTGGAAAATAATAGACAAGGTTGCTTTAAAGGGGAATGCTGATCCGTCATTCTGTCATGATGTTAGACACAGCTAGTCTTTTTCTGCTGGCTAAGTAGAGGACTCTGCTCCATTATGGACCCGCCACAACAAACTGGATAACTGGATGAATCAGTGTTGGCAAACAAACACGTAAACTGTCATACTTTGAGGGATTACAGTAGCCTAAACATATCAATAGTTAGTCTAGACTAAGCTACCCCAGATTTAATCCTATATATCTGACAAATCCAACTAAAAAAGGGAATTTAAAGAACTCTATGAAGGGAGCTGAAGTGTCACCCTCCAAATAAAGTTTAATAACAATCACTTTGTCTAATGTGACAAATACATACCATCTTGTTTTCAAACAAATCTTGGTAAGTCTTCAGCACCAAAAGGAAATGTATGACTGCATAAATTTGTACAGGCAGTGACCAGCTGGGATTATGAGGCACTTCCTTTCCGGTAACCTGTGAATGGAAAATAAACATGTTTAATTCCCCGAACCCTGATATTTTTGAACAGTTTCTCACAGCCAACATGGCTTAAATACCAATTTTACCCTGATGGTAACAGTTTTAATGTCATGCTGTCATTTGAATTCAAAACTACTACCCCAAATCTTCTAAAAACAGCTATTATTTCTGACTCAAAAAACATCTGAAGCCATTAACCAGTGACACATTACCCCACATTCACAGAAGTCTGTGAATAGTTAAAATAGTTCCAACGATGATAGAACGTGCACCAAGACTATTCACAGGCTTATTCGCCCACCAACACAACAACAACACGTCTGCTTTATGATTGTGGCATTATCACAATAGTCTAAAAAATTCAGATTGATAATCAATAAATAAATTTTCTCAGATGTTATGTTTACACAAACAAAGTTATAGTCACCTATGCCCACGCAACGTACCCCTGTACAACTGCATGCTTGGGCATTTGAGGCATGTTCCTTAACATTTGACACACAGGTACTGACAGCAATGCTATGCTAGTTTTTAATAACATTAGATGTAGGGTGTTAGGTCAATATAAGTTTTATTATTTGCTACACCTTTGGGATGGCTTATTGGGGTGGCTGTAGCTCAGGTGGCAGAGCAGGTCAGCCACTAATCAGAAGGTCGGTGGTTCGATCCCAGGCTGCCTCCTGGCTGCATGCCAAATATCCTTGGGCAAGATACTAACCCCATGTTTGCCTACTGGTGGTGGTCAGAGGGCCCGGTGGCGCCTGTGTCCGGCAGCCTCGCCTCTGTCAGTGCGCCCCAGGGCAGCTGTGGCTACAATGTAGCTTGCCATCGCCAGTGTGTGAATGAGAGTGGGTGAATGACTGAATGTAGTGTAAAGCGCTTTGGGGTCCTTAAGGACTAGAAAAGCGCTATACAAATGCAGGCCATTTACCATACACCTCACGCTAGTTTGCCTTAAAATGATACACATAGCTCCCATTGGACAAAGAAAAAGACGACTTTAAGGGTACTGTGACATGCAACAGAACATAAACAACAACAGACTCTTTTCACTGTTCTGTTGAACAAATAATGAGCTAAGCGATCCAGTCGTCTCATATTAGGTCAACAGACTGGATTAAAGGAAACCATCTGCAACCACCAAACTTTCTTCTCTAAATGCATGTCACCATTTTGCAGCATGTTCAGATATGTGCATGAATCATTTCCAGCAAATCATCTGAGTCATGCATGACTATATTATTCTCTACCAGTAATGACAGAAACAAAGAAAATGCCATTTGTAGAATGCAATTGCACCCAGTGGCTAACTCTGAGAATATGCCATGTATAAACACTGCATGCTGGTGGTGAAAAACAAAACAAAAGGGTAAGATAAAGATGAGGAAAAGATGCTAAACTTTAATTAAGAAAAACAAACAAACTTGTAAACCCACCCAATGTGCCTTTCTTCAAAAAGACCTTTTCTTACTTTAGTGTCCTACTAGTGGAATTTCAGAACTGGTGAAAATTAGCTTGTTGTTTTCCATTTACAAAGTCATCCAGGATTTATTGGGTGCAGCGGTTTCCCTTAAACACTGAGGAATATCTGAGTCCTTCTGTAAGAATTCCCTGAGTCATTTGACCTGTTTTTCCCTTCTGTCCAAGACAATAAGTAATTAAGCCCTGAGGGCTTTATGGGAATGAAAAATAACTGGCCAATCAGCAATGCCTGTTTCTCATTCAGGGGGTTTCCCAGGATTTTGAGGAACCAAACCATCACATGTGGGTTCCCCGTCAAACTCCCATCCCCAACCCTGTAGATATTCCAGTCTGCTGCTCTGCTTATTCTCAGAGTTGAAACACGTTGAACCCTTTTTCCTCTTTCACTCCCCTCTTTTTCCTCTTTCCTTCACCAGCAGATATCAAGAAGTAGCCGCCTACATAAAGCCTTTCAAGATATTTCAGTTAAGTTCCAGCTCTGACCATGTTTAGAATTACCCTGCTGGGTTTAAAGAGCCAATTTAATCGTAAAGTCAAAGGGGACTTTTTTTTTTTGCAGTCTGAAGCATGAGGGAACTAAATATGCGACACCATCAGCGTTATTTCAAAGCTAACCACCGGGGCATTCAGCTGGAGCCTGTATTTCTTTCTGCATACACACAAAGTCACGCACACACATGCACATTTACGCTAAACTGCAAGTGGTTTTATTCACGCAGACTGTGTTTAAAGACAGTGAAACTAAACTTATTGTGTCGCCTCTACAAAGGCTCTGCAGCTTTTATTTGATGTGGCAGTTTCTTGTAAAACTGGCAGAATATACGAGTCCTTCAATAAGGAATGCTCTGAGTCATTTAGGCCTGTGTGTTGTGTCTGTCAAAATGATGGGTAATGAAGCATGAGGGCATTTTGTCCTTAGAAATGATGCAAACCTTCGGATTGTCATTGTGGTCACCCAGCCGACGTTTACCAGGTTTCCAACTTGGACCGTTGAGGAAAGATGACAGTTTGTTGCTGATAGTTTTGTAGGTTTTGGATTTCTTCCATAAATACAAGTAGTAATGCAACTAAAAGAGAAAAAAAATACAACCAAATTAGACATTAATAAATAATCAAACACTACATTTAACTGATGAATGCTAACAAAGGAACAGCAATAATCCTAGAATGAATGTTTCTATTTTCTTTGGGCAGAACATTGCTCATGCAGTGCTCTGCCAACAGTGATGGCAGCAAAAATAATCATAACATCCACCTGGCATTACATTTTATTGGCCTCTTTCACCTCAACTGGGCAGTTTGTTTAGAGTAGAGTCATAATGTTATGGTTACAAAATGGCCACTCGGCCAGTGAGGGAAACGTGAGCTCACACCTCATCTACCAAAGGTGTTTACACCCAGATGGAGGTGAGCTGCTTGACCAATGGCCAACTTGTGGTAGCCACATCAATGATGAAAGATGAGACTAACCTGCACATAGAGGATTTCAAATCTTTTGATGGGGAAAACCAGGCCGTACACGACTTGGTCGGCTTCTTGAGCAAAGGTACCTGGGGATGGTATGAATAGCGGTGTGCAAAACAAAATGATGTGAATAAATGCTTCAAACTTCTATTCCTGTTATTTATTCTTAAAACTTGAGGTAATACATTAAGGTTTAAAAGTTTAAGATGTTTAAATATCCAACAAAGAAAACGCGTCACCAGAAAGACAAACAGGAAATGAATCACATGTTTCTCTTGTTATTAGCGTCTTCTTCATCTTTAAGCTATTTGTTCCTCCACCCAGCTGCTAAATGCTCCACGTTCACCAGCTTTTCATTGATTTTATCTGTTGTTCACTTGACCAAGACAATAAAACTGAAATGTAAAATGAAAATGAACTAAAAGATGCTAAAACTCTGAGAGGGTTAGTGACAGACAATGGTTAACAAAGGTTAATTCGGCCTCCAGTTTAACAGTGAAAATCCTACTAAGGGAATGTAAAACGCTCCTTTGAGTCAGTATCCTTTGCATAAACTGACTTTTCTTTGAACATATACCCTAAAAACAATAAGGTACTATAAAAACACCAGGAACATCTATTCAACATCTATAAAACCACCATCAACTACAGAGAAGTGGGTTTCTCATGATTTAAACAGATACCCTGCACAGACATTTGTGGCAAACTGTTTTATTTTCATCACTGTAGTCTTTGGTGATACCTTAATTTTTCAAGCCCAAGCATCACAGGTATGTCTGCATGTTCTCAGTTATGTAGGCCACGGTAGTCTTAAGCATTTGAGTTGAAAGGAACAGGAAGTTCATGAAGAGGTTTCACTTCTCATCTGTGATGTTTCTTTGGTTCTAAAAACTGATGGAGTCCCAGGTATTTCATTCCTAGTGGACTGTCAGCCGCAGACGTACGGATACACTTCGTATCCTCAAAGGAGTGCCTCTGAATATTCATATTTTGGACAATGACAACAATTTGAGAGGAGGCCATCTATTTCTACTGTGAGCCATCATTACCAGATTGAAGCATACGACACCAAATATTCCCCACCTATAAGTCACAGTCTTGACATCCCTTTGCAGGCATTTCAACCCCCACTCAAACCTTGAACCAGATGACCTTAACTTTTATGGCCGTGTGGCATGGCAATGTCTCAGACTCCACATCTTTACTCCTGTGAGCATAATGACCCATGCCTGGGTTCACAGCCTCACTCATGTAGACTCACAATCACTCTCAGGACCACCTCCAAAGGGACAACCTCAATAGGGGTCTCCAGTAGTTTTTGAAACTAAAGAAAATCAGATGAGAGGTGAAGTATCTTCATAAACCAAAAGAATTTCAGTTGTTCTGAACTCAAGTAATCAAGACCATCACAGACAGGAGAAACTAACAACACCTGCTAGACTTTCATGGTACAGAAAGTCCATCATACAGAAATTTGATCATAATTAAAGTATTTCACCTGAATGCTTTGAATCTTTGAAGGGAAAGTTCCGATTTCAAATTTTAGAAAAAATCTGTAGAAATACAGTTTCCCGTGCAAGGGTTACTATGCAGTTTTGTGTATTTGAGGTCTGTGTGGCTAAAAATAATGCATGTCAACAGCAGCTATAAATGGTATAGGCAGTGCAAGAAGAACCATTTGCCTTTTGCACAAAACAGATGTGGGGGGCAGCACTGGTGGCATTAAGAATTAATCCCATTGTAGGAATTGTATTATTTTGGAACAGATACAAATGCTGACACAACTCAGTGGTGATCCAGCTGTCACACTCTACAAACGCCATCACAGACTAAAAGTCACACTGTCATAAATAAAGTACATTCACTTGCATCCAAAAGAAAAACAATAAGAAGCAAATACAAATGACTTACCAAATAATCTGTCCCAAATAATCAGAATACCACCATAGTTCTTGTCAATGCAATAAAGGTTCCGCCCTGTTGAGTTTACATTTGTGAGGTTGCTGTATTACTTATTCACATTTTTAAAAAGATATCTGTTATCTCAGTGATATATAAACATTTTCAGAATTAACTCTGATCCATAAAACATCTCCAACATGTCTACTCATTCAATCTTTCAGTCCTTATGCAATGTTTGATGTAAACAGCGTAAGGTTGGATAAAATTACCGTCCTCTTACCATGATGAACTCTGTGGTGTTTTGGAGTGTTCAAGATCCACTCCAGAGGTCCAAGGTCTCTGATTAACTGGAGGAAAGACATAAAAATTAACTTTAAAGTAATAACCACTTTCATTTTCCTTATACAAATTAAAATACAAATAAATCGTCTTTACTTGGTTTCCCAATGACAGCATTGAAGTGTTTAATTTCTTTTTGTCCTTTCTGCTTCGTTTATGCTCCAGTAAAGACAAAATTCAGACAGTAACCCTAACTTATTATTTTCCATCTCCCAGAGAAACCAGAATGAAATAGTTGTTGCTGTTATTGCCACTAGTCCAACTGCCTGTTTGTCGAAACACTAGAATAATCACTCTTCTTCCATCTGGTCCCATTCAGACATCTCAATGTAATGTCTGCAGTCATTAACATCTGTGTGTATGTTGAAAGGCGGGGAGGTCCCAAAACAGAGCCATAGCACCAAATATATATTACTTTACATGCAATAACAATTCTGTTTGGAATGAAGTGGACAGAAAACCCTTTTGCTGCAGTGGGTAAACTCACGAAGTTTCATCTTCTGGAGAGCAGGAATGCTACAGTACTGTAAATGAAGGCAACTGGTATAACTGGTCTGATGGTGTCAGCACAGAAGTATTCATGTAGCTACCACAAAGAAAACTGTCAATGATCACAATGAATTTTCTTGAAAACTATGGATGCTTAACAAACAAACAACATTAAATAGTGGAATGATGAAACTTTATTTGAATTTGAATAAAACTGTTGCCCTAGTGTTTCAATTGGGTTGCATTAACAAAACCATTCCTCTGACCAATGGAAATATCCATCCATCCATCCATCCATCCATCCATCTTCTTCCGCTTATCCGGGGCCGTGTTCCGGGGGCAGCAGCCTAAGCAGAGAAGCCAAGGCCGCCCTCTCCCCAGTCACTTCCTCCAGCTTGTCCGGGGGAACACCAAGGGGTTCACAGGCCAGCTGAGAGATATAATCTCTCCAGCGTGTCCTGGGTCTGCCCCGGGGCCTCCTCCCGGTGGGTCATGCCCGGAACACCTCACCCAGGAGGCATCCTTATCAGATGCCTGAACCACCTCAACTGTCTCCTTTCAATGTGGAGGAGCAGCGGCTCTACTCTGAGCCCCTCCCGAATGGCCGAACTTCTCACCTATCTCTAAGGGAGAGACCCCGCAGGAGGTACCATAGGGGTCGGGTGCATTGTGAGCCAGGCGGCGGCCAGGAGCAGAGGTCCTGGCGGGCCGATACCCAGCTACCAAGACTGGCCGATGGAAATAATTTGGGCAACTCTTTAAATCTAAACTAGTACTAAAAAAAGTTAAATATTCCAGCAAATTGCTGTTGGAAGCCTTACTATAGCTGTCAGAATCACTTTCAAATATCCATAACATCCATAATTACATTTGTTGCCCCGATTAACACACTCAAAAGAGTTAATTTCTCCAATAAATAACATTACTTATGGTGATGTTAGCACAACAACTACAGTGTTGGAAAAAAGACTTTGTGGCAATAGCAGAAAACTCCTGACAATGGTTAAAGACATTGTCACAAACACACACACACACACACACACACACACACACACGGTCTAGTCCAACACCCATAAGGTTTAAACCATCAGGAATACATTTTCTCATTCATTTCTTGTTGGAAGGTACCAAACTGATTCATCAGTGAGTCATTATAGATTAAAGAGGTCACACTGAGCATATTTCACACAGTTCATGTTTCTCTTTTGGTTGCAAGTCATATTTCGATGGATCACATCAGTATGACAGACGGAGAAATGTGCGTGGTTGGACAGAATTTCTCTGCGATTCATTATTTCCACATAATGGCTGCGCCTGGCAGCCGAGCGTGAGAGTTTTATCTTGAATGAAAGGGGTCTCCACCACTTCACTCCAGCTCTGAAGCTGCAGCGAATAGTGAGCCAGTAAATTCTATGACATCAAAAAAAAAACCACCCTCTAGAGAAGGCATAAATTACATCCCTCAGAAAATTGTGACTATTACGACTGTTCTCACTAATAGCGCACTAAAAGATCGAGGGCGTTCCAAATCCATTCATTCCCTCTAACGATTGTGGGGATTGTAAAAGTGATACTCTCAGTCACTTTAAAAGGCAGACAGACTGGTCATGCTTCTGTTTGGAATATTTCATAAAATCTCATTATTTTTTATTGAATACAGGCTCCACTGCAACATGGAGTCCACAAAAGTCTGGCTTAACAGACAGATTAGCACTGGCACAGAGAGACAGACAACTTTACAGATTTTTTGTTCCTATTGATTCTTTAAACAACAACCACATTAATTCAGGTAATACTAATCTGGTAGTGCTACATGCTGCCTGAAAATATTTTATAATTGCATCATAGAGGTATAATACCTCTTTGACTAAACAATGAAGTTGCAGCCATGTTACTGAATTATGCCATTGAATAATTGACAAATAAGTATTTTTCCAGACATTATGTCACCATAGATAAACAAAACTTTGATATTTTGGATATAAACTGATGAAAAACTACCCTGAATTGAAATCTGCAGAAGAATTCCCCAACGGTAAGGTGATTGTCTGCCAGTTCTCAACATCCAATGTCTATAGCCAGGTGACCACTTAATGTCTATTTAGATAATGCTTCTAAATAACTGCTCAAAAAGGCATTTAGAAGGCATTTAGAGTCTGTTGTAGAACCAAATATAACATGCAAAACTGTTTCCTTTCAGCACTTAATTGTACCTCATTGAAATTTCGTTATTGTTAGAAAAGGAATTCTTACATATCTACTAAAATATTTAGCTTCAAAGTAACAGCTATTCTTACAGCTGCAAACAAAACAATTTAAAAATATTGCAACTTTAACTCTGAAGGCAAACGTTCTCCTTTTTGGGAATGTTTCACTTTTTAAGTTTCACTACTCCTCAGAAAGTAGGTAGCCGGTGTTTGCAGACAACTCTAGATCTTCCATGAAAAATGACTAACACAGTTTGATGATGACATACATCCAGAGTCAGTAATGGTTTAGATTCAGTTTAAAGGAAAAATATATATACACAAAAACATAACAAGTGAGCCGTTAGGATAGTGATAGCCGTTTTTATAGGAAAATGCCACTCCAAACCTTTAAACAGTATCAGTGTCATCTTTAAAATACACACCTAGTGAAAACGTAAGCAAAGAAAATGATCAACTACCGTGGGTTAGTATTAAAATCAGGCCCTTGTTTTGGCATTTTTTTACAGAAAAAAAACACATACACTGTTGAATGAGCCTGTTTGGCATTTACCTCAGTATGGATCCAGAACTGGTAGAGCAGGTTTAATTGTATGTGAACAGCGAATATGGATGGAGGTACAGCCAGAGCCATCGGCAAATAGAAAACCTGAAGAAAGAAAGATTTCAACAGAAATCTTATGGAACCAGAGTACAATGTGACAGGGTCCCAATAACACCTTTTTATTGCTCCAATAAGGTGGAACTACAAGCCTGTTTTTGCTAAATGATGCTCAATGATGCTTTTATTATTTTCCTTACTGACTATGTTAAACAAAAGTAAAACAATCCAGGTAACAATGTCCTGTAGGTTTAAGTGTTTATTATTCAAAATTGAATAAAACTCTTTCCACAGTCAGAGATTTGAGTCTTGAAGCTTTCAAAGATTTAAGTGAAACACTTTAATATTTCTATTCCATCTATTGTTATTTATTTTAATTTTTAAATGTAACGCCAAATCCCAATAGTCAGTTGCCTTAAAGTGCTTTATATTAGAAGTTATATATTAGGAGTCCATTTGTTAGGGACATATATTGGGCAGATTTGGTGGTCAAGAGTCTTTACAGCAGTTGGATTGCACTTGAGTAAATGAGTCAAACTCCAAGTCCACTGTGATCAGAAGAATCAAGTTATCTAGTACCAAAGTGTGACTAGATTTCTTTTTCATTGTTTTTGGACAATGAGGCAGCTCCATGATGCAGAGAAATAAAAAAAAAAACCCATCAAGTTTTGGATATGCAGACAATATTTCAGTCGTTCATCATCCAATGTTTCCCATGAAATTACACTGTATTCTTGTTGTTAGCAATGGCACTTGATGCACCCAGGCTTAAATTAAAAACGTACGTCACAATGACATCAACTGACTCTTCAGTGACGTCTTCATCTCATCAACCTAAAA